>NC_034594.1:159864817-159879032 GCF_900095145.1 Mus pahari | reverse complement strand
GAGAGAGAGAGAGAGAGAGAGAGAGAGAGAGAGAGAGAGAGAGAGAGAATGTGTGTGCATGGTCACATGAGTGAACTACATGTGTGTGGCCATATATGTGAGCATGTATGATGATATGGAGGTCCTCAGTCACTCTCCATTTTCAACTAGCACTCAGCTTGTATTCAGCTGGCCTATGGAGCAGTTTACCCCAGGGATGCCCCAGCTCTACCCCCACACACTAGGATTATGGGAGCCCTCCATTTCCAACAAGCATGTATGTGGGTCCTTAGCTCCTCCCATAGGGACAGCAAGCACTGCACTGCTAATTCAGCTCCCCAGCTTCCATGCTCACATTCTTGGGAAAGTACTCCGATTGCTCCTGTGAGTTTCAAGAATAGGTCTCCTTTGCATTAACTGGTGTTTATTAATGTGTTATGAACCTCTGCTGTGGCATCTGATTCACAATAAAGAGATTACGCATACTAATTTGTCATTTATTTTCCAATGCCTGCTTTCCTGCCTGCAGCACCACTAATATCTCAGGAGCACCTCAACCCAATTACTTCCCACTTTGCATTACCACCTAAGTGTGCTAATGTGCCTAAAGGCATTTGCGAACACACGCAAACACACACATACACACGCACACACACACATTCTCAGCTCCTGACATAACTATGACAACATTGCTGTCAACTTCTGAGAAGTAATGCTCCCGCCCTGGACCACTGGACCATATCTAGCAACCAACCAACTTAACAGGCTGGCTGAGCCTTGGACAAGAACAGCCAACTTGTGCTTAGTTAGTATTTATTTTGGGGGTAAATGGAAATTCCATCTGCAGAATGAAGTTCAGACTATAGAAGGAGTTGAAATACATAATGCCTATAAACATAAATTGTTTTGTTTGTTTATTGAGAGAATTGTGTGTATGTAAATCATTCAATAACTGGCAAATCCAACTCTTTTTCTTAGTTGATAACTAGTCATTTAGACATACCCAAGTATTAACTTGCAAATTAGTTTATGAGTGTTGATTTCACACATACATGATACACAACCCACACATAGTCCATACCATTTGATATTGCCTGATACATAGATTTTTAATCTTTCTATATGTTTTGCTACTTACTTCAGTTTTTCACTTAGAAAATGTGTTTTTCTCTAGAATTATTTCCAGCTTCTAGAATTATTCTAGAAGCTTCTATGTCGTAGCAGAAGACTGAAGAGGGACTTCACCACTGTGAACATTAGAAATAAATAAATGCTACCATATTCCAGCTCAGGCTCAAAGTTCATTTACATGTCTACATCAAATATAATCATACCTTTTAAACATGCCAAAGTCACCAAGCACACAAAACGTAGATTCTGAAAAGTCCAATAGCGTTCAAAGTGCGTCCATCATGAGAGATTGTTCTTTGTTTCGGATATCATCAGCACGCCGAGCATGAGATGTACCAGATCAGGTTGATCTGGGTGAGGCTGTGCCTTCCCACTGTTAGTCTAGAACAGGAATGTGAAGGGCCTGCAGGCAGAGGCATGAAGCTGGGAAAGATGAATTCTATTCCGGGCCGAGTGGTCTTGTGCTGAGTTAGTGACCTACTCCCCCAGTCTCTTCTCTTATAAAATTAAAAGCACTGTACATACAAGGGGTATCTCAGAGGGCGTAGCATGGCTGAGCGCTATGCAGCAGGCACGAGCTAAGAGCCTTACAAGGACTACCATGTTTAGTCTTTCAAAGAACGTTTTTTTATTATTATCCTAACTTTACAAATTGGGGAGTAAGATATAGAGAAGTGAGGGACTGGCCTGAGGTCACAGGAGTTGGCTGCCTAGACTGAGCTTTAAGCCAGTCACACCACCTTCTGTCTACACATGGGCTTCAGAGCTTGGTATTTTGGAGTAAGGCCTTGAGAAAGAGGAGACACTACATTCCTAACCCAAAGCATTTCAGAGGATTAGCTCCGATTCTCCCCTCTCCTCTTGGGGTCTGTGCCACCTGCCTCCTGGGAACAGGACCACCCAGTTCAAGCTTCTCAGCCCCGCCCAGGCCCACTGGTCCCAGGCCTCTACAAGCTGCCTAGCAGAACAGCAGGGAGTTCTCTGCCAGAGCAACCTGAGACTTTGGAGTTGGGTTCAGCACAGCTGGTGGCCGGAGGCTCAGATTTCCGCTGAGCAGATCACAATGGAGAAAGGCCGTCACAGGACCACTGGGAAGCACTTGTTCTCTGATGGATTTTTGTGGCATCAGGGTGTGGACTATTTAAAACTTCCCCCTCCAGTTCTGAAACGCCTTCTTAGTGGCAAAGTTCATCTAGGGGTCTACGGGCCACATGCTGTTTGGTTTCTCTGGTGTTTGTTTGTTTTGTTTTGTTTTGTTTTGTTTTTGTTTTTGCTTATTTTGGAGCTAACCTAGAGAAATCAACTGGCAAAGAAAAATATTTAAAACGCCCGTGATTGCAAACAGTGTGTGCGTGGACTGACATGCTTGCAGACAATATGACAGTAAAGCTGCAGCAAGCAAAAAGCAAACTTGAACTTGACCAATGCAGAAGGCCAAGTGGGGAGGGGGGAGTCTGCTGGGCAGGGGAGGGCTCCTTCATGACGAAGCTTGTTAGCAAGTTCTAGGCCAACTGAGACTGTGTCAAATATCAACCCATGGACTGTGCCTGAAGAACAGAGCTAGAGGTTGACTTACAAACAACACACACACACACACACACACACACACACACACACACAGAGAGACACACCCGAAAGTGCACACACACACACACACACACACACACACCACCCCGTCACAGTTCTCAAATGTACCCTCCCCATATCACCTGTGTTTGTATAAAAGAAGCATGACTTTAAAATTCTGCAATTCAAGGATGTTCATCAGACAGGATGGGGGGCGCTTAGCAGCAGTGTTGCTTCCAATTGTAGATTTAATAAGATACGTTGGGGCAGAATGGAGAATTTGTGTGGTATAAAACTTCTGCTAGTCAGCTTAATTTAATCACTCTATAATGCATACCTATTTTCAAAATAACATGCTGCACATAATAAATACATACAACTTTTATTTGTTGTGGAAAAAAAAAAGAAAGAGCTCTCCATCTTCACCAATCAGGACTTGGGTTTGCAAGGAATGGAGAATAATGGCTTCTGTGTTTAGGTTTAAAAGTGAGTAAGTAATAAACCACAATAAAGCACGCTCACTGGAAGGCTCTCGGAATTTAGCTGCCAATCTCACACATCCCACTCTCCTGAAATTCCAGACTTCTGCTCTTCAACTTGTGTATCAATATTTGTGAATATGAGGGACCTAAATTACACGACGTGGAGTTCAGTATCTGCTAAGACACAAGTGGAGGGAAGAAAGATGCCTTCCATGACTCTGGCATGATTTTGAAAAACCTTTCTTTATTAGAAACCCTTAACAGGTACTGGATTTGCTCAAAAAATAAAAAACTATCTTCCCAAAGAAGTCACTCTAGTGACATGAGACACCTACATAGGACTATTATTTTATGATTTAGAGAAAAATATTTCTTGGTCTTTTTACATCCAGATATTCTCCTTACAAACTACTGCACTTTCTGTCTCAAAAAATATAATAAACTTGTGCAGTTTTATGGGAGAGTATAAATTTTTTCATAGGAAAATGTAATTTATTGAAATTAATGAAAAACTAAAATCAACAATCAGACCATACTCTAAGAGAGAAAATACTTTGGGGACAACTGGTCCTAGACAGACATCAAGAAAGGTGCCTGGAACTTTCCAGTGTCCCACAAGGTTGTGCAAAGACACGGGGGAAACTGACTCCTTCCAACAAATTTTTAAAAAGGCTTTAAGACACAAACGAACCAAATTCAATCCATTTCAATCCATGGTCTTAAAAGTGTCTTCCAATAGAACCGCCAGTGCATCTCCTGAGTCTGGAAAGGAAAGAGTGACTGACAGCATTCTGGAAAGTGAATTAGGAACACACTGTCTTCATGGACTCCAGCGACATAATAAAGCTGGAAATGATTAAGAGGCAGCCCATCTTTCTAAAATGTAAAATGGGTTTATAGGTCCTTCTAATAACAACTTTTACTCGAACCTTACATAAATAGGCTTAGAGGATACAAATATTATGTGGGCCGAGCAGACACTCCCAGGTTCCTAATCACACTGGGGGATTACTCGGTAGAACAGAGGCATCTCATTCCTATTGGGCCAGGGATTACGGCAAAGAAACATCTAATATTCCATTTTTTAATTTCATGCATTTTTTATTTACCTTTAATGATGCTGTATATATTCATCATCCTGAAATATTAAAACAGTATGAAAAAAGTAATAAATTGGTAGAAAATTTAGGGAATAAGAATGCAACCGCACGCAAATCATACACTATCAAGTGCTTGATACACATTTAAAATTACTGTCGACCACGGCAAAGCCAAATTCTGAGCAGGTTTCCGAAGCACAAAGTCACAATAAGAAGCTCAGCAGAACAGACTGAAATAATAGAATATTCATCCCTCTAATCCGTGTGCAATTCTTTAGGGCTTTTTTTTTTTTTTTTAAACAATGCATATGAGGTCTGACTGTATTCAGGATTTAAATAACTTGTCTGTGCCTTCCCTAGTCCCTCTGTACTTTTATTTTTTTTAAATACATGTACATACAGTTAACATGTCTCCACCACAGCTCTGACAATTTCCGGGTCAGCAAACTTCCTTATACCTCAGAAGAAGCAGCAGCTTTTTAGAACAATGCAAATGTTAATATACACTTCTTTCTGTCTCTTAAAACCCCTGGAGAAGAAACTACCTGGGAAGAAGGAAGTTATCTTTCTTCAGGAAGGAAAGGAAGTGCCGGTTTGTCATTGTATTACCAATTAATAGGTTGATATTGCAAGAGGCCATTGCACTGGAATGCTGGCCATGGGGACTGGGTGCGGGCATGTCAGTTGCCACCCTCTCTGGCAGAGAGTGCAGCTGCTTACAAGTCCTTACCCAATGTTGTCACAAGGAAGAGAAAGCTACCAGGCAGTGAGCAACGAACTTGGCATTCTGGGGCATCAGACACCCAGATCATCAACATATTTCCATCTGCCTTGCTCTTCTGGTCTATCTTCTGATTGACAGGAGCCAGCTGCAAGCTATCCTCCAACTGGTGTGGTGTTTTAAAGTATCTTCTACCGTTTTGTATATTAGGATTTTTTTTTTCCTTAATGAAGTTTCTCCTTTTTTAAATCTGTCCATGCATGTGTCAGTATGCATGTGTGTGTGTGTGTGGGGGGTGTGTGTGTGTGTGTGTGCGCGTGCGTTAGGCTGTTAGGCAAAGCGTTCCTCTGAGTGCTTTTTGGAGTCAAAAGACAATTTCTGGCACCCACTCTCGCCTTCTGCCTTATGTGAGACAGGCTTTCTTGGTCACTGCTGTGTAGGGTCAGCTTGCCAGTGGCCTTCTGAGGACTCTCCTGTCTATGTGCCCCATCCTTACCACATGAGCACAGGAATTAGACAGGCACTATCAAGTCCGAGTGTAGGTGAGTCAGTCCTGAGGTTCCAAACCAGGTCCTCACGTTTGGGAAGCAAACACTTTACCTACTGAGCCGTCTCTCTGTCAATACCACATCTCACCAAAGAGGAAAATCAGCCAATCAGAGCATACCTGCCTGCCTGCCTTTCTTCCAAGTCTCCTTCTTTCAGAAGCTTCCTCTTGCAGCCACCTGAAAGAATTTGTCCCAGCTGATGCCAATGATGAAATTTTTCTTATGTCTGGGCTTACATTCTGCATCGTCCTTTGTCTTACCAGCAAAATCCTGGCAGAGCAAAGCCTAGGTAATCTTTCCCAGACTCTCATTTCTCATAGTACCCATCACAGTCTGGCACCTAGTGGGTCTTCAGTAGCTCTTCTGCAATTTACTTGTTGAATTGATCGAAACTGGTTTTGCTACATGGTTCTGTTTCTGCCACTTTATTCTCAGCTTACTGTTCAAATGAGCCCAGTCCAACTCTGGACAAAAGGAGTAACTGTGAGTAACCTTAAACAGAGGGGTGATGCCTTTTCAGAACACAAACTGTACAGAACCAATGACCACCTCAAACGCCGATCCCAGTGAAGAATACAGTGCACAGCTTGGGACAGGGAAAACACAGATACAGTCAGGACACAAACAATAACATTAAGAGGGAAAATTCCCATTGTTGCCAAGAAATAGAGTGGTTGTAACAAATGAAAGGGGTGCAGTAGAGGAAAGGAGGAAGGAGGGCGTCACCCACTTAGAGAATGGAGGAGGGAGGGATGCCTCAGTTCCAGGGTAGAGGATAGAAATCATTACAAGACAGAATGGAGACGCAGTTGAATGAGAAGAAAAGCCTCATTTCACAACACAATTCTTAAAAACACTATGCCATGCTGACATTCATGCTAAGTGCCCAGCCTTAAACTAGATGTCTTCCTTACCCAGGTCTCAGGATCATTTTAGGAGAGGACACAGAATGTTCATGTCTGAGGCTGGGAAGAGTGGTGGCAAATGCGGTCCTCCGAACACGGCATGGCAGAGGACTCAGAAACTCACAGTAGCTATGGTCACCCACCAGTACAAGTTGAGTGGTCCAATACTTTCCCTTGGATGAGGCCCCACCACCCCCTGAGCAGCAGTTAATGGTCGTTGGGGGTGGGGGGAAGAGGTAATTTTCTTCAGTGGTATGTGAATTGGTAAGGTGAGAATTATCCAGAAAATACCTTCACCCTGCTCCTGCAGGTAGCCCAAGTGGAGCTTAGTGGGTCATTGGGGAAAGAACATGAAAGCAGGAGAGGGTCTTGTTAGGATAAATAAAAGGTCCAGAGGTGGGAAAGAAGCCCAAGAGAGGAATGAGGATTGAATATGACCAAATTCATTATATAGATGAGTGAAATTGCCAAGAACTGACAGATATTCCTTGTCTCTCCCTGTCATTTGCTATGTAGTAGTATGTGACCATTTCCTTCCAACGTCCCTCCTCCAACACAGAATCAAGACTAGCTTCAAGCCGGGCGTGGTGGCGCACGCCTTCAATCCCAGCACTCGGGAGGCAGAGGCAGGTGGATTTCTGAGTTCGAGGCCAGTCTGGTCTACAAAGTGAGTTCCAGGAGAGCCAGGGCTATACAGAGAAACCCTGTCTCGAAAAAAACCCAAAAACCAAAACAAAAACAAAAACAAAAAAAACAAAACAAAACAAGACTAGCTTCCAATCACATTGAATATACATACATACATATACATACATACATACATACATGCATGCATAAATTTGCTCCTGAATGTTTGAAGTGTATTTTTTCACTTCCCTTTGAAAATATTGAGACATTTCAGGGTGGTAGCAACATTCAAAATATGCAATAGTGACAGGAAGAGAGAAAATGACGTCCTGAAAGCTGGTGTACACTGTAGGCAAAACAAAAGCAAATGCCTGCTTCTATCTCCTCCACCTTCAGCCTAAGCAAACCACCTCCAGTTAGGATCACAGCGCCTCTTATCTCCAATATATTATCTTTTCTTTTCACGTCAAATTATCCTGCTGGCAAGCCTTTTGACTCTAGGCATTCATTCAAGAATTCAGGAGTGTTCTCAAGTTCTCGTGTGACGCGAGATGTGTCAAGGCAGAGCAGGTGGTTCTGCTGCTGAGAGAGTCTCTGCTGAGTACCCAGCATTTGGGTAAAGCCTCTTATAAACAGTGGGCTGCCTTGCAGTTGGCCACCAAAGTGTGCTAGAGTTAATAAATTACTTGATATTTAAGACTGTTGACAAGAGGTCAGAGGTGTCACCCATGAAGGGCCAAAGACAGCGGTAAACCTCTGCTAATGTTTGGATCCCATACTTAGCTCCCACAGCATTCTTGAAGGCCAGTTGGCCCTTTCTGCCGAAGGCTCCCCTTCCCACATCTGCTCTCTCATGGCTCCACATGCTTTGCCGTGTGAGCTGGAAGTATCTGACTAAGATAACTTTGAAAATACATCCAAGTCACAGAGTGAGGTTTCCAGAGGGTTACTTTGCAGGTTCAGCTGTGTGTGTGTGTGTGTGTGTGTGTGTGTGTGTGTGTGTGTGTGTGAGTGATTCAGATAAGCAAATAAAGATGCAGCCGAATGAGGCCACCCCTGGATGGCTCAACAAGCATGCTCCTGGCAACTGCCATCCCTCGTATTTGCCTAGCCTGCCTCTCAACCTAGGTGTGTGGCTCATTTTCCCTGGCAAATACCTGTTTCTCTTCATCCAGTCCTTAACTCCATCTTTTTGTTGGAAGTTGTTCTTTTCTGGGACTTTCTGTTTGCTGGGAAACATTTTACGTGTTTTATGCTTTCAACCAAAATTGTCATGGTACTTTCTGAGGAACAGCCAAGTGTCAAAGACTCTTTAGGATTCAACCTAAAACATTAAGTTGACTATTCACTCAATCTCACAGTGGCATTTTGTTGTAGGTGAGTATAACCTCAATATTGCTAGCACAGTGCAATGTGACAGGGCACCCAGACCATAGACTTCAGAGTCCAGGCTGCAATCTCTGTGTTCTTCTATCCTGTCCATCCATGACTGTATCCCATAGGATGAGCAAGGAAAGGGATTAGGTCTTCGTCATCCACACCCTTGTCTTTCAACTATCTGGAAACTGGCACAAAGCCCTCAACATCTTCAAGGAGGCCTTTGCAACTCTACCTGTAAAGCTAAAGAAGTTTATTACTGGGGAGGGGTGCCGGCTGCTCTTTGAAGATAGCAGAATGTAATGTTGAATTTCAACCTATGTATATAAACACACTATGGCTAGCCTATGAATAAATGGACAACTGTGCCCAAGCCGAGAGTAAACAGCAGACCACGAACAAACCTCCTGAAAATGGTACTGCTCTTGAATGGATTTTCCTTATGAGTTTCAGCACGCTCAGTGTAGATTAGGAATCATGTGAAATAATTAGCACGCACTAAAAAAAGTAACATAACTGCCAATGGAGTGGCCATCAACAAGACAGTGACATCAAAGAGTGGTACTGAAGTGGTCCTAGACACACTCCTCAGCAGAATAGTCACAGCAGGGGTTGATGAAAACAGTCTCAGAGTAGGGACTAGGCACTCACCAGCCCTGCACACACCCCCCCCCCAGTGGAGCTGCTGCACACACTGGCACACACACCTGTTGTTTAGCTGGGAGCCGGCAGGGCAGGTGTGCTGAAGGTTTATCTCCAAGTCATCAAGGATTTCTCTGCTCCTTAGACTGGGGCTGCCCCTGGGTGTCATGTTCTCCCGTTTGTTTATATAAACGGGCCACTGGCTGTTGAAACAGTTCACAGCACTTAACTAAAGTAAGCAAAGCTCTTGAACTTTATAAATACCCAACAAGAGAAGCCATTGAAGAGCAGGGTGCTATTTGGCAAATCTCAGAACTTTATACAACCGCCCAGATTTACAAAGAAGCCACACAATCCAGCTGCTTGTCTCAGTTCTGTCTCCGGAGAGAGGTTGCTGTCCTAATTTGAGATGTGGTGTGTGCTGTAATCCCACCCCACTAATCTGCTGCCTCTAGCCTAAGGTGAGGCTGAAGATGAGTTGAACTCAAGGAGAGAAGTTAAGTGTTTAACTTGTGTACAAGCCCTCTGGATCCCCAGTGTGTTCTCACATGGGCAGGAATTACAGAGAGAACATGGACATCCAGGGGCCTGGATACCAGTTCACACATTTTCCGAAACAATGTGTCAAAGTCACAAACTCTCTCCTAGCCCCATGTATCTGATCTAAAAGGAGGGATCTGGATGGCAGGGAGGGACATCTCTTAACTCTAACAAACCCAGAGCTCTCCTATTTACTGCAGTCGCATGGCAAACCTTGGCTGGAGAAAGAACCCCCTGATGACTTGGGGACCTGTGAGCTCGGCATTGGGGTGAAGCTGGTTGAGTGGAACACAACTCCTTTCATTTTGTTTGGAAAGCCACAATCTTGCTGTGTATGCTGAAGTGATATGGCTTTGATTTAGTGCCAGCAGGAAAACCCAAAAGGAAACTCATTCACTTGAGGAAATTTTAAATCTTATGACTTATTTCTAAGTTTTCTTTCAAGGCCAAACATGGGCTGAATTCTTTCTCTTCCTTATTTACCAGTTTCCTTATTTTACCCATTGTTTGCCTCCTCTTTCTGAGGTGTAGGGCCACTGCTAGGTTTGGGGAATAGGAGAATGGACACAAACTGTCTTCACCAGACTTGAGAACTTAGTGTAAGGAGTTTTGAGAAACTTGTACTTTGTAATAGCCACTGGCCTATGATTTCATAATGTAGGTTCCCTAAACATCAAAATAATATTTACATTGTTGCCATGGACCGATGACCTCCCATTACAATGAACAAATAAACAAGTCTGTTTCCTATGTGCTCTGCAAAACAGGAATGGCTGGGAATCTGCAGGGCCTGGGAACAGGTTTCTCACCAGCAAATGTTCCTTGTTTATATTCCTTCTGACCTAACCCCATGTCCAGATGGATACAAGTCAAATGCCATTCTTTCTCAAATATTCCTCAAGGCTGTGCAAAGACTAGTGACTAATGCTTTGGACAAATCCTTTGTCAGAAGCTTTTTGTGTTTTAAGGACTCTTGTTTTGTTTTGTTTTGTTTTGAAAGCCGAGACCTGAAAGAGTGGAAACTACCAAAAAATAAACTGCAGTCTTGGGCACTGATCCTGCAGGGAATCACTTTACAAATTCTGCCATATCCTAAGTTATAATTGGGTTTTAATGCATAAAATGGCTGAGTAATTTAAATGTTTAGAAAAGAAAACAGCCTTTCCTGGAGTTTATGAAGTGGTAAGCCCATTTGTTAGGATGATTAACTGTGATTCCTATGTTCAAACACTGGTATGATTTGCACAGAGGGACTGCAGAAGACAGAGACCCATGGGCCAAAGCCTTTCAATTATGGTGGACCAGATGCACATATTTTTCTGAGACCTGAAGGCATGAACAAGCTAAGAACCACAGTGAGGGTGCAGTCTACCTGACTCAGCTTCTAAATGAAAACTATAACCTCACTGTCTGTCTGCTGATGGTCTTTCTTAGAGATGAACCAAGCGCTCCGTGAGAAGGTCAGCGGTCTTCAGAAAACACCACAGAGCCACGAGGCCTGCCTGGCTATGGTTTCCTGGTCATCTTCTTGCTTGTAACTAGAACCTCCCTATGTCCCGGCCACGTACAGTAAAGAGCATGATGGGAAAAGACAGATTCTCTTCCACCCTCCGAAAGAGGAATGAAGGAGGTGCAGACGTTGCTAGCTTCACGGGACAGTTCTGAAAGCCTCAGCCTGAGGAACAACCCTTCAAGGTGTGAATGGAACTGTCGCTGGCCTGAGCCTCAGAAGGGTAAGATTTGAGACATAACTTTACCAAACATTATTTATGAATTTGAATATTGCCAGAAGGTTCTCCCCCCCCCAAAAAAAAAAAAACTCAGTACCAAATGTAATCATGTATTTGTGTGCATGTATGTGTGCTTGGATGTGTGTATAGGTACACATGTGTATGTGCATATATGTATGCTTGTAGAAAACAGAATTCACAACCTTGTGGTTCATTTCTCAGACACCATCCGCATGTTTTTGAGACAGGGTCTCTTGGTGGTCTGAAATGTATCATGTAAATTAAGCTGGCTGGCCAGTGAATCTCATGCCATTTTACCACGATAGGGCTTAGATTCCATGGCCACCACGCCCAGCTTACTTTTACAAGACCAAGACTCAGGTCCTCATGTTTCCTAGGCAAGCTTTTCACCAACTGAGTTGTCTCCTCCACCCAACACATATGTACTTAATTTTTAATGAGAAAACATTAAGAGGTAGAAAACAACATCCATGCTGATTGCACAAGCAAACACACCAGGAGACATTATGTGATGCAGCGCACCATCACAGGGAACTGAGAACTTGGGATTTGTTAAAGATATCTCTCTCCTCAGCTAAGAGGAGGAGAGCTACTCAGAAAACCTGAGGTGGCCACACTGCAAGTTAACTGAAGTGGAAGAAGGGAAAGTGCTCGTGATAATTGATGTTTGACACCATTCAGGGAGGAAGTCCAACAGTAGTTAGGTGGGCATCTTGATCTTGATGCTGTAAATCAGTTATAGTTGCTTATACTCTCCAGACCTTGGTAGGCTGAGAGGGACCTCAGGTCACATGATTCGACATCAGCATCTTGGTGTGGGCCTTCCAGAAGCATTGGGAAAGGGCATCTTAAGTCTACCACTACTGGAAAGTTGATTGCAGGAAATGAGACTTCCATGTCTTACCAAATTTAAACTAAATCAATGTGCTCATCTTTGTCTCCTGCCGCAAATCTTCTCAACTAATAAAGTCAATCTGTTGTCAGAGTCTAAGGATCTCTCAGTGTTGGTTTTGCAACATCTACGTAGGAAAATAAGCTCCTATTCAAGTGGATTGTTCATTTCTCACTAACCAAACCAGGGGAGCAGGAGGCAAGGCCAGGGCATGTAGAGTTCACCAGAATATCGCTGCTGAGTTTGAAAAGTGCTCAAAGTAAGTCCAAATGATAAAGGGCTCAAGTCACCATGACCCAAGCAACTTGTTTAAAGGAATTATATATATATATATATATATATATATATCAGAAAGAGAGAGACATGCAGACGGCATGCAATCAGTGTGCCAATGAACACTGCTGATGGAACGAATCTAATGTGTGTTCTTATCTGGCTAGGTAAACACGTGGCATGATGAAACACAATATCAAATGCAAATGCGCGGCGTGGAATAAAGGGAGCTGCGCACCTACCGACCTTGTGTTTCATGCGCTAGATTGAGATCTGGGCTTGCTGGCCGTATCTAACAGCACAGTTTACAACCTGCCTCAGAAGTCAGGAGAGGTGATAAGCCAGGGCTAGCGACAAGCGTGCCATTGTGTTGTGGAGGACTGCTGGCTATCATGTGAGTTTCTTTTATAAATAAACCTTTCCCAATTTCATCGTGTACTCTACTAATAAGTCTCTGGGGTTGAGATTACTGATCCCATTGAACAGATAAAGCAACTCAAACAGAAGGTCAGCACATTTATCACTTTTACAAGACCAAGAGTCTTTCTCCTAACACTAAACCTATACTTCACTAACTTTAAACTTATACTTCATAAACTACATGGCAATATTATCATTTCAGGGTTGAGGTTCAGAAGGGAATGTGAAATTGCTGCTTCATACCTTCCTATCCTTTGGTTTGTCTTTTGAGCCCTGTGGGCATGTCTATGGGAAGTTGTCTTGAATATTACTGGATGCAGGAGAGTCCAGCCCACTGTGGGCCTAAGTATAAGAGAGCTCTAGCTAACCATGAACTTAAGAGCAAGCTAGCAAGCACTATTCTTCCATGATTTCTGTTTTAAGTTTCTGCCCAGACATCTCCCATGATGGACTGTGACCTGGAAGCCTAAGCCAATAAACCATTTCCCCGCTAACTTTCTTTTGGTCATGGTGTTTCTCACAGCAACCAGATGAAACAAGGACATTTCCAACAATCAGTTAATCAAGTGACCTTCCAGATCTATTGTGGGATTTTTTATGAGGCTGCCTAAAACTTTTCTTTCCCAACTACATTAGAAGTTGATGGGGGGCGGGGGTAATTCATTACTCAACAGATAATGACACTCAAGCATTGCTTGCTTCAAAACTGCACAGAAATACAGCTCAGATCTACAGATCATCCTACAGAAGTCTTAGGGTGATTGTTTATGCTTACTATTAACAGCAGTTTTCTATGTGAACGTGACAACTGTTGGTTTTCATGTTCTTCCACGGGTCTGCCCATGCACATACCTTAACACACTATATTAAAACTTCTTGGTGTTTTACTGATCTGGTTTTGGCAGGATTTAAAGCAAACAAAAGAAGATTGTAGAGAAATATCCCTATTCTCCTGTGGTTTTGGAACTTCCTTACAACCATCTGAAGTTCTGATAGACTATGTCATGGCTCTCTGTTTTCTTCTGACTCCTGGACTCTGACAAGTTCCATGAAGAAGCTACAGCAATCCCTGCCCTGCCCCTCACTGACTCCATGGTCTCGTACCACAACCTCAAGTACCATGAAGAAGCTACCGCAATCCCTGCTCTGCCCCTCACTGACTCCATGGTCTTGTACCACAACCTCAAGTACCATGAAGAAGCTACTGCAATCCCTGCCCTGCCCCTCACTGACGCCATGGTCTCGTACCACAACCTCAAGT
>NC_034594.1:159860063-159864515 GCF_900095145.1 Mus pahari | reverse complement strand
CCATGAAGAAGCTACTGCAATCCCTGCTCTGCCCCTCACTGACGCCATGGTCTCGTACCACAACCTCTGGACTCTGACTCCTATAAAATGGATATCATGAAATCATGTCCACCACCCCGCAACCAAGCACAGTTTCTTACAATTGACCGATCCTCCATAACTATCCTCCACAACACATAGAGCCTATTTCCCGTAGGACATTTGATATCCAGCTGTGTGTGCATGCTCATGTTGGTGCCTGTGTGTGGGTGCATTGTACTCACTCAGAGGCCAGAGGTCACTGCTGTACTTCTTAGATTACCTTTTATATTACTCCCTAAGACAGGGCCCCTCACTGAAACTGGAGTTCACTACTGACTAAACTGGCTGGGCAGGCAGCAAGCTTTGGGGTCTGTCTCTAACTCCCTATTTCTGGGGTTACAGGCACACAGCACCATGCCCTGCTTTTGTGGGCTGTGGATCTGAGCTCAGGTCCTCATACTTGGATGGTAGGTGCTTTACAGACTAAGCCATCTTCCCAGCCCTGACCTTTAGCTTGGATTAAGCTGATGTTCCGTGTGTTTTATCTCCACAGCAGGTTTGATATGAGAGCATCAAAAGGTGCATAACTGACTACAGGACAGCAAGCAGGGTGTGCCCTGTCAGTCACAGGCAGTCTGCACCTGCCAGACCTGTGTAACCAACTACAGTATGAACCAAAAACCAAAGGAGATGGGGAAGATAGGGCTCATTCCCAACAGAACCAAAGACCTGTAAAGAGGGACTAGGATTAGGGTTGAAAATGGAAGAAATTCCTATGTTAGAAACTGAGGACGCGTACTGGGGGAAGATTAGGAAAGCGTGCATTTCCTTCACATTTCCAACACGTATTATTATGGCCCACATCTGATTTTCTGCTGTCTCCTTATTTGTCAGTCTCTGCTTAAAACACAAATAACTATTTCCTGCATAAAACTAGCAGTGGCTGAACATCATCTTTCCCGCCCATGACAAGGTGAGATTATAAACAGGGACAATTCCTGTAGGGAGGGGTCTTGGCCTGGTGCCAGCAACACTCACAGCACTCTTGCTAGGTTAAAATGAATATAGTTCATTGACAACAGTCCTGATTATACATAATGTGCATAAACACATATCACTAACATGCACACATGCATACACACACTTAAAACTTAGAAATGAAAAGAAATACTCTTGCTGAAATTACTTGAAGTATTTATAGATTATATAGGGGTTTTAAGGTTTATATATTTCTCTTTATGAGGGTTTTGGCTAAATAGGTGTAAGCATGTAGTGCCTGCTGCCCATGGAGACTGGAAAAGAGCACCGACCACCTGGAAATAGAGTTCAAGATGGTGGGCAATAAACCTGGGTACTCTGCAAGAGAAACAAGTGTTTCTAACTACTGAGCAACAAGGAAAATCAAAATCATGTAATCAGAGCATGCACACGCATGCACACACTCTCACACATACATGTGAAAGCATGCATACACACACACATACACACAGGTAGGGACAAGGAGATCCTTTTTCTTACATTTTCCGCATGGCTTATAATGTGTACATGTCTCTACTAGGAGTACAAATCTCTACCACAATGCATTAAACCAAAAAGCCTGGCTGGCCCTAAAACTTCAGATCTTTATTTTTTTCATGCTTAGTAAAGAGTTGAAAGCAAAAGCTGAATTTGAAAGTCTCCTCTCACTGGCAGCTCGCCTTGCGCCCTGTCTCCTTCACTCCCTGCCAGCCTGCCCTACTGTATTGATAATGGTTAATTGGTACACAGCTCAGTGAACATCTGTCAACCCATTGGTGCCCTGTGTCCCATGGTTAGGGATGAGAACACAGCATTAAACATCAGCCTGTGGAATATCTTCTGCAAAGACGACGGAGCTCAGGGCTCATGAGAACAAATGAAACAGAGGCACACAGGACATGCTTAAGTGGTATCTATTTTATTATTTGTTTTAGAAGATTAAGCTGTCTCAGTAAATAAAAATCATTTGTTAGAATGACTGTGGAATTCAAGAAAAAAACCAATAAGTCTCTTTGCTTTGTGACCCTGTGAAGTTTATTCTCTTTCTACAACCAGGACCATGACCTTAGAAGTACCCCTTAAACACACACACACACACACACACACACAAGTTCTCATCACTGTGGAGTGTGTGTGTGTGTGTGTGTGTGTGTGTGTGTGAACTGATACTCTCTGGGATGGTTTGCATGGGAAAGGTGTTCACAAGCTAATGTGTTTGGACAGATGATGGCCAGCCAGCAAAGCCAGCCTTGAGCTAGGATGGAATTGCTGCCTCTGTTTCCTGGTCCATGGAAGCCTCACCGCAGCTGACAATATCCACCATGGGTGGGACCCCAGGGTTCCCTGACAATGATGCTGCCCCCAACATGAAACCATGAGCATATAAGTTCTGCTTGAACTACATAGCTCCTGTCAGACATTTTGTCCCCATGACAAGACCAGTAACCAATATAACCAGAGTTAGCTCTAATGATTGAAGAGTAAAGCCAGCCATAGTCTTACATGCTCCCATATTATCAGAAGCCTCTAGATGGCCATCAAGATAAATTATCTGTGATAAGTTTTCTCTGTGATTCCTTAAAAGCATCCCTATTTTGCAGATGGGAACGACAAGGCCACAGGAGTGAGTGATATGTTTCAGATGCCTGGAATTGAGACAGGCAGCCACTCAGGCCACGCTCACTCCAACAGCTGTGCTATTACACTCCTCATCATGATCTTCTTGCCTTAAGACAGGAGATGCAGAATTCAGAACAGGCCTGAAAGAAACCATGCTTTCCAGATGAGGTATTAGCTTGTCAATGCAAAGGTGCGCGAATATGTGTGTGTGTGTGTGTGTGTTTGTCTGTGTGTGTATGTCTTTGTGTGTCTGTGTGTTTGTGTGTGCATGTGTATGAGTGCACACTCTCACACACACACACACACACACACACACAGAGAGAGAGAGAGAGAGAGAGAGAGAGAGAGAGAGAGAGAGAGAGAGAGAGAGAGAATTTATCTGTATCTTCCTTCTGCAACTTTTAACACAGCCCTCCAGTGTATTCATCGCAAGGTGTCATTAGGGCTGGGCTCACTTCACGTGTTACCAATTCACAGGCAGATTAGAAGGTGCATTAATAACAGAGTTAATATGAAGTGCTGAGGCCTCCACAATCAGAGACAAATACGACTCGGCCAAATTTCCTGAGCTCAGAGGCCACGGAGGAACAATTTGGTAGATTTCATCAACAGTTCTAATTATGTTCCTGTCAAGTTGAGAACAAAGTAATCCATAACTGGGGGGCACTCAGAGGCGGCACGGAAGAGTAATTCATGCCCAAGACACGGGGTCCGTTCTGTAGTTAGTGCGCACAACACTTGACTAACAAGTGGGTTCAAAGAGGAATGTATTAGAGGAAATGCAGCCCTGTCGCTCTGAGAGGCTCATCGGAGCAAGCTTCTGAAGAGGCCTGAGGTGGTAACTTCCGGAAGGTCCTGCTGATACAGGTGTATGAGCTCAGGGCATCACAGGCTCTGAACATGCAGGCTAAGGATGTAGGCTGTCAGCACCAAACCCCTCTCAGATGCCCTTTCGGCCACTAGACCTGATGAGCCATGTTTCTTGGAAAGATTTGTGGGCAGACTTTTAAGCAGGCCAGGAGAGAGAGGGAGGAGAGTGAGCCAATATGGAGACATCTTAGGAAATACACTTTAAAAAACAAAAAAAAACAAAAAAAAAAACACAGTTCAATCCTCAGATAGCATTATCATCAGAGGTATAAGGATATTGTTTGAAGAAAATAAAAAGCCCTTTTATGAAGCTATAAATAAAGTGCTAATGGAATTTGTTAGAGAAAACCCTTAGGAATGGGAAACTGAAATGTCACAATGTCCTTGCCTCCGTGGTCAAGTCTCTGTCACCTACAACCAAACCTTAGGCGGAGGGTGGGGGAGGAGCTTGAAAGGCACAGGAAATGGGAATGAGGAGGGAGGTCAGAGACAGAGAGCGTGGTAATTTTGAGTGATTTTCCACTGGCGTCCCTACCAGATAAGACCCTGCCACTCAACAACGGTGTGGTTTCATGCGTGGCCTCGTGTTGAACATTTCACGATGAGGAGGGGCAGAGGAAGGGACAGTGATCAGCTGCACAAACCCTGCCCCAGAGGTAAAACTGATGACGTCAGCAGTGGCTCGGAGGCGCTGGAAACTGGAGCACCTTATTGCAAATTATGCAAAAAAAAAATCACAACTAATTGCATTATTAGCAAAAATTACATTTAAAAATAGTGTCACACAAAGAACTAAAATTATCTAATTATCTAATCTAAGCTTGCTTCTGCCAAATGAGTTTTGGGGAAAACATGGGGTTTTCTGATACTCAATCAACAGGGGTTGGAGAAGAGAGAAAGGAACAGGGGAAGAAAGAAAGGAGG
>NC_034594.1:159845915-159859952 GCF_900095145.1 Mus pahari | reverse complement strand
GGGATGGAGGGAGAGAGGGAGGGATGGAGGGAGGGATGGAGGGAGGGAGGGAGGAAGGAAGGGGGGGAGAGAGATTTTAGTGTCCTAACCAAATACCAATAATAGACATAGTAAATTTTATAGTGCTTAAAACAAACTGTAAGATTATAATCCACACCATTTTCAACCATTTCAAAATGATATGCATTTGATGAAATCAGTTTGTGAGTGTGTGTGTGTGTGTGTGTGTTACCAAGGATAGAACCTAGGTTCTTGTTCATGCTCTACAAGTACTTTACCATGGTAAGTCTTAAGCAGCTACCAATTGTTTCAGCATTAAAGTGAGGAAAACTAGACCTCTATTAAGCTGGGTTGCTTTGCTTTGCTTTGCTTTGCTTTGCTTCCCCTTTTGCTTTGGGGGTGATGTTTGCACATATGGATAGAAATAAGCCCCCTGCCCCCAAGATGATGACAAAGATGTCACCTACTCACATTTGGCAGCACATTTGCACGGTTCATACCCACTAGGCGCCTAGGCAAGAGAATTCGTTTTGCTTTAATTTGCACACAGGCACTTCAGGGTGGCTTTGGGTCACTTGTGGGTGCTCTCAAAGTTCTTATGCAGGAAGGCAAGGCCAGGTAACACATCTACAGGCAGGCACTGTGCCATCACCCATCCACCATCACCTGCTTTGCCCCTCAACCTGCCTTCTTCCTTGTAAGACCATCAGCATCTCTATGCAACAAAAGCAGCCACTGCAGGAAAAAAATAAGCTTGGATAAAGGTATGGTTACAGTGACATGTCAGGGAACCCTTGTTCAATGTTGACTGAAGCTGCTAAGGTGAAGGGATTCTCTCTGGGACTGTTAGTTTTGACCATGATTCTCCTGCAGAAAGAGACAGGAGTATTGTCCCCCAATTCTGGAGACAGAGAGACAGGCCACCTATTAAATGCCATCCTGTTTTGGGGTAAATAACAGTTGTGTCAAGACCACTTCACATCTCAAAGTTTGGGAAAGAAAGCTTGAAAGTTAATGTGACTAGTGGTCATATTAGCTTATGAGCATGCGACAGGAGTCTTGAAGAGAAGAGTGCCTTATTTTGAAATGCCCCAATACCATCATTCTTTTAACTTCACTTAACTTTACTGCACAACACCCAGCAAGATGTGCCAGCCTCACCAGATAACTGTGATGTGAGGTAGTTATTTCCCCCAGACTCAATATGACCATTCAGCATCATAAACAAAGACCTACTGCGATGACCTTGGCCCTATCATCATGGAAATGGATGTGTAGCACAATATGGCAATAGCTAGTTGATGCTAATGGAGCTCCACTGGGAAGGTCACCAGACACTCACTTGAGTTTCAAGCCATCATTCCTGGTCCTACCCCTAGCACATGGCCTCATGGTCTTGGAGAACACTGGACAGGTGGCTCTCAGGAGTTGCCATCCAGTGATAAGTGGCAGTTTCCTTTGTACTGGGACATTCTATCCTGGCCCTTCCCCATCTGTGTGGGATAGATCCTTTGAGTCCGTCATTCTCCTGCAGAAAAATGCTTGCCCATCCTCCTGTAAGTAGCTCCAGTGAAGTCATTAGCTCACTGAGTTGTGCTTCTGTAGAGCCATTGTTTGCCTATGTTGGGTAAGTAGGACTTCGTCCATGCTGCCCTAGGAAAGGTCACACATGGTACCATGCCAGGGAAGCAGGCTTTGGTGATGCAGTTGCCCAAGCCAGCATACACCCTGGAGTAACCTCACTCATTGGTTCATCCAGCTATACTTGGACGGAATCCTTTTGTCGGCTTGTCTGTATCCTTTCTGGGGTGATTCTGGGTTTTTGTCTCATCTCTCCAGGACACACTGTAAAGCGATGATCGCTTCTGCTCAGTTGAGCCATTGGTGCCTCCACAACTCAACCGTACACTAGGAAGGCCCAGCTCTGGTTAGCTCAGACTTCCTCGCTTATCTCCTGAGAGACCTGCACATTGCAAGTGCTCACAAATTACCTGTGGGTTGACCTTTTGCAGGAGAAATCGTGTCTTCCCATCAAAAGAACATTTAAATGTTATACTTTAACTTTTATAAAGGAATTATTCAGCCACATAATATTTTGAAAATAGGTAATTTATAAATAACGCGTAAGGTGAGAAAACCCATTTGGTCCCAAGAATCCAATCCTAAGCTCTGTGGCACTCAGTAGCCAGTTCCAAAGCTGCCTGTACAGGTGAGGTTACTAACCTCAGCTGCAGTTTCCTAGGGACCTCTCAGTTCTCACGGCAATTACAATGTGTCGCTTTACCCGGCTGCAAGCTTAATGCCTCCCTGACGCCTAACTGCTTCTATGCACCTTGCTTAGAGTTTAAAATCGGAACTTGCTGCTTCTATGAACAATTTGACACCCCAAATTAGCCAATTAGTACCCCCCTCCATTGTTCATTTTCATTCTTTTAAAGAACGAACCAGTAAACACTGCTTACGGCTAAACTTAAGGAAGAGCAAGCTCATTCTTCTACATCGAGGTGGTTGATCCAATTACCAAATTTCTCTCTGTACAGCTGCCCCCAGGCTACTTGGTTCACTGTGCGTCTAAAAGATGTTCTTCAGAGGCTTTGCTGAGGAAAACCTGCCAGCTCCCTGGTGCCTGCGCACAGCTGTAACGGACAAGTAATTGGCAACCAAAGAGTGTGGGCAGTCTATCCATTGATGCTGCCTCGGGAGAGGCCCAAGTGTCAAGACTCAGAGTCATTCCTTATGTAGTGGGTAAAGGCACACTGAGCATCAAAGATAAGGAGCAGGTCAGCCAGGTCTACATGAGTTTAATCCCATGAGTTTAATCTACAGTCAGCACGAGTTTAATCCCAGCAATCTGGAGGTAGCAGCAGGCAGAATTCTGTGAGTTTGAGAACGGCCTGGTCTACATAGTGAGTTCTAGGCCAGCTAGATCCTATCTCAAACCTAGCCACCCCCTCCACAAAAAGGAGAGATGAAATGAGAGCCCCGGATATAGCTCAGTTGGGAGAGTGATTGCCTAGCATATCTGAAGTCCTGGGTTCGATCCTCAGTACTGAATAGATCGAGAGCATCAGCCTTCAGGAGGCAGAGGCAAGAGGATCTGAAGTCCTAGGATGGTAAATGCAAAGAGAAGCGTAAGCTACATAAAATTGTCTCCAAAGAGGGAGGGGTAAGATTTAGAATCATTATTAATAGTGAGTTGGGGATATTTTGAGAATCGTGGAGCAAAGACTGGGTCGCTGAGCTCATGCACCGGGCAACTCTGACCAGCATTTTCAAGTCTTGTTGGACAACTTGAGAAAGGAACTAGAGACTGGCGTGTACACGTGGTAATGATGGGTCCAGTGAGCTTTAGTGTGCCGCCTGACAGAAGACTGAGGGCAACAGACACTTGCAAGTAGAAAACAATGGTTGCACAAGAACTAGGAAGAAATCAAGGCATGAAGCACTTCGTGAAACCTGAAAAATGAAGACTGTCGGTAGGGGGTCTGAGCAACGGGCACAAAGCCTCCGCTGAGGGCTCAGGCCTGGGACGCTGCTCACCATCAGGAACTATGAGAATGCACTGGATCTGCTGAGAGCTGGAACAATGGACTGTGACTATTTTCACCACAAGAATGATAAATGACTTCTGGCTGTGGTACCAGATATCTGAACTTACAACTCCTTGTAGGTAGAGATAAGAGGATCAGAGATTCAAGGCTGGCCTTGGCTATATAGCCAATTCTGGACCAGTCTAGGCTACACTAAAAACCTCCATCTAGAAAAACCAAAACCTAAATCAAAACGATCACAAAAAGAAGTAAGCAATGAGGAAGTAGGTATGGTTTTCTACCCTGGACATCATATAATATATACACATATATGGAAATGGGGGCTGCACTATTATAATAGTTAACTTTTTTCTTTTTTATTAGATATTTTCTTTATTTACATTTCAAATGTTATTCCCTTTCCTGGTTTCCCCTCCCAAAACCCTCTCTCCCATACCCACCCCCATCCTCCCCACTCACCGACAGAACCACTCCTGCTTCCTGGCTCTGGCATTTCCCCTACATCCCCATTTATAGAACCAAAGACCTCTCCTCCCATTGATGACTGACAAGGCCATCCTCTGCTACATATATGGCTGGAGCCTCCATGTGTATTCTGTGGTTGGTGGTTTAGTCCCTGGGAGCTCTGGGGGTACTGGTTGGTTCATATTGTTGTTCCTCCTATGGGCCTGCAAACCCCTTCAACTCCTTCAGTCCTTTCTCTAGTTCCTCCATTGGAGGCCCTGTGCATCCACCTCTGTATTTGTCAGGCACTGGTAGAGCCTCTCAGGAGACAGCTATATCAGGCTCCTGTCAGCAAGCACTTGTTGGCATCTACAATAGTGTCTAGATTGGTTACTGTATATGGGATGGATCCCCAGGTAGGGCAGTCTCTGGATGGCCTTTACTTCAGTCTCTGCTCCACACTTTGTCTCTGTAACCCCTCCCATGGGTATTTTGTTCCCCCTTCTAAGAAGGACCAAAGTATCCACACTTTGGTCTTCCTTCTTCTTGAGCTTCATGTGTTCTATGAATTGTGTCTTGAGTATTCCGAGCTTCTGAGCTAATATCCACTTATCAGTGTGTTCTTTTTTTGATTGGGTTACCTCACTCAGGACGATATTTTCTAGTTCCAACCATTTGCCTAAGAATTTCATAAATTCATTGTTTTTAATAGCTCTGTAGTACTCCATTGTGTAAATGTACCAAATTTTCTGTATCTATTCCTCTGTTCAGGGACATCTGGGTTCTTTCCAACTTCTGGTTATTATAAATAAAATAAAGTTGCTATGAACATAGTGGAGCATGTGTCCTTACTACATGTTGGAGCATCTTCTGGGCATATGCCCAGTAGTATTGCTGGGTCCTCAGGTAGTACTATATCCAATTTTCTGAGTAACCACCAGACTGATTTCCAGGGTGGTTGTACCATCTTGCAATTCCACCAGCTCTTTCTCCACATCCTCGCCAGCATCTGCAGTCACCTAAGTTTTTGACCCTAGCCATATAATAGTTAACTTGAGGACTCAGTTAAAGGGGATCTTAATGCCTGGCTATCAAATTGCTTGGTTTATAAGAACTCCTTTTCATTTAACAGTACATTTCTAATCCATGCACATGTGTGTGTTCCTGGCTGTCTATGTGCCATGTACATGTAGTACCTGCAGAGTCCAGGAGAGAGCACAGGATCCCCGGGGACTGTTAGAGGTGGAGCTGGGAATCAAACTTGTGTCCTCCTCGAGAGTAGCAAACACTCTTAACTACTGAGCTCCTCTTCAGCCCCTGTAGGAACCTCTTTTGCTTGGGAGGGTCATTGATCTGAAATGTGCGGCCTTTACTCAGAAGTTACAGCATCTCAAAAAACAATGTTTTTGTTTTGTTTTCTTTCTGTTTTTGAATACAGATTATATACATAAGCATATACATTATACATTATATATTATACATATTTATACACACAAATATACACACACATATATGTATATATGTATTTGTATATATATATATCCACTTGAGGAAATGAAACATTTTAGGAACCCTCAAGGTTTACTTAAAGAAAGAGAAGTCACTGAGGTAACAAGTCTAGGCTGACCACTAGCCTCACTCTCAAAGCTGATACAATAATGAGTGGGACTTCTAGAGTCCATGCAATAGAAGATCCAGCACAGCTGACTAAGGACAAACCTGGAGAAACAGTAGAAAGATCTTTCCCATCATCTCCTCTAACTCTAGCTTTCCTCTTGTCTTGAAAGTTACCACATGACCCAGGATACCATCCAACTTAGACCAATGCCCCTGCCTCAGCCTCTGTAAGCTCGGATGACACATGTTTCTTAGGAACTGACTGCTCCTGGCTTTCTCTTTTCCCTTGTGCACTTTGCTGGCAAGACTCTTATGGTAAGAATCAGTTCTGTTAGTTCCCAACCAGCAAACTCCAGGAGAGGGAATCAAAGAAATCCAGGCTGTTCTCTCACCAGCGAGTTAAAGCCCACCTGCAGCAAATCGCCTAGTTTAACTGTCTGTCTTTCATTATTTCATTTGACTTCTTACTACTTTATCTCTACAGCCATAGGCCTTAGCAAGAATGTAGTCTCCCGGTGGGAGTGGGGCACTGGTACGATGGCTGACCAGCAAGGTAGCTGGCACGGACACAGGTGATCTCTCTGCCCCACTCTGTTGTAGAAGAGCGGTACCAATAACTGAGTGTTCTGAGTATCACCACAACCACCAGCCATTGTTTTGTTTTGTTTTGTTTTGTTTTTCTAGAAGCAATCATCAATATCAGTCAGGGCAGCAGAGTGAGCCTGGTGTGCAAACGTTTGGCTAATTTAAAATCCTCCTGCAGCTGAATCAGACATGACAGTCGATGGCAAAAAGAGAGGCTATTATCCAAAATGAGAGAGGTGGTAGATGGCTCGAAGTGATCTGAGTGGCAGAGAAGCGGGGGGAGGGGAGTGAGGGAGACAAGAAACAACCTAGAATGGTAATTCTAGAGAAAACATGCTGCTATATCGTCTTCGAGGACACCCACACAAAGACATCCACCCCTGTCAGAATACCACACAGTAGCAGAGAGCAGAGAAAAAAGCAGATACTTCCCAGCGTTAGCACTGGACACATGAACCATGCAACCAGTTTAGAAAATAAGGGGAGTGGTCCAGGGTCCTGAATAAAATAACATGAAAAAAAGTTACCAGTCTAGTCACAGATAAAAATATACAACTGGGGACAAGGGGGACCCTTTTATAAATATACCCCACTCCCTAAGGGACAACACCACAATTTCTGGCTTGAGTTCACATAGAGTTGTTAACTAGTTATACTACGGTGGATGACAGGGACTCATTGGCTTGGGACCAGCACATTCTAGGTTAAAAAGAAGGCAAGGTCACTGGGTCATGAGGTCACCAGGAGGAGCTGATGCAGTGTGCTGGGACAGACAATGGACCTAAAGAAGGCTGATGGGCTCCCGAGTCGCAAACCCCAGCCTTGGCTCCCAGCACCATGTGGCATATGGAACTGGGGGTACACCCAAGGGAGGTGTCTTTGGACAAGTTGTAGTTCAAAGGGGCTGAAATTAATTTTGTCTAATGTTATGGGTGCATACCTTTCACAGACTAAGTCACAGTGACAGCTAGCCTTTGGAAACTTCATACTGAAGAATTTCTTCCCCAGATGGAAACACAGACTCAGAGTAGCAGGTAGCTAAAAGTTTGACCTCGAGCCTCTTTGCCCCTAGCCAGGTGTGAGCGGCCAGTATCTTCTGCCACATGACTGTGTCATTGTACAGATGGCTGGAGAGGGAGTGTAGTGGAGAATTGTGGTAGGCTAGCTCTGTTCCTACCCGGTGATATCCCTTACTGCCTCCTGGTAAATAACTTGAAGCCAGGGACCCAGAAGGGAGTTTGAGCTACACTGACACCTGTCCACTTGCATAGGATCATCTCAGCATCCTTGACCTAAACTTAGTTCTGATTTTGGCCACATAAAAGCAGCTGCAGCTCAGCACCAGGAGTGATGTGTTTTCTCTGCATCAGAGTATCTTTCAGACGTAAATAGATGACAACTAGCATCCATGCCTTTTCTCCACTCCTCCTCAGTTTGGATGACTTGAAACCCCTTGACCCTCCCTTCTCCTTGGTGCAGAAGGCAGACCAGATACCACCTGCAGTGAAGTATTAGGTCTGTACAGAAACTGGCAGAAACAGGCATAGAGGGTGAGTTTGTGAGCTTACCCCTTAGCTCCACACTCTCTGACCACTCACCTCAGCATGAGAAGACCAACTTACTGAGGCAGACTTGCTTCCAGATGCAGTGACTGTTACATAGTTACCACTAAGACCACAGAGTGAACGCATACTTTGTTACAGACTATGGTGGCATTTTAAAAATAGGAAGTGTTTTTTTTTTTTTAATTTTTGAGAAAAGAAAGGCAGGACAGAAAAGAAGCAGAGGGAAAAAGAGAGAGGGGGAGGGGAAGGAGAGAGAGAGAGAGAGAGAGAGAGAGAGAGAGAGAGAGAGAGAGAGAGAGAGAGAACATGATGAGAGAGATGCTCCATACTCCAGGCACTAGGCTGGGTTCTTAGCACAGATCTTCTCACTTCCCTGGATGCTTTCCCTTTAGAAGGTCTTGGGGCACAAAACAGAGGTGACTTCAGGGTAAACATCTTCTTTTATCCTCCTTATTCCTTTTCTTCTTCCTCATCCTCTTCTCCCCAACTCCTCACCCCCACCCCCTACATCCCAGGCTAACCACAAACTGGCTATGTAACTGAGGATGACTTTGAACTTCTGACCTCCAGCCTGTACCTCCAGAATACTGGGATCACAGGTACACGCCCCTATATCTGTAATCCTGCGGATGCTGGGGCTTGAATCCAGGGCTCAGTGCATGCAAGGCCAGCACTCTACCCACTGAGCAACACCCTCAGCTTCTAAATATCTTCCTTATAACTCCAGAGGCCAGCCATCTGGTGAGCATTGCCTTATGTGCCCTCCTTGTCCTGGGAGAGTGTACAGGAATTCAATCAGGAAGGAGACTGTCGAGAGCCAGCAGCACCGAGAAAAACCAGCTGCCAACTTCATTTAGGACACAACTTTAATACGAAGGGACAAGCTCTGAGAGCATTTTGCAGCCCACTTTAGAGAGCAGTTAAGAATAACGCCTCCTTGGGACAGTGGCAGGCCCTGTGAAAACTGGAAATAG
Organism: Mus pahari; assembly: GCF_900095145.1. Lineage (NCBI taxonomy): Eukaryota > Metazoa > Chordata > Mammalia > Rodentia > Muridae > Mus > Mus pahari. Next base: position 159,851,216 of record NC_034594.1, on the reverse strand, counting down.
TATGACAGATAAAGTGTAGCAGGTTGATTTTTTTTTTTTAACCACACTGACCCCTGGGCTATAGAGAAAGATCCCATCAAAATGGAAGCAACAACAACAACAACTTAAAAAGTCTGCATGGTTGTTAATCCAGACTCAGGAAACTGGGAAAACATTATTAATCTTTACAACAAAGGAAACTGGGCATTCGTAGAAAAGCCCAGACAATTTCTTAAAGAAAACCAAACCACAATAAAAGACCCTGTGCTTACCATGAGGACACCTCACCCTAATTAGGACTCTTCATTTTTATGTTTTTCAAAGCTAACGTCATACGAATACTAGTCACTAAAAAGAAAAAAATAATGTCTACAAACTGACTGCAAGCTTGGGTAAAGATAGTTGTCTCCAATATTCTCACTGGCAAGCAAGGCTGAACTACCTACAGCTAAAGATGATTCTAGATGTAGGACTGCTAGCTCAGGGGACCTCCGCTCCAGGCCCCTGCACAGCACCCCTCTCTGTGCACAACTCTTCTCTCTCCCTTTTTGCTTCAGAGTTGAAACTATGTTGTCCCACTGCAGCAGCGTGAGAGGACAGATTATCTTTCTGAAGAGAACTCCGGTAGGCAGAACACCCAGATGCTGGGATAGTGATTTGCCTGAGATTTCTAAAGGTTCTGCTCACTGGGAGCCAGGATATGTACTGGGTCACAGACTCCACACCTCTGTCCAACCTATGGCATCTTTAAGGCATGAGAAAAATAGATAGACTTTGGCAAAGAACGCTCACCAACTAGACCATTAGCAAAGACTCCAGGGAAACAAAATGTCACATAACATAGTTCTAAGGCAGCCCTTAGCCATTTTAGTAACTCTAAGAGTTTTCCCAGGAAGACATGTGCTGTGGTTTGAATATGAAATGCCGCCCCCCATGGACTTGCATGTCGGGACGCTTTGGTCCCCACGTGGTGGGAACCTTTAGGAAGCAGGACCTTCTTGGAGGAAGGGGCTCATTTGAGGGTGGACCTTGAGGTCGTCAGCACAGCACCACTTCCTTTTCTCATCCTTTGCTTCCTAGTGACACACAATTTGAGCATTGACACGTTCCAGTCACCATGCATCCCTGCCCCGTGATGAACTGGACCTGCTTAAACTGTAACATCCCCACCCCCACCCCCCAAAGGAAAAGCAAAAAATAAAAAACAACAACAACAAAACCAAACTAACTTTTTCTTCTTGAAGCTGCGTCTTCTCAGGTCTTCAGTCACTGATGGGAACAGTAACCAACACAGCATGAAACAGTATCCAGTCACTAGGGCAAGCCAGGGTGTGAAGGCTGCAGGGGTGTTCGGACATCTGCATGGCAGTAACGAGTTGTTAGAAACTGGTTTGCACTAGTTTGCGCTGGTTTGCACTGGGAAGCTGGAATTATCGTTTGAGTCCACATTTCATAGAGTCCCGGTAAACTGGAACCGACACTCTACCTAGGAGTTCTAAACTGTAATAGGATGAGAGCCAGGAGTGTAGCTAAGGAATAGGATAGTGCCCAGCACACACAAGACCCTAGGCTTGATTCTGAGCATGCCCAGAAAAGATAAAAACAGAAGCTGGCTGTGTTCAAAGTATTCATTCCTTTACTTAACCTTAAAGAAGACCAAAACAATTATTCTTTCTGACTTGTTTTAAATTCACAGTCATCAGACACACCAACCCGATACTCAGGGTCTCCCTCCATAGCTCAAATGCTACTGAGTAGAAAATTAAAGCGTTAAAGAGAAAGCTCTATCCATGGGGACAGCGAGATGGCTCCATGGAGAAAAGCAATTGCTGAAAAGCCTGATTAAGTGAATTTGATCTCTGGAGCCCAAGTGTAGATAAAAGGGGAGAGCCCACTCCAACATTATCCCCTGGAGCTGTGATGTGCACATCCCACACTTGACATTAAGAACAAATCTGAGAACTGGAGAGAGGCTCAGCAGTTAAGAACACGTGCTGCTCTTTCAGAGAACCTGGATTCAGTTTCCAGCATCCACATGGAGGCTCACAACCATCCATAACTCCAGTTCCAGGGGATCCAGCGCCCCCTCCTGGCCCTCACAGGCACTAGACATGCATACCTTTACCTGTGTACAGGCAAAACACTCAAGTGTGCACTGCACGTGCACGCACACACACACCATGAAAAATATATCTTTAAAAATTAAATTTCTATCCATCTTTTTAACCCTGTCTCAACAAAGGGAGCTATTTGAGAACTAAGTCTGCTCTGCTTCGCTTCATCTGAAATTTCCAGGTTTTTCAAATTGTGTGGGTTCATTTTTTTTCCTTCTTTAAATCCTACATGACAAGCAGAAAGTTTCAAAATTATGATTTTTTTTATTAACAACCTTTTCTTTCCATGGTGCTTTTACAAAATATTCCATCAGCAGATGTGCTACCCAGGTCAGAAAGACTAACTTTTCCAAGGTATTAAATGAAAAGATGTTGAATTACGTTAAATGCCCCACATTGAATTGACATTTCCCCCCATTTTTAATGAAAGCTAAGATTGATGAAAAATACCACTTATCTACATTAAGGGTCAAAATCTCTCACAAAAGGAGCTTCTGGTTCAACACATCAGAACAGAGTCAGTCTTCCATAATCCAGGGCCCAGGACGCGGATCACATTCTGATGATCCAATTAATGGTGGGGTACTTTGCAATAACCGGGCAAGCAAGGCCCCTAACAGATTGTGGGTCTGTAACATCAATTTCTTAAGTGCATTTAAAGGATTACAAATGTTGGTCCTGGCTTGAGACTGAAACACCTTTCTAGGTGCTCTGAGCCACATTACCGTAATTGGGTACCTGACTTAATGCCATTTCTTCTGATGGGTGAGTTGAATGCATCCGAATTAGGATTTCTTTCTGCTTCCCTCCTCTTTCTTCCCTTTTTTTGTTTCCTTGAAACATAAATCTGAAGTGAAATGCCTCTCCCTTCATTTAGATAGTGTTAATTACAGCCCTCGGGAATCTCAGGTCTGTCCTCATTTCCCCTTCCGCTCTGCTCTGTCTGGGTGCTGTCTGCTGAGCATGTTATCTTACGATGCAGCACTCGGATGGTGAAAATACAAGTCTTTCCAAGTCTCTCCTTAATAAAGGTAAGGGGATGAGAGGAAGCAAGACAAGGGGAGACAGCGCGTCCACTATCCCTTCCAGGGAGGCAAGCATCTTTATAAACGTAGAGGATGCACTTAGAGATCATACATGGTGAGAGAACTAGAGTCAGACTCCCTGCATGCTATCTGCTCAGGGAAGACCTGAAGAAACGGGTGCCTTCTGGATATTTTCACCCTTCCTGGCTGCCGAGTCCCTAGACTTCGAGGAAAGGGTACTGTATTACTCCCCCGTTCAAGACCTCCCTGGACTTGCTATTGGTGAATGACTAAAATCTAAGTCCTCGCTTTAACCTGAAAGGTCCTACAAACCCTACTGTTCTCAGCTACTGCTCTCCAGCTAATGTTCTAGACTCTGGCTCTGGCCTTTTTCAGCCTCTCATCTAACTACAACACACACACCTCCATTCAGACCACGTGCTTCAGAGGCACCTCTCTGTGTACTTCCAGGTTTCTTCTGAAATACATGCTTGCAGAGTTTTCCCAATCCTGCTGCAAGCAGCACCCACGCTCCACCGCCCCACTCAGCATCACACACCCTCATCCTGATTTACTTTCTTCACAGAATTCATATGTATACGTGTGTGTTTGTGTTCACACGTACACAAAATGGCCATACACGCAGCACACGCTCACACCTGATGGCTTCCTCGAACCAGGGACTGTATGATTCACTACTGTAACTTAAGCAACCACAATAGGTCTTAACCCAACTCAAAGAGTTGTTCAGTTGAACTGAGTTCAAGTTTTGCATGGTAGATTCCAGTACTCCAGTCTCAGGTACAGTGTTTTCTTTACTGAAGACCAAAGATGGCTTTTATCTAACAAAGCCCTTCCCCTACCCTCACTTCAAGCTAATAGCTTATTACTGTTCTTTATCATGTTTCTACCAGCTATCAGCTTCTGAAATGCCACATGCATGGACATATCTATGGATGTAAGTATAGATTTTATTTTTTTTAGGTCTGGCCTCCCTACCAGCACTACAAAGTTCAAAGAGCATAAGAACGGGTTTCTCACTTGCTCTCTTCGGTGTATTTAGTGCTAAGAATAGCACATGACATGCAGAAGTGGACACATGAAGACATCCTTGGTAGGTGCGCACAGGAATTCTAAGCAGGAGTAGTCACAGATGTTAAGACTCCTTCTCGGAGCAGAGTTACGAATGGCGCAGATCTGAACCTAATTTTATCAGTGATACAGGGAAGACTGAGTAATCTGAAGCTAATGTGCATACCGCGGAGTCTACTCTACTTCCTGTAAGAAGAAAAGAGGCTGAAGACTTCTGGGAGATGAAGAACTAACAGGGCACATGGAACGTTAGACTAAAAGTTGGCATTAGGCAGAGGTAGAAGAAAGGAGTCCTGTCTGGCTGCTTCCTGCCCCTGCCATTCTGTGCTCCTCCCTTTGTGACTGACAAACTATAGCATTGTCCCAGTTCCAAGCTGAAGCCTGCATTAGCCTCCCCTGCAGTACCTGACTCAGTATCCCCTCCCCCAAAACACGGCCTCTGGGACTTTCTGATCCATCCCTGCCCTGCTGCCAGACCATCCAATTCAGGCATCACATTTGCCCAGATCTATCCTCTGAGACTGGGGTCAGCGTGGTCAGCCTCCAGTGTGCAAAGCTGCAACTGCTGTGACTCAGGTGTGAGCACAGCCCACTCCCCGGAACAGTGTGGGTCCCCTCTGCTCTGCTCTCTAGCAGACGGGGAGCTCTCTTTCCATGCCCCACTTCCGAAAGCAAAACTGCTACAGTGGCATAAGCCTGAGAGACCTGTGTACGTGGTCCCACTCCAGGGCAGGAACTCTTCGGGGCTTTATTTTACAGTAACCACTTCACTTTCTTTGCTTGGTGATAGAATCTAGTGCACAAAGGCTCCCTAAAAATCTGCTGAGATTGCTCTGTGGTAGAACACTCACCTAGCATGCGCACAATCCCAGATCTGCACACACACACACACACACACACACACACACACACACACACACAAACCAAAAAACAAAAAACAAAACAAAAAAACAGGGTTGGAGATCAAGCTTAGGGATAGAGACCCTGCCTAGCATGTCCAAGGCCCGAGATTCAGTTCTCAGTACTCTCTCTGCGCTCTCTCTCTCTCTCTCTCTCTCTCTCTCTCTCTCTCTCTCTCTCTCTCTCTCTCT
>NC_034594.1:159803751-159845870 GCF_900095145.1 Mus pahari | reverse complement strand
TCTCTCTCTCTCTCTCTCTCTCTCTCTCTCTCTCTCTCTCTCTCTCTCTCTGTGTGTGTGTGTGTGTGTGTGTGTGTGTGTGTGTGCACATGGAGGAGCAAGATATCTATAAACCTAACATTCCTGATACTTTATAGTTTGCTTCTTAGCTGTCATTTCTTTTATGCTGTACAGGTGATCTCCTACTCTAGATGCTATGGAAATACTTTACTGTCTTTAAAATTCTTGAGAAAAAGTATCAGAGATATGGTTCAGTGGTAGAGTGATGTATAGTACGCATAGGCTCTAAGATCAAATCCCAGTAAAACGTACACACACACACACACACACACACACACACACACACACACACTGTTTCTGATAAATATTGTGGCCAATAAAACACCTTCTGCCTGGTGTATTGTCCTGAGGTTAATAATAATAAGTATCACAGTGTTTCAGGTTCTGACCTAGAAACAAAGCAACCATTAACAGGTGTTTCTATCTGAAGGGCTGGCAAACATTGCCCATCCATGGTCCTCCCATATTTCATGCTTTATGAGCCACCCGGTCTCTGTCTCAGGGAATCAGCTTTGCCAAAGACAACATGTAAAATGAATACCCACAACTATGTGCCAGTAAATTGTATTCACAGAAACAAGTGGAGAGTAAGGCTTAGCCACCGAGCCCCAAAGCAGGCATCCATCAATGAGACCTATTGTCTATTTGTCTGAGAGAATTCAGATCACCAGAATGCATGTCAATGCCAGTCTATGTGACAAGCCATCTGTCCTTCCAGCCTCAGAAGAGACAGACCCTGCCTAGGCAGGCTACCTATATGGTTTGATTGAGAGACCCTGACTCAAAGGATAAGGTAAAGGGGCAATCAATAAAGAGTCTAAACATCAGCTTTGGATCTTTATACGCATGCTATATCACACATGTACAAACACTCCCCCAGTGCATGTATGCTTCCACAGGTATGCATACACATGGGCAGATAACAGGCACACACACACACACACACACACACACACACACACATGCACATGTAAAGAAGAGATGGGGAGGGGAGCAGAGACCCGTGCAAGCCAAGCATGGCCCTCCTTTTGTCTTAGGGACTGATCTGTATAACTGACTCCAAGGCAGAGAGTAAGTTTCCAGAGCACTGGTGGCAAAAGCACAGACATGAAGATTGAAACAGGACATTTTCTAGATGTCTCAGGACTCTAGTATCCTCCTATGCTGCCTGCCAGATGAGTAGCTCTGTAGCAGTCAGCCGCAGGTGATGAGATTTTATTTTTTAAACTTCAGAATGCGGAAGGATAGAGGGATGCTGAGCAGGCATTGAGAGGGATGCTCAGGCCAAAAGGGAGAGGTTACAACACCCATAACAGTGCCTCGAAGCTGTGCACACCCAGCCTCTGCCACAGAGCGCTATATTACTGAAGCTGAAATGGATAAGGCATGAATGTCTTCTGTCTAAAGTTTCCAGGTAACGTTTGATGATAATGCTGTAAATCCACTCTTGCCTGGCATTAGGTTTCAATCTTAGTTTGACTTAATAAACTGTACAGAGGTGGTGAGCCCATTTGGTGATTTATCTTTATCCTTAGTAGAAAAAGGGTCTTGGTATATCCTCAAGTGAGTCTAAAGGCATCATCATTTAATGGGAAAGGGGTGCATCTTAATTCCTAAGATGACTTTCTTCAAGTGACAGTGAGCTGCTTTTTTTTTTTAACATTCTGTCATTTTTTCCCCCTTAAATATTCAGATATATATTTTTTTCTACAACCAATGAAAGTTGGTGCGGTGGCTCAGTTTAGATCAAGCTCCTATGTTGACAGAACAATTTCATTTCTTTTGGAACCATGCTGTCTGTCTCTAAAGGAGGCATGTTTGCCTCTGGGACTCTGTTACCAAGTCCTTCAAAGCCCTGGGTGTACTTGTACTTCAGCTGTGGTCTCTTGCCAAAGTATCAGGGCTGCTACTCTGAAGAAATTAGTGACTGTTCGTAGACACGGGACATCTGGGTAGCAACTGGCATAGAGGTCTCACTCAGGTTGTAGATGTGCAGTAGATGTGTGTGTAATATGTGTGAGGCCCAGGGATCAATCTTTGCCACCATATCATAGTTAAAAATACAGTGGCAGTGGTGGCTTCTGAAGGGGGAAAACAGAAGGTGGGAGGGTGCGTTCCGTGTAGGCAAGGGCACAGCCCAATCACACCTCTCTTTGTAGCTGCTGTCTTTAAATTTTCATAAATAAATGTGGTTAGCAATCACTGGTAGAATACAGCATTTCTAAATATCATTGCCAATAAGAGGTAAAAGCTTTGTACAATGGAGGGGTTGGCACAATTAATATTGGGGGGAAGGTGATATTTTCTTTTGGGGAACTGTCCTCAGCAGGGGTAGTCTCTGTAGATCTCTGGTTTCTACCTCAGAGATGCCAGGACAGCTGGCCAAATAAGACAACTGAAAATGGACCCAGGTTTGGGGAGATGGTTCAGTCAGTGAAGTCTGTGTTACACAAACATAAGAACCTGAGTTTCATCCCCAGAACTCATCCAAAGTAGGCCAATGTGATGTGCGCCTATAACCCCAGCTGTGGGTGAGGGGAGACCAGGGACTCACTAGCCAGCAAGTTCCAGGCCAGCGAGAGATCCTGTTGGAACAAAAGGGTGGTGACACCTGAGGAAGGTTATCCAAGCCTGCCCTCTGGCCTACACATCCACGTGCACTCACGTGCATACAATGGATACACATGCACACACACAGCTCTGCTATCTCCTCTCCTCTAAACTCCTCTGTAACATGATACTTAGCAATGGCACAGCTCTAGTGAGTGGCCAGGAGGATCAGGAGGATGGAAATTCCTGTGACACAGAAGCTTTGTCCCAACCTACCAGTGTTTCTGCTCCATCATCCACTTCAGCATCACTGCAAAGCTACGTACGAGTTTCTTGGTTTTTTTTTTTCTTTTTTTTTTTTTTTTTTGACTCATTAGGTCGCCCTGCTCAAAATGATTTACACATAGATAATTAAACTTAAGCCCCAAGGACTAGTTAACTGTTTAGCAGTGTATACATTTCATATAACCATTTCCATACATCTAGTTTTAAATTCATTAACAAAAATTAATAGCCAGCCGGTGCTGAGCACAGCGCAGCATGTCGCTGCGGTGCGCGCGCTAAATTGCTATCCTCCATCACTTCTCCTGTGATCTCTTAGACAGTTAAAGTTTGTAGCGCTAGAAATGTGGCCCACCAATCTGCGGCAAAGATCGTATTTACTATATTTAGTGTGAGTCACTGACTGAACATCAGGAAATATTTGGCTGTGTTCAGTGAGCCTCTGAGGTACAATGTCCAGCTTCAGGAAACAGCACAAACACTTTCTTTGCTCCTTGGAAAATGACTGAAAATGTTAAGTCCTCAAGTTTAGCTTTCAGTATGATACATGTATATATATATGTATATATATATGCATATATTTTATATATATATATATATATATATATATATATATATATATTCCCCTATTCTCAATATAGTTTGTAAAGGTAAATGCCTTTATGAGAAGAGATACTGCAGCAGACTCTTATCCCCTTTTTTTAAAAAAAAAATCTCTAAATACCAACAAAAAAGGTAAAGTTAGACAGTGATTGTCTCTTCTACAAATTCATTTATACAGCTCCAGAAGTTTTCTGTCATTTAAAAATACTTTTCATTATAAAAGTCTTATTGTCAAGCAGACTTTGTCAGTATCTCCAGTGCTTGCCAGAGGTTTGAAAGCAAGTCGGGGTGAACTAATGCATTGTTTACACTCCAAATCCTAGGTGGCCCAGTCCCATAAAGGTGGCACAATGTGCTGTATCTCTCCTTCTTAGGACTTATCTTAATCTTAATAACCAGCCAGACAACTGACTCCAGAGACTGGGACTTATCAACTGGAATTCATCACATGAACCCAGCAGAAGACAAGAAATGCATTATAGACAAAGGCCCTGCGAAATCATTATCTCTCCATATTTAAAAGTTTTCATTCAAAAGCTTATGCCGGACTTTTGTTTATCTTTCCCTGAGCTAAAAAATCTACTTGTTCCTATTAAAACCCGAGAGCCAATGAACAGAACCGCCCACTTCAGGTATTATATACAAACACTTCTGCAAGATCAGAGAGATGCTTCCTGATTTGCTCCAGCCTTGGCTATCAGGAACAACCTGCGTTACATGCCCACTTTGGTCCTGATTATTTAGGAAACACATCAAAAAGAAAATACAAGGGCCCATGCTCTTCAAACATGGAGAAATTCCAGCAGCTTCGTGGGCATATCTGCATCTCCTGGTTCCCTCCATGGAGCTGTTATAAACAGTGGCTCTCCTGCACCATCAATACCAGTTTGCCCAGATCACAGGCCTGGTTAAAAACAAGCCATGGCTCCCTGTAGCTCACACTGAGGGTGTCTGCAGCTGCCACCACCCTTAGAAAGCACCCTGAGTCCGTGGGGTCTGTGGGGTCCATGGGGTCCGTGGCGTCTGTGGGGGATTTCTCTCACCCGTGTTGAATTGTACTTTCCTGTTTTGCTCCTAAAGGAATGGAGACTGAGAAGTCAAAAGAACTTTCGTCTGTAGCTTTACACAAGATAAGGGTCATTCAGCCACAAACAAACGTTAAAGCATTTCTAAGAGTTTCTACTATGTCTACAATGAGCTAAACATTTCTACTGAGACTCAAACAGAAATATTTGCACAATTTAGAACCGCAGATAGCTGAAGAACAAATTAATTAATTAGTTAATTAAGTCCTAAATCATTGCTTTATTTCTTCAAATGAAATGTTATAGAAACGTGTTCTAAGTGACAGCTGTGTTGTCGCTGTTTGCCCATTTCCCTAACCTAACACATTTTCCTATCAATGTCATATGCTACTTCCCAAGCCCAGGGGGGGTACTGATTCCTTTATTCTTTAGTGTGCTTTGTGTGCTTTGTGTGCTTTGTGTGTGTGTGTGTGTGTGTGTGTGTGTGTGTGTGTGTGTGTGTGGTGTGATCCCTATCCTTTTTAACTTTTACTTCCTTGAGACCATCCTACTCAATTCAGAACTCAAGAGAACTCAGCTCAACTGGCTGTCCAGCCAGCTCCTGGGATCCCTGTTTTGTCTCCCCAGCACTGAGATTCCAGGGTTGTACCCCACCCAGGTTCTTACAGGTGTGCTAAGGATAGAAATTCAGTCCTTGTCCTCAAAGGACAAGCAGTTTTACCAGCTGAGCCTTCCTCCCCCCCCCTTTCTCTCTCTACCTGCCTTCTCCACACCCCTCTATCTCCCTCCCCCCTCCCTCTCCTCTTTCTCCTTCCCATCCTCTCTCCCTCCCTCCATCCCCCATCCCCCCTCCACTCCACTCCCCTTCCTGCCCCTTCCCTTCCCCCTCTCTCCCTCCCCTAGCCCCTCCCCACCCCACCCCACCCCTCAGCAATGAGTATCTAGCTATTAACCTGGCTAGTAGTCTCAAAGGGAACTAACCCCTCCTAACCCTGCAGATTCCTCAACTCAGGACCCAAGCTGCAAACACCCACAGGTGGTCAGAGCTCTTAGCACACTAAGGAACAAGGAAGAACAAGAAAGAGGCCTCTACTACAAGATGGAGCAGTTGGGAGGAGAAGGGAGACAGGGGAACAGGAGGATGAGGGAGGACAAGACAGATTAGTGGGGCGAAATGTAATCCTAATATGTGATACCCATGTATGAAGATGTCATACTCTAATTCATTAGTTTGTTTGATTAAAATATGCTAATTAAAAGATTTTAAAGGTCTCTCCCACCACAGTCAAAAGGCTTGGGCTTATTGATTGCTGGTGGCGATTAGTTGGTTTGAGGTTGGAGATACGGTCTGGGCTCAAGCGATATCTTCACCCAAGCAGCCAAGCAGCTGAGGATGCAGGTACACTCACTCCAGCAGCCCAATTCCAAGATTCAAGTCTGAACTCAGGACACTCAGCTCCAGAGATGCAAGCCGCTCACTCTTAGTCCCTGCTTCCCACCTGGGATCTCCCCAGGTCATTCAGTCAGCACACTACCTAGATATACACTTGATTCACACTGATGGAACTCTACTCACTGTGCAAGAATCCATGGCATACACCAGACACAACTTACCTACTTCTGATACTCCACATAAATGGGATTGCACAGAAATGTTGCTAACCTGAAATGTCCCAGACTAAATATTTGAACCGCTACCCTTTGCAACCAGCTCCCAAACTTGGTATTGCTCAAATGTCTCAGTCTGGGATATAAACATATTTTTAAAGGTCCATACCATGGTCATGCTACAAAACTAACTAAATTGAAAGTGTAAACTACCCACACGTCTTCTACTGAGCAGTGTATACAAGAGAATCACTTTATGAGCTGAGTGTTAACAAAGAGAAATCACAAATGTTCCAGGTATAACTTGGTTTTCAGAGTGGCCTCCATGCCTGTATCGACCCGTCCATCACCTGTTGCCAGGTTCTTTCAAATGCCCACTCTGGACCATGCTGCATCCCACCTCAAAGGCATCCCATGGGATCCAGTCCTATACTCCACAAACACTGACGTCTTCTGTATGATAACTGAAATCTGTCTTGTCTTCTTGTGTACAGCTGTTTCAGCACACCTCTATTATGAGTGTCCTTTGCCTTCTACACCATCACTTACTGCCCCTTGTCCTCATTATCTGCCCATCACATTCTCCTTCCTTTCCAAGGATGAGCTCAAATGCTTTGTCTCTGAAGACGCCCTTCCTCCAAGGCCTGTGAAGTCTCCACTGTGAGTTGCCTGATCAATGTTTCCAGTCCTAACCACTATTGTTGCCTTTCTTACTTCTCTAATACTCTGATAATTCCACTGTGGAATGGTCCAAGTATTCAACTCTTCATTGGCTGCATAGAAATTTAAATGTATATGTGATGGTTTGTATATTCTTGGACCAGGGAGTGGCAGCGTTTGGAGGTGTGGCCTTGTTGGAATTGGTGTGACCTGGTTGGAGTAGGTGTGTTACTGTGGGTGTGGGCATAAGATCCTCACCCTAGTTGCCTGGAAGTCAGTTTTCCACTAGCAGCCTTTGGATGAAGATGTAGAACTCTCAGCTCCTCCTGCACCATGCCTGCCTGGATGCTGCCATGCTCCCACCTAGATGGTAATTGACTGAACCTCTTAATCTGTAAGTCAGCCCCAATTAAATGTTGTCCTTATAAGGATTGCCTTGGTCATGGTGTCTCTTCACAGCAATAGAAACCCTAACTAAGACAATATATAAGATTTATCTTTAAAATTTTGTTTCCTTTCTTCCCTCCAGAACACACATTCCTTTACTGAATCTAGAATGTTATGAAAACAGGGAATAGCAAATACGTGCCTCCAATTTCTCTCTCCCTCTCTCTCTCTCTCTCTCTCTCTCTCTCTCTCTCTCTCTCTCTCTCTCTGTGTGTGTGTGTGTGTGTGTGTGCGCGCGCGCACGCGCATACATGTGAACATATGTGCTCACATCTGTCTGGGTCCAAGTCTATGTGAGGGTACACATGCATGTGTACGTGTCTATGTGCATATGGAGATCTGAAGTTGATGTCGGTTATCTTCCTTGGTCACTTTACCCTTTGTTGACTAAGGCAGAGTCTCTCACTGCACCCACACTTGCTAATTCTAACTGCTCCAGCTGGTCTTCTTGCCCTGGGGGTCTTCTGTTACCACCTCCTGCATGCTGGGATTATTGGTGGTCACTATGTCTTCCTGGCTTTTATGTAGGTCTGGGGTTCTGAACCCCAGTCTTTGCATACAGTATGGCATGGATTTTATGCACTGAGCCACCTCCAGCCCATTGTCACATGTTGTCACTGCACTGCTGTCTTCTTGAATAGCAGGAAGTTGTCTCATTTACCTTTAAAATGTCATAGCATCTAACAAATACCTTACAGGTACCCATATATATATATATATATATATATATATATATATATATATATACATACATTAAATAGAGCACAAATGGAAACCCAATAAATTCAGTTATAACAATTCAATAAAGTCTGATGACATTGGTCCTTTTCACTTTCAATTCTTAGACTCAGAGAAGCAAACGGGTTTTCATCTAGGAGGAGTGCTAATATCTGTACTGTACCAAAGGCAGCTATTTATAGCTGTGTGAAGGCTTGTCTGATGGATATCAGAAAGAGCTGATCACATCTCTCAATCATCTGCAAAATGTCTATCCTCTAAAAATACTTTTGGACAACAGAGTCTGCTGGCTTGAGAGCTGACTGGGTCCGGGGATAAGTTTGTTGGACAATAGAATTCTTTCTGTTTCAGAAGAATTTGTTTTATCATTCAGAAAAAAAAAAGGTGTTTTTCTTTTCAAAGTCACTTAGAGAATTACAATAAGGTTTGGACTCCATCCTCTGAGAGAGAGAACACCTCCATTACAGTTCACTGGGATAGCAGCAAGGGTACGGACCTGACAATAGCACCCCAGGAATAAGCAGGAAACCTCTGTGCACAGTGAGTCGTTCCCAACATGCTTAGAACTGACACAGATCTGGGTTTGGTACCACCCTAGGGCTTTCGCATTCTTTAAAATATCTCACAGGATTCTTAGAAAATTCTGTGTGGGTACCATTATGTTCCCGTTTTGCAGACTTGAAAAGTCAAATGGGGAAAATTGAGAAATCCGCACAAATTCATAAGGTAATTCAACTGCCAGCAGCAACAGAAAACTGTCATAAATCACAGTCAAGACTGGACCACCAACATGCAGCCAGTTTGGATGTGTGAGCCATGGAAGGTATATTAGTCAGGGTTCTCTAGAGTCACAGAACTTAGGGAATGTCTTTCTATACTGAGGGAATTTATTGTGATGATTTAGAGTCTGTAGTCCAACTTTCCAACAATGATCAGCTGGGAGTGGGAAGTCCAAGGATCTAGCAGTTGCTCAGTCCCAGGAGGCTAGTTGCTTCAGCTGGTCTTCTGTAGAAGTAGGTTCCAACAGATGTGCTGGCTAGTAAGTGCAAACAGGCAGAGAGAGTGAATCTTCCTTCTTCCAATGTCCTTATGTTGGTCTCCAGCAGAAGGTGAGGCCCAGATTAAAGGTGTGTACCACCATGCCTGGATCTGGGACTTGTTTTATCCCAACCTGACCTTGCTTTAAATCCTTGCTTTAGTCTCCTGGGATTACAGGCATGTACTGCCTTGCCTTGGCCTAAGCTTTTCATAGCCACTATGCCTCAAGATCTCCATGCCAAGATCCAGGTCAGAAACTTGTGTCTTCCAGCCTCAAGATCTGGATCACAGGTGAGCCCTCCGATTCTGGATTATAGTTTATTCCAGATAGAGTCAAGCTGACAACCAGGAATAGCCATTACAGAAGGCAAATTCACCTGTGTGATACACCTGCATTTTATCCACCTGAGAGAGTGTCCCTACCTGGCTGGTACCAGCTCCCAACAAACTTAAGTGCCAGGAACCAAAGGACTTTATCTAAGCTCACGTTCAAGCAGTTGTTGAATGAGGGACTTCCTCCAACTGCAGGGTGACAGCCTGGATTCTTCAGCTGCGTATCTAAGTGGTTTCTGACCCTGGAGCGCAGGGTTGACATCTAGGACACCAGAATAAAGTTTTCCTGATTTTGCCTTCCTTTCCTCTTCTCCCTAGGGATTGTAACTCATGTGGATTGCTTCTGTCAAATTTTTTTCCCATGAGAGGAAAAAGTGGGGTCAATAGAGTGTGGGAGCAAAAGAGAGGGATGAATCTACAGGTGACCAGAAAACTGGCTCTTTCCTGTCTGCATGTAGGTGTGGCCATTTCTTCATCTGTCTGACAAGATCTCTTTCTCTCTCTCTTTCTCCCTCCTCCTTCCCTGCCCCCCCCCATGTGTGTGTGTGAAAACATTATCCTCCTGAGAGTGCCAGAACTTAACTTGACCTGAAATTGCTTTTGAATCTAGTCCACTTCTGACATCAAAACACTTTATGTCAAAGCAGGTTAAGGTTCAAGCAACCCACAAAATAGCAGCTTATTTAAAAACCCAAATCCATTCCCTATCGAAAATGGTGGTATCCTGAAGCCCACAGTAGTAGAATTAATTTAACCTTTGGGAAAACCCTCTGTGGAGAGAAGAGCCAAAACCCCTTTCTACGACTCCTAAGCACTGCAATTATTGATGAAGAGTATATTGCTTCCGTTTTCTCTGATCGAGAAGGGGGGGAAAAAGAGAAGTCACCGGAGACACTGGCAGCTGTCACGCTGTTTTATAACAGCAAAAAGGGAGTTTACAGTGGGCGAGCGCCTGTCTCCTAAGACCCTGTTAAGAGGCCTTTTTAAAATGCCTTAAAAAGCCAACCCATACATTAATCAAGTTGAGCCCTCATCCATACTTACTGCGATACATCAATTACTATGTCTTTTTTTAAAAATAAATTCCGGCTGACAGCGGACACCTTATTAAGTCTCACTAAAATGATACAATAACTAGAAGGCTATTAATATTGCTCCCTTTCTCTCTGTGCTATTGTCTTCTCGCACTGGTCTGCAAACAAATTCAGGCTGAATCACAATTAATGCCAGTGAAACTCCTTCTAACGACTTCCAGCTTGCTAATTTTTTACGCTAATAATAAAAAAGCGATTGCTATGCAAGAAGGGCCCCCTTTTATCACGCCAGCATAGCACACCAGAGAGTGTCTGCTATTGTTCACATGAAAGACAATTAAACCCTGGAACATCAAACCAAGAAATGACAGTCTGCTAACCCGCTCGGGCCACTGCTTGATGCTTCCCCCTGTATTCTGAACCACTAGGAAACAATTCCCCGAAGACATTCCTTTCCCAGTCTCCCTTAAGTATTCTTTGGTGTGTGTGTTGGGGGGGGGGTGGCTACTTTAAAGAATATCCTTTGCTGACTTGTGTATACCTGGAGTGTATTAACTGTCTAGGGCCAATTTTATTTCTAGTTGCCTGCGGGTTTCAATTCTGGACATGGAAAAAAAAATGTGCCAATTTCACCGATATACCATTGTATTTAAGAACAAACATTGAATGTGTCCTTTAATATGCACACGACAGAAAAGTCTGGAAGGAGAAGAAAAACCTAACTCAGCAACTCAGCGTCTCTTACCACCTCTGGGAATCATGGTCAAGTCAGAGGACTCCCGACTCCTCACTGGGGCCAGGCCTTACTACTCCATGAGCCGGACTCCAAAGACCCACCAGTCTTTCCCAGTGACTTAGGGATTTATTTCCTGGGACACATTCCCATGATCTGGGATAGCGTCCCTTATTTGGGCTTTAAGGACACTTATAGACAAAATACCCACCTAAGAGTTAATTCTTCAAAAAATTTGTTTCAATTTTTGACTGGTATTTCATTCACAGTATACATAAAAAAAAAAAAAAAAAAAAAAACGATGTCTGAGACATGAGAAGCAGTGTGGTTAAACTTCTGATTGACTCTGCTTACNTCAATTTTTGACTGGTATTTCATTCACAGTATACCAGGACAGCACAGTATACAAAAAAAAAAAAAAAAAAAAAAAAACGATCTCTGAGACATGAGAAACAGTGTGGTTAAACTTCTGATTGACTCTGCTTACTCCTTTAAAAGGGAAAGCCAAACATATGATAGAGTGGAGGCAGGCAGGGCCCACCAGACACCATCAGCATGGAATCAAAGCCGGGTGGTCTCCAGAGGCTGGGCAGCTAACATTCCTAGGACAGAGAACTTGAGAAGTCAAGGCTGCAGAGAGCGTGTATATATCTGCAGATGGCTCCCTTCAAGTGTTCAGCAGAATGCTAATTAGCATGTGCATGTAAGGAAATTAGCCAGGGCTGCAGAAAGAACTGCAAAGAGAGTCTAGAGTTACCAATGTCTGAAACTCCCAGGGGGCTAGGAAGAGTGTCTGCTCCCAACTCCCAGAAAGAAGTCTCATGGCTCAAGAGGCTCGCAGGGTGAACACCCAGACAGTTACCATGCTTCCTGGGTAATTCTGAGCTCTGAGCTGAATACTGTTCCAGATTACAAAACAGCTTTTAGCAGTAAGAATCTACCAAATCGAACTATTGCTGAGTAACTTAACAGCATCTCTGAGAGAAGCTCAGATACTCATGAAAATAGAAAACTATGTGGTGATTCAATCAAAAATTACTAGGTATTGAACACCGTCAGGAAAAAAATATCCTGGAATGAGGAGAAAACCCAGTCTGCTTAGACATTAGAATTAGAAGGCAAGGGTATTGGGACAGTTATAATGCCTGTGGTTTAGACAGAGGTTGAATATACCCCCAAGCTGCATGGGTTGAGGCTCTGGGCTAGTTGAGCAACAGTTTACTCCCAGGTTAAAACTTTTCATCTTGGAGGGAAGCTCATTAAGGATATTAACAAGAAGGTAAAGAATAGGATGTTCTAACGGAAAGGGAAACATTCCATCTTTGGCGAAGCTCCTTATACCGAGGAAGTAGACACATGAAAGGATTCAGGAAGTCCCTAAAACTGACCAGACTCACTAGGACCCTCCACTAAACATATGTCAGCAATAACAAGTTCTAAATAATACTTTCAGGTATATCAAGCTGCCTGAAAGATGAGACCAAGTGACCTGAGTGGAAGAGGCTCCAACCATCTGAGCTACCTCAAAGGACACTCTCCAACATGGTGAGCTGCCTGCAGCTGTGCAGCATACTCCAGGTTTCCAACTTTTGCAAGCTGTCACCCATGCTGGGGTTGGCTTTGGTGATTCGGCTGTCTTTGAGTCACTTTTGACCTTGTGAGTAACCCTTTACCCACGTTCCTATAAGTCCTTACAATACAATGGGCTTCAGTGGTATTCTTACTTTGGTGTGGGTCAGTTTCCTAAGTAGAATCTGATCATGTCTCTCCAGAAATAGTGTCACACAATGGGGTACCTGTGCAGCACTACTGGAAGATGGAAGAAGTCTTAAGAAGTGGTTCATCAGTTTAGACCTCATAGTGAACTTACAGAGGGCCTGAATTCCCAGCAACTACCTATCAGGTGCCTGTAACTCCAGCTCCATAGATTCTGACCTCTGACCTTCTCCTTGACTCCACATGCACTCGGACTCACATTTACATATCATTTAAAAAGTTAAATTAAAATATGTTTAAAACAGGGGTGGGACAGTGCCTTCAGAAGTAGGGGGATTTACTCACAGAGAAGGTGTCTTTAAGTGTCACTGCTAGGAGAGATGAGGACAGATCGAGAAACCCAAAGATAGCTTCCATGGGAACAATTCTTGTAAGAGGAAGTCACATCTACCTGTCTCTCTGAGATCTCTATCCCACAAACAGCACTGCCATGATGTCAGGGAATCAGGATGGCTCTGCCAGAACTAACTGTTGGTGGTTATTGGGGGCTGTTTGGGATTTCTGTCTTTAGAACTAGGAGCTGAATGAATTCCTTTACTTATGAATTACCAAACTTAGGCATTTTATTGCAACAATGGAAAATCAACTAATGTAATAACTGTATTTTGTATGCTTCCAACGTTTAAGCAAGGAAGATTTATAAGCTTATAAAATCAATGAAGTTCCAGAAACCTCAACATAAGAAGCACAAAGAAAATGATGCCAAGGTACATCATAATCGCATTGTTCAAAATCAATGATAAAGAGGAAATCTTAAAAGCAACCGGACACAAAGACATGAAGGTAAGAAGGATCACCATTCCCCGTCAAAAGTGGCGCACATAAGAAGACAGACAGGAAACATACTTTAAGTAATGAAAGGAAAAAAACTTGTCAACTGAGAATTTTAAATTCTTTACAGAAACAAAGGCAGAAATAATATGCGGTTACTGATATACAATGTGAAATTATTTATCGTAAGCCTACTTATTGCACAAAAGTGTTAAAGGACATTACTAAACCAGAAAGAAAATAGTACCAAATAGATGCCTGGATTCGGGGACTGTGGAGATTGCTCAGTGGTTAAGGCACATGCTGTGTCTGCTTAAGGATCTAAGTTTGTATTCCCAGCACCTGCACAAAAGTTGGATGTAGCAGCTTCATGTAATTCTAGCATTGGTCGGTCAAGTCAGACAATCCCAGCAGCATGCTGAGGTGTGTTATGCAGGCTGCATCAGTGAGCTCTGATGGAGAGACCTTGTCTACAAAAAGCAAGATGAGGAGTTAATGAGGAAGACTCCCAACATCAAACCCAGACCTCTGCAAACACACACACACACACACACACACACACACGCATGCATGCACACATAACACAGACAAACACATAAAAAGAAGAAAACAAAAGAGAAAATTAAAACAAGCAAAGATACAAAGGGAACCTAAATTTACACTAATGAGAGAAGAACACCACAAATGGTAACCAAATGCGCTAACATATAATTTTCTTTTTCCATTTATCTCCCTTTGAAAGATAACTTATTATTTAAACAAATAGTAATGGTAATATGTAATCTGAGGACAATAACTGAGGAACAAAAGAAGTGACAACAACAGTATACAACTCAAGACAAGAAACATCAAAATGCGCTGCTGTGAACTGTATGCCACCTGTACACAAACACAGTAAGTAAAAGACAAACAGTATAAATATTAAATTATTACCACAACTAGTCAAAAACTAACATGAGAATAAGATGAAACCACAACAATATTATTTAATTAGTCTAAAATAAATGGTAAAGAAAGAATGAGAGAGAGAGAGAGAGAGAGAGACAGAGAGAGAGAGACAGAGAGAGAGAGACAGAGAGAGAGAGAGACAGAGAGACAGAGAGACAGAGACAGAGAGAGAGAGAGAGAGAGAAACACAAGACAGGTTGAACAGAGTACTAAACAACAGCTTTAAGTCTGCCATCCTGCTAATCACATTACATGTAAATGGTCTAAATAGTACAATTAAAAGATAGAGAGTGTTAAATTGGATAAAAAAATACATCAACCACCTCTACATTTCTCACACAAAACACATGATGAAACACGGGATAAAACTTCCATGGTCTAAATTAGCTAGAATGTTTGTTGATATCACAACAAAGCCGAAATTCATATACTATAAAACTTTACTTCATAATAATTAAAAGTGAATGCTTTTGGATGAGAAGACTATAGTGGCAGAGCACCATATAGCATAAAATCTAACATGGTGTTTACCTGAGGTGTGAAAAGACCCATCAGAACTTAAAAATGAGGACAAATAAAATATAGCACAAAGGTAAACGAAAGAGTTAAGAGAAATCTCAAAGAAGATACTTAACAATAAGCCACAGCAGAACAACACTTTTCCAGTTGAAATTTCCTTAACAAGATTACAATATTTGTTTTTCGCCTCTAAGTTCACCCTTCTATAAAAGTTCAGGACAGGGAAATGGAAAGTCTCCTTTGTCTTTATTTCATGGTCCCAGTTTCGAGTCCATTATTGCCTTCTGAAGCCTTATGAGTTCAGCTCAACAGACTGGACTCTGGTTGGCATCACTGTGGTCTGAGAACCACCAGGAGGCCTGGCTGTGGTGACCTAGGCTTTACCTCACCTGCCTTTCCTTTCCTTCCAAATGCTTCCATTCCTGCACTTCTGAACCACGTGATCAGGTAGGTCACAGCAATGACCTCACTTTTCTGGTGCTAATTTTCTGTTTTAGTTGATGTCATTGTGACCAAATACCTAAGCAAAACTCCCAACATTTGGCCCACTCCTAGGCTTTTCACCAAAGAGAAAGAAACCCCAGGTGTAAAAATGACTCATGCACAAATGTTCTAAAATGCTTTGAGTTTTGTTTTTTCTTGTTTTTCTTTTAACAACATAGATGAGATAAAGTACAGACATCCACAGAATAAACACGTGATGGTGCATCCATCCAACCAAAGAAGTTCTCAGCAAGGAAACAACAAACTATTGATATAGGCTACAACAAGGAGAGATGCTATTATAATTATGTTGAGTTCAAAAAGAATATATTGTATAAAGCTCTGGGAAATGTGTACCTACCCGCAGAGACAAGCAAGTGGCCATGTTGAGACAGAAGGAGTGGCTCCGGGAGAGCCAGGGTAAGGATTATAAAGAGGCATACAACAACTTGGGGAGAGATACTTTTCCATAATCTTGATTATCGCTGTGGTTTCACGAATGTACAGCTATGCTAAGACTGAGCCAATTGTTCACTTGCAATGCAAAATGCATTGAGTGTTTGTTATATTTGGACAGAGATGGTAACAGTGAAGATGGCATAAGTCTCCACAGGAGCTTAAAGTTAGCTACTGAAATAAAGTGTGCATCTGTAACTGTCTGTGTGTGCAGTGTATGTTTGGGTGTGGATGCAGGTGTGTGTGATGTGGGAGAGGTCAGAGGTCAGAGGTCAGTCTTGGCAGTGTTTTCCTCTGTCTCTTAACTTCTTCACTTTCTGAGGTAGCTCTTTCATGGAACATGAAGCTTCCTAATTTATCTGGTACGGCTGGCCAGCCAATTCCAGGGATCGACCTGTCTCTACCTTCTCAGCGCTGAGATTACAGACACTGTCATTTTCCATGAGCACAAAGATCCCAAATGCAGGTCCTCATACTTACTTCTACACCAAGCATTTTATCAGCTGACCGATCTCCACAACCCCTAAAAACATTTTAATTAATGAGAAAATAATATAAAGTATTTCAAAAAGACAACTTGGATCACATAGACCAAGAGCTCCTAGACTTTCTTACTCACAGAACCAGCAGGAACTGGTAGGCCAGGTATCAGAATTTTGCCTGAAACTTGAGCTTAAGAATTTGTACTGCTGCCCACGGTGTTGTTGAGACTATCATTTATAGCTGTTGACATATGTGGGGGAAAGTTATCATAATTAGTACACACACATATATGTACATATAGGCTATTTGAGGGGATATTAACTTCTTTAAGGATGATAACTTTAGGTAAGACTAATCTCTATGGCAGACTGGATCACAGGAAAAATCAAGTTCTCCCAATCCTGAGCAAGCACTTGACACATTTACGATCTGCTTTATAGCTTTTGATGACAATTTCCTGGAAGGCAGCTAGTCCTAAATCAACAAGTCAATAACAAGAAACCGTAGCCCAGTCCTCTTGTCAAAACAGTCATGAGTGCACTGGAATGCACAGACAGCATGAGTGAGAGGCATGTCAAATGTCTCCTATGGAAACGTTTAGTTGTCATTTAAGGATTCTGTACATATGCTCTCAAAACTCTAGCTGGGAGGAGGGGACTTAGCATTGTTTTCGGTTGCTGTGATAAAATAAACCAACAAAATATAATTAAGAGAAGGCTTGTTCTGGCTTATAACTTAGCATGGTGCAGAGTCAAGGCACCAGGAACTTGAAGTAGGTAGTTGCTCATATCATATCCACAGTTGGAAAGCATAGAGCAATGAATCCATACGTACAGTGGCTAAGCTCATGTTCCCTAGTTCATATATCCAGGATCTCCTACCCAGGGGATGGTCTAGCCCAGAATTAAGGTGGATTCTCCCATACCAACTGGACTAGTTGCACAGAGGCATGCCACAGGTCTGTAGTCCAGGTGAGTCTAGATTCTGTCAAGTTGACCATTCACATTAAACATTCAAGGCTTATAACTAACTAGACCTCTCAAAGTAGACATAACAAGGGGTTGTCTCCTTACTGAGACATAGTTTAGGGGTCCAGCACTTTGAGAGACTATCCGGGATTTTCTCAGAAGTTCAGCCATGTTTAGAAGGCAGAAGCATTGCAAAACCCAGTCAGGAAAAGTAGCAGACTCAAATACAGGCTTCAAGAGTGTAGGCCATCACCAGGCCCACTCAGTACCGTTGGAAGTGGCCAGAAGGGGTCTTTATTCTGGCAGAATCATCAGGTGGGCAGAAGCAAGGGAAACTTGGGCCACACCCTTTTCCTTGGGGGGTCTGTAGTTTGATAAGTGAGGGGGTGAAAACCATTCTCTGACTAGAGAAACTTCTTACAAGCAGTTTTCCCCAAGGCTTGATTTTTTTTGAAAGCTCTTGAAGTAAAAAAAAAAAATTCCACAAAGAAATAAAGAACATTAGCCAAAGAAATTTTACTCTTACCAATTTTCTACCACCTCAGAACTTCCTTGAAAAGGAAGGACAAAGCAGCCATTTGCTAAGCTTAGATCATTTTGATTGAGACTCATATGTTATTTTAAATGAACATTGCTCAGGTAGTTAAGTCTTAAAAATCAACCATCCTTGACAATTGTCCTTTTTTTTTTTTTTTTAAATCTTACCTTAAGGGTTTTGGAAACACATTTACGAAGCCCACCGCAGTGGAAGGTGGGTAAGCTCCCTGCCTGCCTTCACAGATGTGTGTGACTGCTGCTGGCCTTCGTCCATTTTTGTCTTTGAAAACTTTATGTTACAATTAAAAGGGGGTTAGAACTAGAATATCTTAACATGAACAATGTATTATTTGAAATGGTATTCACTGCTGGAATCACATGAAATTCTGATGCATGTCAAATACATAATCCAGTTGAATGTTCAATTCCCAAAACCACTTTTAGCGCTTGTTAAAATGAAAAAAAAAAAAAAAATCCGTTTCCTGGCTGATAATGAAAAGTTCCTTTTGAACCTGAGTTGGAGCTCAGGGTTTTTTTTTTTCTTTCATCTTTTTTCTTTTTAGTGTTGTTTTATTTTATTTTCGAAACAGGCTCTCATGTAGCCCAGGCTGACCTTGAACTTGCTATGTAGCCAAGGATGGCTTTGGGATGATCTTCCTGCCTTTGCCTCCCAAGTGCAAGGATCACAGAGGTGCACCACCATGCTGGCTATCCTCCTGCCTTCTGCAGGCAGAGTTTCTACCTTAGACAATGTCAGCACGCTTGATATCCAAATCCAGACACCTTTTCACTATATGGTTTCTACTCCAGAGCCTCGGGATTGATGCGAGAAGAACCCCGGGAGGAGGTAGGGCATTCTGCAGTGTTTGACTTAATTTAGAAGCCACCACTGATGACCATGTTTGCAGTGAGGCCCAGGTATTTGTGCTAACAGTTCACTCTGGATCTGCTCATGCAAACTCTGTGGTCCTGCCACTTAACAGCCATGAAACACGCCCAGACAACTTCCAGAAACATAATGTTGTAAGCCACTCAGTGAAGAAGTCAGCCCTGCTCACTGGACAGTCCTCTGCAGGAGCTATGCAGGGCATTCACGAACTTTATTGGACAAGGCAATGAGTGGTCATCTTTTAAGGGTCCCTACCCGATAGGAGATGTGTGTCAGTTTCATTATATTGTGCTATATAATGATACAGTTTATTGTTAAATACATATGTCCCTAATAATAGTGAAGTGCATATTTTTAGGAAAAGCACAGGCACATACTTCAGTATCTATGGAAAATCTGCTTTAAACTGGGCTAAAACACTATGGTAAAGTGATTCACTAGGGCCTCAGGGCAGTGGGAAAAGCTAGGTTTCATGGCGTCTTCATCTTCCAAAAGAGCCCCAGGTAGGACTGACTTCCAAAAGGCTATGACCACCAGCATCCATGACCAGCTCTCCTTTGGTTTTTGGTTTTTGATGCTGTTCTCTACCACTACAAAGAGAGCACACACCAAGTACCATTCTTCCTTTATAGTTTTCTGCCCCATAGATTTTTTTTAACCTTATGTATTTATAACTTTACTAATTACAGGCTTTTGTCATGTTCTGCATAAGAGTTCAAACCATGGCATGAGAACTGGATTGGCTTAGCTTAAAAGAAAACACTGAGATGGCCATGCTGGGGTCTTGTTTGTTTATTGTTTTTTTTTTCTTCCTTTTTCCAAAATCCTTTAAAATATATGTGGCAATACCCATGCTACAAAAAAGCCATGTGATTTAGGATATTCACTGGCTGCAGCCAGAGTAACCACCCTGATGGAACCAGATGGCAAAGCTGAGGCAGAAAAGGACATTACCTGTCACCGTGCTAGGAAGTCTTGTGTGTGCCAACTAACTGAGAAGACCCAAAAAATGTACAAGGAACACAGACTCAAGTAACATTGTTCTAGGCTTACAATAATTGTCATGGTACCTGATGATATTTGCCCACATTGAGAATGAAGAAAGGTTTCTCTAAGTGAATGGGAAGTACGAGAGCGCCTCGCTCCTTAACTTAAAATAGCTTTGTGGAACTCTGCTGTCAGAAGAATCAGTTTCACTACAAAATTGATTTCATTACAAAAATATTGAAAGCCAACTGATCTTAGGTTTGTATGATAAATAAAGAAAGGACCTAGGGCCTCTCTCTCAGAGTCTCCTGTAAGCCTACACTAATGTTGTTTTAGCTACTTATTTATTCCCAATCTCTTAACTTCTTCCAAGTAGTATTATAACTTCCATGGTTGCAGGATTCATTTGCGTATAAAAAGAAATCAATTTATATAATTGCCCTGAGAATCAGGACATAGAAGAATCCTACCTCTAATTGCTCCCCAGGTCCCTCTGGTAATCATTCAAGACCAAAGGGCCCTACCTCAAGGCTGTGTACTGGACTCTGTCAAGACCATTCTATCAGTCTGTTACATTGGCACAAGGCATTGTAAGACCTCGTGAGATGGCCTCTGGCCCTCAGCCTGCAGCCCTGCCCACACTGGTGTGGCTATTGATAGGTCTTTGCTTTGCATTGACAGGTAGTACTCCGTTCTGTAGATGAAGCGTCGCTGTTCATTTGCACAGCTACCTTGGAAGACATTTGGCCTGCGTTCAGTTTTGAACAACTCTGGATGGACTCACTGCGGGGAACATCCATGCATATATTTTGGAGTATCACATTTTCACAAGGGTGATGTTAAAGTGTTTTCTGACTGGCTCCACCACCTCACGTCTTTACCAGTGATGAATGTGAGTTCAGACTGCCTTGCGAGTACAAAGTGAGTGCCAAGCCTGGGTCTTCATTTGCTTTAACATAAGCACTGGGTCAGCTGTACTCTGGCCCAGCATGGGAGCCATCTTTTCATTTTCTCTACAGTGGATAATTAAAAGTTTTACATTTTTGATGACCAATTCACTTTTCTTTTCCAGGTTAGACTTTCAGTATCTAAGAGCCTTCTGCCCCACCTTGGGTCTTGAGGAAGTCCTCCTAAGATCAGACTTTGGACTTCATATTTCACTTTCTTATGGCTGGCCTGTCTTGAGTTCTTGAGACAATTTTAACATAAGGTATAAAGAGACTTGTTTGTCCCTTACTGAGGTACATATGTGTAACTGCTGCCTATTTGGGGAGGAGCCAAAAGGCCCCTTTAAAGTCAATATTCATTTAGTTTCATTGGGGACTTTACTTCTGTTGTGACCCACTGAGGGGCCCCTGCTCCCATCAAAATCCTACATGATCTCCACCACCCAAAGCAGACACTCTGGGTCTTAGATTCAGGGATTTTTTTTTTCTCTTCCCCAAATTGCTGTGACTATGTAACTTCAGTTCCCCTTCCAATAAAATTCTCCCATAGAATTGATTTGTCTATATTGTAATATAGTTTTCCTGGGAACTGTATCAAAATGTCATTAAATCCATGGATCACGCTGGGAAGAGTCAACACCTTTATGTTGGTGAGTTTTCTGATTCATGCGCAGGCTGCATCTCTCGCTTTGTGCTGGAGTATAACTGCTTACAGAAGTATTTGCAGGTTTTAGTATATAATCCCTGCCAATGTTTTCCATACTTATCTCTACAGTCTACTTTCTTGGATATGGTAGGCATCTTTAAAAATTAAGGTTCTGCCAGCTGTGTTGCACATAGCTTTAATCCCAGCACTCAGAGACAGAGGCAGGCAAATCTCTGAATCCTAGGCCAGTCTGATGTACAAAGTGAGTTACAGTACAGCCAGGGCTACACAGAGAAACTGTTTTGAAAAATAAAAACAAACAAAAATCTTAAAGTTCCATCCTCAATTGTACATTGTCCAGGACTGGGGATCCAGGGGGTACCTACATAGACCTATGCTCTACACTCTGTTCTTTCTTTCTAGGAGGTTTATGGTTTTTTGGTTTTTACAATTTTCTTGGGATTTTCCACATAGACATCAATGAAGTTTGCATAAAGAAGCATATTTCTTTCCAATGTAATTACTCATTTCATTTTAATTTTAAGTGTGTGTGTGTGTGTGTGTGTGTGTATGTGTGTGTGTGTGTGTGTGTGTGTGTCTGTGTGTGTGTCTGTGTGTGTGTGCATGCATGTGCACAGGTGCCCTTGGAGGTCAGAAGAAGATGCTGAATGCCCTGGAGCTGGAGTTATGGGCAGCTGTGAGCCACCACATCAGAGTTCTGGGACCCAAACTCTCGTTCTTTGGAAGAACAATTGTCCTTAACTGCCTAAGCCATCAGTCCAACCTCAAACATTGGTGAATCATAATGGTGAATCAGGGTTTTATAAATGGATGACCTTTGTTTTGGTCCTAATTTTAGAGATGTGATTAGCATTTTAGGTAGGTTCTTTTTTTCTATTCTTACTTGAAAGGCACTTTTTTTCCATGAAACATGAAATCAGCAAATATTACTTTCTGTATCAACTAGTATGAATTTGTGGAGTATTTTAATACTAATATTAGAGTGACTTGTAGAATATTGAGCCGGTTTTGCAAAGCCACTTTGTAGCTATTCAGAAATGTTTGTAGCTTTCTTTATCTTATCATTTTTTTCTTTTTTGTTGTTATCCCATTTTGTTTTATTTGCAGCTTTACCTGGTTTCTCTTTAGAAGCCAAAGCCACTCTTGGGAAATCATAAGTCAAATTAGGAAGTACTCTATCTTCATGTATTTTCTGAAAGAGGTTTTGTTAGAATTGGCATGAATTCTTTATTGCTTGGTAGAAAATACTAGCAGAACTATCCAAGCCTACAGATTCTTTCTATAGAAGTCTTTTTAAAAAATTAAACTTACTCAATAGGGTTAATCTATTTTTCTGGAGTGATTTTCAGTAGTTAACTGATTTTCAAAATTCTATTTAATTTGCCAAATTTCCTGTGCGTCACACAGAGCACACTATCCTCTTGGGAGCTTCAGCCGCTATAGGACCTGTGGTGATGCCTTCTTGTCACTTGTGAGGGTGATGATTTGCATCTTTTCCTTCTTTCTTTATCAATTCTGTTAAAATTTTTAATTTTTCCCATAGTCTAAAGTTTTTCTTTATAGCATTTTTTAAATTTTGTTGATTTCTGTACATTTCTTTATTTTTATGACCCTCATTATCTTTATTTTGTGTTCATTTTATTTTATTAGCTTGTTAAGACAGGGTTCAGAATGCTGATTGAAGATGTTTCATTATGTAATGTTGAATTAGTTTCCTAGCACAACCTCTTTAGATATGGCACATCTATTCTGATAAATACCTTTATGTGGTCCTTTCCCCAAGTTCCCAACTCTATGCATGGGCAAACCACTGTCGATTGCTTTGGACTCCCATATATAGCCCTCCACCCTTAAGTTTAGGGCTTCATTTATTACTCAGGCATATAAAAATGATAAGATGGTAAATACATATACGTATACAGCACATTTGGGAGAGTACTCGCCTAACAGGCATGAAGTCCTGGGATCTAACCTCAACACCGTGCATAGCAGGTAAATTACAGGAAAATACTTGTAATCCCAGAATCAGGAAGAGGAGGCAAGAGGATCGGAAGCTCTAGGTCATTCTCAATTATATCAGGAGTTCAAGGCAGCCAGGACTTCATGAGACCTTGTCTCAAAAGAAAATTACAGCCACGAGTGTTCTGTGCTGTCCTGGGTCTCCACTGTTCCCAGTGGCTGACAATGAAACAGCAGTTTGCTTTTATCAGCAGAGCCTCAGATACTGATGCACCAACAGGTGGATGACAGGAAACTTCTCAGGAGACCACGGTCACATATGCAGTCTATCCTTGACTAAAATGTTATTATGCAGCCATGGCAGTGTTACATTTTCACAGCTCAAATTTCTCTGTGCTTTTATTCTGTTCTATTGGTCTCTTGCCTGTTCAAAATACTTAAAATGAGTTGTAAAAGGAAAAAGATTACTAAATTATATCATAATAAAAGTACCGATAATGTGTGGGGGGATCTTTACTCTTCCATGTCTATTTTAGATTTTCTCCGTCTTATTTGTCTTTATATTTCCCATCACACAGCACACTGCCTGGGGTGAAATAGTCCACTGAATACATTTTGAATAAAGAGATGATTAAAGCACAATGATAAAGGTGCACAGAGAACAAGCTAGCTAAACTCAGAGGAAACATCACAGACTTGAGGAGCTAATGGAGATTTGTTGGTGTTGTGAGGGGTGGGGGGTGGTCACGGGGTCTTCTTCTGTAGTCTGGGCTTGCTTCAAACTCTCAGAAACACCACTCTCTCATCTTCCTGGGTACTGACAGGAGCCACTTCACCCCATGAGGACAGCAATGGTCAGCACGAAAAGCTTAGTTCAAAGGCAAATAGGTGACTGTATAGGCAGCAGAACTGAGCCCGTTTATATAATTCTTGAGCAAATCCGCATTGCCATCTGTCTTCCCTCAAAATAACATAGAGTTCAAGAGTTTACAGGGCTTGCTCACAAGCTCAACAACTTTTTTGGTAAAGGGTTACAGAACCTTCAATCTGGTCACCAAAGAACTCGCAAACAAAGCACCGTCGTCGAGCTCCGTCCGCCTCCGCAGTTGCTCTGACAATATCTGATTACTGATATTATTATCCAGAAGATGGCTGGGGGCAATGAGCGTCCCCTGTCAGGCTGCCCCAGTTTTATGAAGTGAGAATATGGCTGACTGATTCTCTAGGGAGGAAAAAACAAACAAACAAATCAGAAAAGGCTGTTTAGAAAAGCCACCAGCTGCCACCGAGCCACATTACTGCAGACACAGCACGGTGACTTTGGGACATCTGCTCTGTGGTGGGGTCTCTCTGCTCCTTCTTTCACCCTCTGTCCCTCTGGTGGCCGGCCACATCCATAGGGAGCCAAGGCCATCGTGATTATGGGATTTTGTGAATGAAGTGTTCACTCTGGCAGGTGGGTTACTTCCCTTATGACTGCAGAACCCTTGTGAAGGCAGCTTAAGGAGGATTTACTCCGGCTCCCGGTTTGAGGAATACGGTCCATTGCATAGGAGAAGGCATGGAGGCAGGAGCATGAGGAAGTTTTAAGTCCATTTCCAGCTTTCAGTAAACACTGTCATGGAGGCACCAACAAGATCAAGTAAAATATCCTTAAGTAGGACCTTGGAGTTCGGAGCATTTGACCTGTATTAATATCTATCAATCCGAAATTACTCAGTGTCAATATAGTATTTTATTATTATTATTATTATTGTTGTTATTATTATTAAGGTCAAATGACTTTAAAAGAAGAAACCATTTTCATGTGTATTAAATACTTCAGAAGTATGCATGAATATTTATAAAGTTGGTAAATTAATGCCAGAAGAAGTGATGGGGTAGTCTAATCTGCATTTTTCATGTTTCACAAGTGAAGAATGTAAGGGTGAGTAATGGGAAGGGACTTGATGCAACCATTCAAGCTATGTACTAATCACTGTTCAGGCGAAGTTCTAGTGACTTAATCCCGTTGTATTTTCAGATCGTCCTCATCACTTGCTGATGATTTTTTAAAGATTTATTATTGCTGCTGTTGCTATTGGGGTGTGTGTGTGTGTGTGTGTGTGTGCTCTCAGAGTTCATAAAGGGCATCATATCACCTGGAGGTGGAGTTACAGACAGTTGTGAGCCATACAACATGGCTGCTCAGAACTGAACGTGGGGCCTCTGCAAGAAGGACAATGTACTCTTAATCGCTGATCCATCTCTCCAGCCCAATTTTCTAACAATTTTTAATGCTATTCTTGACATTAATCAGTGAAATGCTGTTTTGAAATGCTCTTGACTTTAGTATTTATTCTCATAATGTCAACATAATATATTCTATTTCTTAATCAATTTAGGAGAGATTCAATCAACTGATTTTTAATCTTTTGAGAATAATAGCCAATTATGCTGAGGAAAATATATTATTAGGAATTTAAGGTATAAATCCACAAACAAAAAAATCAGAATTCTCAAATATATTTTCATGTATAATAGAAATTTCAATGAAAGTAATCTGTTTGGGAAAGATAAAAAGCACTGCTGATCTGTTATTATTAAATGCATACTGAGATATTAATTGCTTTTAAATATGCTTTCTCCCTAATTTATAAGACAAAAAAACTAAATATTAGTTAAAAACAGGGTTGGTCTGCAGTGAGTCATAGGGAAAAATCTTTACAATATAACATAAAAGAAAATCTGCATACAGTAAACTAGCAAAGTTCAAATGCTTCTTCTCTTATGTGCATTAAATAAGTCTCATGGCAAGGATGGAGAAATGTTGCCAAGGAAGATCCTGATTAAGGATTATTTAGGGTGAACTGTTTCTTAAAAAATTCACAGTATCTTCCAATACATTCTGTAATTTCCTCACTAAATCAAGGCCTCCAGTTGTATGGGGGCTACAGAAAGCAGATTGCCCTGAAAATTACACATTTGTATCACATATGAGGAAATTAATTATAGTTATTAAGTAGTGCCAACTCTCAGAAGTCACCTTCTAAAGAAACTAAGAGGAGGCACAGCGGAGGCTTGACCACATGCTGTTCTTGCAGAGGACTGAGCTGGGTTCCCAGCACCTCAGCACCTCAGCACCTCAGCAGCTCACAATCACCCATAACCCCATCTAGAGGGCCTGGTACCCTCATGTGTCCTCTTCAGACATGTGGACACATGTGCACTCCCTCCCCCCCACACGTTTAGGTAGCAAAAATGATAAAATAAATCTAAAAAGAAAAAAGGAGAGAGAAAGTAGAAAGGAAGGAAGGAAGGAAGGAAGGAAGGAAGGAAAGAAGGAAGGAAGGAAGAAAGGAAGGACAAAAGACAGACAGACAGCAAGCAAGCAAGCAAGCAGATGTGTGTTCTAATCTCTCTGCTCAAGAATGACCACACAACTTCCTATGGGCTTCTGATATTACAGAGTAGTGTGTATAAGGAATGCAGTCAGAGGTGGGTCTTGAGAGAGGAAAGGCAGAAACAAACCAACGATGACAAAATTCTCCCCTGGGCACCTACAGTCCTCATTGACATCTTTGTATAACTTCCCCTGCTGCTCCCTACACATCCCCAAAAGGAGGGATCAATTCTGCCATATAGGTGAAGGAAAAGAAAACGTAGGGCTAATCACGTCTGATGTGTAGGAACGCAGATGTGCTCTGCATAAATGTATTGAAAGGGGATAAAAAGTTATAGACACATTCAAGCGAATGTTTCAAGGGGAATGGGGATTTATTGCATAAATCTAATAGGAAAGACGTGTTGTGAACCATCTGGTAAGTGACTTATATAGCCCCATACATTAACATCTGTTGTCATGTTTTCAAAGTACAGAATTTCAAACCTGGGTTGATGAGCCCTCTGCATTCAGTGAGCCTGTTATGCACAGATTAAAACAAAAAGCCCTACAAAAAAAATAGCTTTGTGCTGACCTCTGAATACAGTTCTACAGTGCTGTACAACTTACCACGAGTACACACCAGACCCATGCCCTCATTCTTTCCCACAGGCATGTGAGAGTCGAATCAATCTCGAAAATTGGCATCACGATCTGGTAGAGCAGTCACTGAGATTTGGAGTGTTTGGGGGACCCAGGTGATCCAGGTTACAGCTACACAGCTGAAACTCTGTGATGCATGCTCCCGTTTCCTCCCTTCCTCAGAGGGCATACGATGGGAAGAGAGTGTGTGTGTGTGTGTGTGTGTGTGTGTGTGTGCACGCGCGTGCATGCACATGAGCACATGAGTGCATATGTGTGTGACTGAAAGCACACTTATACCAAAGGGTGAGTGTGGAATCCAGAAGGTGACCTCACGCAGCACCTTGTTTGAAGCAGGGCTTCTTGCTGCTCACTGCATGTGGAGCTGCCCCTGAGCTTCTGAGGATGCTCCTGACCCCACCTCCGGTCCTGTTGTAGGAGTCCTGCCATTACAGGTATATGCTGCCGTATCCAGCTGTGTGTGGATTCTGGGGACTCAAACGCAGGTTGTTACATTTGAGCAGCAAATGACGTTCCCACTGAGCCGTCTTTCCAGCTCCTCCAGAGACAAATCGGAACGCCACTGAAATAGAGGCGAGTGCCTTGTGGGGAGGAACCGAGCATTCAGAGCCTTCATGTGAGTGATGTCACCACTGTTGTGAGAATGTCTGGCATGAGCCCCTTAAGAGAAGGAGGCTCTGCTTTGTCTCCTGGTGTCAGAGGTTTCAATCCACATGGTCCACAGGCAGCAGGGCAGAGCAGCTTGCCTCCTGGTGGCCAGGAAGCAGCCACAGAATGTTTGTGCAATGCAGTTGCCCTTGCCCTGTTTGGTTCCGTACAACATCCTCTAGCCCCTGCAAATGGTCCCGCCCACATGCAAGGTGGGTCTTCCTCCATGGTCCTCACAGACAGCGAAACCCTGGGTTGTGCTCTCTGGAGATGCTGAACCCAGACACATTTATGATCCCAGCTGTCCAGTTTCTAAGGGTTTTGTTCTTATGATTGGGGTTGGGTTTGTATTTTTAGATTTATTTATTTTATGTGGGTAAGTGTTTTTGCCTGCATGTACGTTTGTACATTATGTGGTGCCTAGTACTCACAGAAATCAGGATAAAGTGTTAGGGTTGGGTACCATAGAATTAGAGTTATAGATGGTTGTGAGCCTCCATGTGGGTGATGAGAAACAGACTGGGCTCCTCTATAAGAGTTCCTAACCACTGCTGCTGGCTCCCCAGACTGATAATCTTTTTTAGTACTGTATGTGTATGTGTGGGTAGGGTAGGAAACATCTCTCTCTCTCTCTCTCTCTCTCTCTCTCTCTCTCTCTCTCTCTCTCTCTTTCTCTCTCTCTCTCTTTCTGTGTGTGTGTGTGTGTGTGTGTGTGTGTGTGTGAGAGAGAGAGAGAGAGAGAGAGAGAGAGAGAGAGGTCAGAAGCATTAGATCTCCCTGAAGCTAGAACGATAGGCAGGCATAAGCCACCAGACTTGGGTCTGGGAATTGACCCTGCATCCCCTCAAGAGGAGTACAAACTCTTTACCACCGAGCCATCTCTCCAGGCCCCTGGTCAAGAATTTTTGATAGAAGGAAACCATGCGATTCCTACTGCCATGGATGTACACAACATGGTACGTTCTAGAACAAACAGAAGACAGAGCTAGTCCCAGCAAGGCTACTAAAATGGAATGACAGGAGAATGACACTGTTCAACCTAGAGAAGCCAGTCTACGAGACGTCAAGATGACCTAGAGAGATGGTTAGTTTTCAGCAGGAGCTGGGAACAAGATGACGTTCCCAGCGGTGAGAATGGCTGGAAGGGGACAGGCCTCGAGCCAGTGAAATAAAGCAAAAGTCAAGTAACAGCCTCTAGAGTCCTAGGAGGCTGTAATACCTCTGAAACAGATCATGCATCTATCTCTAAGTTTCATAAGAAATCTAATCGTTCTCACAATCTGTCAGCTGTCAGAGTCCAAGAGGCAGAAATACACGTTTATATTTTTAGGATTTTTTTTTAGAAAGTCACACGTTTGAAATCACTGTCCAAATAAAAACGATGCTAAGAGCAGCAGCCTGTACTGAGGGAAATCAGCCTCTTCCTTCCCTTCCTTGAAGCATGTGGAGTGTGAAGACCCTGCTGAGAGAATCACTGCCCCATAGGCATGCTAACTCCTTAGTGGGGCTTCTTTCTGAGGCGCTCTGATCAACAGTCAGGGCCCATCTGCTTAACAGAGTTTCCACACACTGCTTGTAGAAGGGGGGGGGGGGTCAGTGGTGACCACAGGGAAGGAGAGAAGCCAGGGAGCTCAGCAGAGCAGTGGACAAAATGGTGAGCTCCATGCCTACTCACACCCCATCAGTCTCAGTTTCCTGTTTCAACAAAAGGCCCCTGCAGTCTGAGGCTCTATCCAAGGCAAGTTGATTAGCTGCTGGCTGCCAGTCCACCCCCACCCCCCACCCCACCCCACCCCCCACAGGAGCATCATGCAGATACAGGGGCAGTCCTGTAGGCACAGTCAGTTCCAGGTAGTTACTGTGAAGAATATCAGTGGAAATAAGGATCAATGGCTGACACTACTACAGAATAGTAATTTCTTAATTCTTATTCAAATCTGGCAGGCAAGCTAATATAACTCGATCTGAATTGGCCATGTGATCCCGATGGCATCCCGCTAATGGGCTGTTCACTTAATTTATGTAATTTTTAAAAATTAAATAGCCATATTTTAAATCCCCTCCATAGTCCTTTAGAAGGAAAGTACGCATTTAAAAGTTACAATGTCTTTATAAATCTCTGTGATCAAAGTTCTTGCCTTGTTGACTACATTGCCCTAAAATTTTACTTTCTTGTGAGAAAAATATTCCAGAGTATCATCAGCAAATCGTCTAAAGCTCTGCTGAGGGAAACAAGGATTGTCAATTTGGGTTAGGACAGAAATATAAAGCTGTGGCTTTATGGCTATATAGGAAGATTGCAGTCCGCTGCCCTATAGATGCTCATGCCAAGAAGACAGGCAGCGGAGCAAATGGCACATTCAATAGCTGATGAAGTCTAATTTATTTCTGTACACTCAAAATACCCGACAAAAGTACAGTTACCTCACGAAACACACAGAGAACGTTGCACCAGTCATTGGTAAGTTTATCTCTACTTAAAAATCTACTTCCCTGCCCTGGCCTACTTATGAAATGGCCTCAGGAAACTGGCCCAAGCTTCTCTGAGACCTGAGAACAGTCTCTACAACAGGCATAAGGGCTTCTCACGCACGACTAATGGTTTGCTCCTTAGGTCTACAGAATCCGGACTTGTTGTCTCTGTTTTCTTCACTCTGGGACACCTTCTTTTGGAACCTTCCATCAAGAATCAGAATTAAAAATTGGACATTATTCTCCTGGTTGGGCATGTTTGAAGATTTATTCTCTGCTCTCTATCCTGACCTCTCTTCTGACTACATGAAAGCTTGTATCTGCTCTTATGAGTCATCCTGCAGCAAGTTAACTGTTTTTATTGATATAAACGATAGCTGTACAGTTGGGCAGTCAAGAAAGAGAATGGCTACAAGCCACAGGTTTCGGTTTAGAGCTGCAGGAAATGGGATAGAGTCATATAGGTTGTATTCAGCTGGTCCTTTCCCCTCAAAAGGAAGGAAGATCAACCACTACATTTGAAAATTCTGCTATAGGCTAGTGAGTCAGCTTAGTTGGTGAAGTGATTGGCATGAAGGCACAAAGATTTGAGTTTGACACCCAAATCCCTTTAAAGAGCCAAGTATGGTGGGACGTGATCTGGAGAGGTAGACACAAGAGGCCTAGAGCTCCCTGGCCAGCCAGCCGACTAGCCAATCAATGGGCTCCAGGTCCCAGGGGGATCAGGTGCCTGGGGATCTGAGACGTAATGTCAGCCTCTGCCTTCTCCATGCAGATATGTGTATAAGTTTATATAGAAATGAACATATTTGCATATACACGTGTGTGTGTGTGTGCGTGTACACACACACACACACACACACACACACAGACACCTACTACAAGTGAGGGAAAGAAGTAAGGACATGGTATGTGGTTCAGAGGAGGATGTTGGGTTCAGGACAGAAAGAGGAAGAGGTTTTATTTATCTAAACATGAGAAGAAATATCTATGCATCCATCAAATATGTGCCCAATTAATCATTCATTAAAATATATGGTAACTACAATCTACAGAACATGTGAACCTGTGATGTACAATGCATGCAAAGGATGTTAATCTATACAGATACATGGATGCACACACAGGTACCATGTGGCAGATGCTCAGATGAGCCATCAAGGTTGTGTGGACAAAGGGGACTGGGCCAAAAGGGGAGTGAGGGGCAGGTAGGACAGAGGGCAGCAATAACTTGAGCAGTTTCACCTTCTCTACCTCTAACTTGGATCTCCAAGTTTCTGAGTAAGGCTCTGTGGAGGAAACTCCCCTCCCCAGCCACTCCGCTCCTCACTTTGACTTCCCACTATGCCCTATGCCCTTCCCACAGGCCCTTTCTCTCATCCACTGCTCTCCCAATGCCATTTCTCTCCACCCATTTATCCTTACTCTGTCCTTAAACCCCAGCCTGTGCTCCTTAAACCCCAGCCTGTGCTCTGTTCCTACATAAATGCCTTCCTAGAGAATCTGTCTCGCTGTCTGTGGCCTGTTTCTGATTCCTTGACCTCTGCCTCATCAATAAGCCAGCATTATAAATTTCTGAATATATTTATTAGTTCATAATTATTTTGAATTCCCTGTACATCCAGGATGGGTAGCCTCCATGTGAATGGCCTGCCAGCTACACATAACATGAATGTTTTCCCTTCCTCCATATCAACCAACCTGAGGTTTACCTACTACATTTTGGGACTGGTTTTCACATTCTTTATGAAGGCACGAGTTGCCCCATTGTTTTTTCAGATTTGAAAACTGAGGGTCTAGATAAAAATATCACCTGTAGTGCCTGACGTCACTGAGTTAGAAAGTACAGATTCAAACTCAGTTCCAGACCATCCCAAAGTCTAGGCTTTGCATGGGCCACCTGGACCCGTGGCATCAGCGGTACCCTGCAGGTCTTTTCAGCTACATGCCTGTTTAGAAAAAGTAAATTTTCCTAAAGTAGCTGACTGCCGCCTCTCACATTCTTCTGTGGAAAGACACTTTCTCAGCTTCCAGGAACTTGTTGAACAAGAACTGGCAGCACACAGCCTCATGATCCAAAGATTTCCTATCCTTGTAAATATCTGATTTAGGTCAGGAAAAAATGAGTAGATTAACTCGTGCTCAATAAACAGGACATTAGTTTTATACAGAGATAATATCTAAGGTGTACTTGTTAAGCTCTTGGAATTACTTTACTTAAACTATGATTTTTAAGAACAAATTAAAAGTGTAGGAACCACAGCTCTTTGGGGAACCCACCCTGTGTTTCCAATTCCAACACAGAACTCCCCTATCCACACGCTCTGTACAGTTCTGCTTCATACAGAATATTCTCCACCCCTTTCTATGATTGCCTAGATTTCCCTCTTTAAATAAACCACAAGGAACTTTCCCCTGTTGAACTCCATTAAAAAAGACACACCTACCTTCATTCACACCTCGCCACAGACCTATTATATCAAAAGAACAAAATGGTTTCATCAGAGCCGTAGCAAGTAAAGTTTTGCACACTTCAAAGTGGTTGTGGTATCTGTGAGGCATCTGGTTGATTTCACGAGTATCATTATCATAGTGGCTTCTCTGTCTGACTGGTTAAAGAAGACAACCCAATTTGTAATTGATTTTTTTTTAACACTAAACAGCTAATTTTGTCTTCCAAAAAAAGCTCTAGACTTTATTAACTGGGAGATCACAGTTTACTGGGGTCCTTTCATCAAATTAGCCTGCAACAATGCAATTTTCCCTGATTTTACTTCCATTTCAAGATGGGCTTTCCACACTTGCACTTACCGGGAAAGGAGGCCACTCTCCTCTAATTTAGGGGCTTTTTCTCATGACAACAATTTATTATCACAGCTACAGAAATTTCTAATCCAATTCTGGGCATCCTTTATTTCCTATTTCCTAACACTTTGTAAGAAACATATTATCTCCACACTCATAGCAGCCGCTTGCTCTTAAAACTGCAAACAGTGTGCTCTTCTCCAGAAAGACAAGTTTCAATAGGGATAATCCACAAAATTCAGAGACTTTTTGGCTTATTTCTTGGTGATATTTATTCATGGTCTTCATATTTACACAACATAATAAGTCTCAGTGTGTTGATGACAGTATTAAGGTCTACTTTTTTAAAGTACTTTTCCTTCAGGAAGCCTGGCAAAATGAATTCACTGCATTTCTACCGTTCTGTATTTTACTCTCAGGACTGTGGGATGCACACAGACACTCATGAATGCCCACATAAAAACCTCAGCTCTGCAGAACCAAAGAAATATTCTGCAGCTAGTTCCTAGCGCCCAACTTAACATCTGCCCCTCAGAGGAACAACAAGAGGGTGGCAAATGAGGGTGTGAGTAGAGAGCCAGAAATAGAGCTCCGGAGATCAATAGAGGAGCTGAAGAAGCGGGCACATTCTCCAGGGCCGAGCTCACTGTGTTTCTAAGTGGATCAGAGATATGATCCTCAGCCACTGTGAATGGAAAGGAAACTAGATTCCATCAGAGGGAGACGGCAGCGCTAATGCGGTGAGGTCATGCTGCAGAGAATAGAAGAGTCAGGAATGAAAAGCCACCCGAGGGATCCTAAAATAATCTCTCTCTAGCACTCCCATCCAAGGAAGAACAACAAAAGGCCAGAGAGAGAATCTAAGTTTCAAAACTGACCACTTAACTTTTCCCCTACTACCTAGGGAAGTTACACCCTGAGCAGCCATAGCTTCATCTCAGCGGGTTTCTCTAAGAATGTAATAAGCGAATTGCTGACAGCTTTGTAGTCTGGAGGGAGGGGAGTCAAAATGCTGACTCTCTACACTGACAGACATCCAACGGAGGTGGCCCTGACACAGGGCTCCCACCAACCGCTTCTGAGAAGGCTGCTGAAGCACCAGTTTCAAGCCCAAGGTTCTGGGCAATGATCTTTGCAGAGGGCTTTTGCACGTGCTAGGCACACTACAGTAGCTTTCCTCTGCAGAGAGCAACTCAGCAGTCTGTCAATCAAAGGTCCCGAGGCTGACAGATCATGGACACCCACGACTGACCTTGCCAGGCCATAAGGACAAGGCATATATAAAGTGGCTGACAGTAAAAATCTCCAATGAAATAAAGTCAAACCAACTATTTCTAAAAGGAATTTCTCTATTGTGGCTACCTGTGCTGACCTATGGTGCAGTACCCTCTGCTGTACATCTAAATTACCAGATAGCAATGGAAATGGTGTCAGGAATCAATAGGCAGTACTAGTGACTTCAGTTTTAGACAGTTCCATAAAGCAGGTATTCAATGCTTTCAATGTCTTAGACTGTGTTAGAGCAACCCATTCATCCATTGGCCTGGCGTCCCCAATACATCAATTCCTAATAAAGCAGAGGAAGGCCCCTGTGAATTCAAGTAAGGATATGCAAAGCTAATAGTTATTTTATTGTGTATGGAAAGTAGAAAGTAGAAGGGAAAAAGAAGTGTTATTTACGTTTGACAACACTCAAGTCTGATGTGGAGACAGCCTTGCAGGCCAATTGTGTAAAGTCACTTTTATCACTGTGTTAAAAACTGATGGTACAGGAAATAGTTGATAGTTTGGGGAATTCTTGAGTTACATGATGTTCACCTTGTGAAAATTTTCTATCTGCTAATAAGCCTAAAAACCTTCCACTAAAATCCAGCCAGAAGCTACATAGGAATTGGGGATGTATAAGCAACCAAATACAAGTCCGGCTTTCTTAAGAACAAAGTAATCTTCAAGGAAGTCTTCTATGTAGCTGGACAATCACCACATCATTACTTATATGACCCCTGTATCTTCTCTTGTTGGCCTTGAAATAAAACAGGCCAGCAAGGACAGCAGGTGTTTTCTGGGAAATCCCACTGTAAAGGAGAATATATTCATTCACTGCTTGACTCTGAAAGTGTCTTTCATTGCCCAATCAACCACATGGAAGGGTCAAACTGGAACAGATAGCCTGTGGCCTGGAACTCAACTTGTAGATGTCTTATCTTGACTACATAAACATGAAAAAAAGTCTCAGTTTCTTTTACTATTGCTGTGATTAAAAAAAAAAACTTAAGGAAGGAAGGAAGGGTTTATTTTCACTCAGTTATGGTTCACCATGGTGAAGAAGTCAAGGCAGCAGCAGTTTGAAGAAGCTACTTCCATATCCACAATCGAAAGAAGAGAATAACAACTGCATACATGCTGGTGCTTAGCTAGATTTCTCTACTCTTGGACACTCCAGAATCCCCTACCTAGGGAATGGTACTACCCACAGTGGATACATGTCTAGGGAATGGTGCCACCCATAGTGGGTGGGTCTTCTCACTTCCATATAATCAAGATGATTCCTCCACAGACATGTCCAGATGCTCATATTTGAGTTAATTATAGATTTTGTCAAGTTGAAGATAACACTAACCATCAACCAAGTATTGGAAATTAATATACA
This sequence comes from Mus pahari, assembly GCF_900095145.1. Taxonomy (NCBI): domain Eukaryota; kingdom Metazoa; phylum Chordata; class Mammalia; order Rodentia; family Muridae; genus Mus; species Mus pahari. Next base: position 159,809,770 of record NC_034594.1, on the reverse strand, counting down.
TCCATGTACACAACATAAACAAACACACAAAACTGTGCATGTCTTTCTCATGACTTCCTTTACAAATCTGTGTCCTTGTACACAAAAAGTCCAGTTACTCCTACTTTCTACCCTTAAACCTTAGAGTTGTAACTTTCTAGGAAAAAAGAAACAATAAAGGATGATTACACAGTCTTATTTGGGCAAAAGCGAACATATGGGTATCAAGGCCAAAAATATGGATTTCAAGATAAAGCATATGGATGCCCATATGGAAAAAAAGGTTTCCTGGCCGGGAACTCGGCTGTTGCATTTTTTATGCCTATGTGAATGGTACAGTTCTTCCCTTCTGCCGAACAAGGCTGTCTGCAGACAGATTATAATGTTATAAATTCACATGCAAATTTTACAAAATGCTCTACTGGTATCTTTATTAGATTTTTTTTTTATTCTCTTAATCCTTTCATCACTTAAAAGCTCAACAAGTAAATGGATTTTTAGCAAAACGACGAGGCTTATTCCAATCAATCCTATGGCTGATCTCTCCGTTATGCTCAGCTAATAAATCATAGTTTTTTTTCAGAATCTCAGAAAGAAAATTTTCTCCTGACATGTATTTGCATGTACAGAGTATGTGTTATCCTGTAGAGCTCTACTATGATCATGGGTGAAACCCCCTACTTTGGTCTAGGCTGTCACATCCTTTATGGCTTTACTGTGACCATGGGTGACCCTACTTTGATCAAGGCTGGCACATCTTACATGACTCAACTGTGACCATGAGATGTCGTCCACTTTGGTCTAGCCCCCAGCCACTTGTCTATCTTCATCACTTTCCATTCAGGAGCAAAAAGACACATGAGGACAGCCACACATGAGCTAATTTAGAGACAAATTCTCAGTAAAGTTTCCATCTTAATCTCTTTTTTAAAGAACACACACATATGTATATAGATCTATCTATATCTATATCTATCTATCTATCTATCTATCTATCTATCTATCTATCTATCTAGTAGCTATCTTCAAACACACCAGAAGAGGGCATCGAATCCCATTAGAGATGGTTGTGAGCCACCAGGCGGTTGCTGGGAATTGAATTCAGGACTTCTGAAAAAGCAGTCAGTGCTCTTAACTGCTGAGCCATTCTTCAACTCCCACCCCCCTCCCACACACATGCATCCTAATCTCTTATTGTTTGTTTATAAAGACCATTATTCTTCAGGGGGCATAAGAAAAAGATGTTAAAAGAAATAAAGAGAAGTTAGAGGTATAAGAGGTGCCCTTAGTTTTGAACCTACTTTTAAATCAGGGACTCTTCATAATAAGATATTTTATTTTGAGTTTTTATATAATTTATGAACCCGGAAATATTATAGCATTTCTTCTGGCACTCAAAAAACCTAAAGTGTAATTTAAACCCTTTCCTCTCAAAATGATATTTTAGAGTAAATTTCATAATCAGTGTGGCCACAAAGCAGGCAGCCTCTTAACTGGAGCTGCATCTGGCAAAGGTGAAGGGTTATACTTCTTGATTATCAGACCCCAAAACCTTCTATTTTTATGAGGAACATCCCCTTCTGTCCCAAGAGGCAGCACACATTACTTCCACTAGAAGCAGAAAACATACTTACCAGAAAGCTTCTTCTTGGAGATTAGCTATGGTGCTTAAAGCTCTGAAAATAATTATCCTTTTGTCAGCTAAAACAGACATTGAAGGGTGGGGTGGAATCAGAGGACCTCTGGTTGTACAAGACAAGCCTCTTGTATTCTTCTTGAACCAATTTACATCAGTGGAACAGGTGACCATGGAGAGAGACTGAATCCAGTCAAGGCAGAGCAATCTCAAGATGATCTATAGCAAGAAACTCAGATGTTTCTCCATCTTTCCTCCATGCTGGGCCATGATAGCCAGCACACTGCACCCAGCACTTCTGAATGACTTGATCCAGCCTCACTACCACCCACCCTGCCAGGCCACACCCACCTCTGGAGCCACAAGTAAAGCCTGGCTCCTCCCTGCCCTGTTTCTGCTGTTTTCTCAGATGGCCAGAGTCACCACCTTTTAGGGTGATCAACCATTAACTATATTCAGTGCCTGCACACAAGAATGGAGTTCAAATTCCTTAGCTATACAGTTAACTTGACTCAAAGTCTGGTCCTCAGATGAGTCTGCAAACATATTTTTTCCTATCATTTCCTAACATAAGAATCCAGCTCCCAGGTTTGGGTTCTTGCTGCCTAAAATGTTTCTGGTACTCTCTTCTTTTAGTTCCATGCACTAGCAAACCACTTGCCAGGACAAATCATAATGTAAATAGAGTATTGGACATCTAAATTTACCTCCTGAAGTTAGAGATCTTGCTGTGCACCTCAGATCTGAGCCCTCTCTCAATGATCAGCAATAATTGCATTCACTACAGATCAGATTAAAATCAAAATTATGACATTGAGGCCATGAGAGGTCATCACATAAAGGCACTTTCCACCAAGATGACCTGATTTCCAAATTCAGAACCCAACTAATAGAAGAAATAAATGGATTCCCATGAGTTGTCCTGTGATGTCCACATGACCGAAGTGTACACAAACAAATACACACTTGCACACACGCACACACTGATGATGATGATGATGATGATGGTGATGGTGATGATAGTCAAAAATTCAAGAGAGTATCTCAAATACTATTAGGCTCCTCTGAGTAACTGTGAGTAAGTATGAATCTCGAAGGTGACTATAAAATTAAAGACAGAATGAGGAAAAAAACCATAGTGTCATGTTTTAGATGTGTCTTCATTCATTCAGTGTGCGATTTTATGTCCTAGGCGCAGTTCATGCACTGTCCTTCAGTGGTAGGCTAAAGGAGCACACTGCCACCACAAGGACTTTATGGTCTTGCAGAAGTAAGAGTTAAACACAGAGGTAAGAAAAGTATTCTAAAATGCCTGTTGGAAAACATTATAAGGCCAAAAAGTATCCTGGATGGATAGGAAGTGTAACTACCCCTGTCTATGATTACCTCTAAAAGATGAGTTTGAAGGAAGAGCCCACCTTGATTAGCTCAGAGACATATTGTACAATATTGCAAAAATCAAAAGGAATTTCAGATTGTTCTCTAATGCAGCATGATATTTGATCTGATTAAAAGAGATGCTATGCTTTTGAATTGACTCAAAGCAGTGGATCATTAGACTGAGTTGGAAAGGCCTTTCCCAAAATGCACACTGGCCTCAGGTTATACCGATACTGCCCTTCTGAGACAGAAGTGAGTAGTTGGCATTATGTCTCTACTGTGGGCGTTTCCCAATGCTAATCCCAGTTTGCCACACTGAGTACTCTGCTCTGACGATAACCTACATTCCGCTTGACTGTGGATCACCCCCCGCACAAAAGCTCTAACTCGGGTGAGATCAGCAAACTGCAACCTGGCAGGAAATTCCGTTCCATAGACGCAGGAACCAAAAGGTACACAGCCTTCAAAAAGAGATGCCTTGATGCCAATGCTCAATTTCTCTATTAAAGGTCTTTGGTCATAACTCCCTGAGTCGGGCAATTTGCCCTGTAAGTATTCTGTAAGAGCCTGAAATCAACTAGACAAATGCAAAATGAAGCAAGCTAGCCAGTTCATATGGTAACCTGGGCAAGTCATCTGTATTTACCCAGCACCTCCATCCGGTGCCCAGGTGTAGGGCTGTGTTTATCTCTCTTGGGTACCGCTGCAAGTCCATCTTCTCTCCTTCCTACCTTAACATTTTATTTTTTTAGGAAGAAGGAAAAAGAAGAAGCTGGAGATTAGGAAAGCAGGTGGGGGATGGAGGGGGAAAAAAGAGAGCAATTACTTTCCAAGCCAGCGCATGTTCACCAGAGAACACGGTCAAGTGGTCAGGGACAGCGCGGATGCTAATTAGCAAAGAAATGAGGAACGCACCGGCATTAGCCCTGAGACTAATCAATGGGAAAATCACTCCACACAGCCGCTTAATGAAGTAGTATACAGCTATTTATTTTTAGTCTGTTTTATCCACCACAATCCTCCACCAGCTGAAGTCCTCATGAATTAAAAAAAGGTGTGTGTGTGTGTGTGTGTGTGTGTGTGTGTGTGTGTGTGTGTGTGTNTGTGTGTGTGTGCATGTGTGTGTGGGTACATCTTTCCAAAGTCTGGTACAGCTATGTTCTCCACACTCGTTTTAACTCCCTATACTCATATCTTTTAATGACTAGGATACATCACATAAATTAGGCTGATGTGAACACCCATCCCCTACAAGAAATATGTTCCATAAATTATCTTTAGGCAGATATTCATTGTAGTTGTATCTCATAAAATAGTACCTCTTTCCCTGGAGAGGTAAACCCGATCTAATTTTTCTGAGAGTGGAGTATCAAATCAAGGCTGCTGATAGCAAATAAAGCCCTTTTCTCAATTTCTTTCTAGCCAGGAGAAGTATTTGGAAAGATTTGGGGCTTATTTCTCACTTTAAAAAGATGGCTACCATCTACCTAAGAGCAAGCTTGTCGGGCCTGTTAATTAAGAGCTACTGGTCTCTGGGTTTCATTGGTTTGTTTTATAGGAAGCACACCAGACATGTACACAGAGTGGTAGATAATTTTGTCGTTTTCTTACGAACATGGACCCACACCATAGTTTAAACAGAGGAAGGCTTTCTCTGGGACTGGACTGTCTCCTTTAATTGGGAGATATGTTTCCTTAGAAGGACGGGATGTTTGACCTCAGCAAGTTCTGCTAAGCTGAAGGGACTTCTCAATGAACAAATCTCACTCCTCGGGTGGGAAGGAAAGCTTAGAGTAGTGGGCTCCACCCAGGGCTAGAGACGTCCCTGAACTAGTAAGCATACCCGCTCTGGCCAGTAGCAATGCCCTCCACCGTCAGACAGGGAGTGGGGTCTATAAAGCACACCCAGGTGGAAGTCAGAACTTCACCCTGGACAGCACCAGACAGAGTAGGCTCCCTTGCTTGCTTTTAACTAGGGACTCAAAATATCACTTCAAACAGGAAGCCCCCACGTCTTCCCAGGCTTTCGGAGGGTCTAAGTTCAAACCCTGACTTCATGTAGCCTTTACTGTTTATTCATGGAGAATAAGGTACAAGTGCTGGATTTCTGTCACCCTGTCAAGACCACTGGAACACGTGTGTGATGTGCACACATTCCCTCCATGCACATGCTTACTCACACCTATAAAATCTCAAGCTAAAATTTCAACAGAGTGGTCACGTTTGCCGAGGAAGAAAAGGGAGTCCTGCATGCCATTGGACTGCGTCTTAGCATGGACAGAGGGCACTTGGGGTTGTGGTAATGTTTCCAGAATGCTCTACGCATCCTTAGAACACAAAAAAACACAGCAGGAAAAACAAACACATGGAAACCTCCGCTGAACACAAACCTGGGAAAGCACAAGTCCCAGGTAATTCCCTTTATAGGTTGATCTGATAGCTCGGCGGCAGAAACAAAGCGCGAAGCGTGGCACACCAACAGCTGGTTGGGAAATTGCACAGATTGGTAGAGGAAGCTGCAGACTAGAGATAGGTAATGAAAAGGTTAGAAATGACAGTTTAAAAAAGACAAATTACTCCAAAGACCATATTCTTTAAAGCACTGAAGCAAAACATGTTTATTCGATTTGTTTGCGTGCCTATTACGACAATGCTACTTTGGGATTCTAGGAACCCAGTCTGTCAATTTTTCAGTTTCTGCACATTCATGGTTGCTTAGAGCTGTTTAATGCAAATACACTTCCAATAAGAGATTTCATGCCCCTAAATTACACCCAGTTAAAAGCGAATGAAAATGTAAGGTAAATAACTATAATCAGCCGTATTATCTTTCTCTTGGCACCTCTCACTTTGCAGGCATATTTAAAGACATCTCTGGGGTCCTATCCCTTTTAACAAGCAGTAGCGTATTTCCTGGAATATTACTTAAGATGCTGTGCACCGAACATTACACAGGTTAAAATGTTACCTAGAGACCTAGAAAGCAGTGCATCTGTTGCAGAGAATTACCTGCCCCCCCCCCCC
>NC_034594.1:159791191-159803656 GCF_900095145.1 Mus pahari | reverse complement strand
GGGGGGGGGGGGGGGGAGGGACGGCAAACAGGAAGGATTCATTGTGTTTGCCTTAGGAAAGTGTCTAGGAGTAAACCGTTGACCTGCCCTTGTGAGTTGGGGGCCGTTTTGGAGACCACTGACCATCGTTTTTGCCTTAGATAACACTGTCCTGGTTGGTAGTTCTCAAGGCACTAGAGATGTCTCAGGGTGTCCTGGGGCACCCTGAGAGATTTGGATTTAAAAATAAAGGAATTAAAAGCCAGGAGGGCAGCTTAGCCAAACCTAACTCGTTTAAGTTTGATCCCAGGACCCACATGGTAGGAGGAGAGTCCTGTGTGATGTCCTCTGACCTACACACACACAAAATATATGTAATAAAAATATTTTATTTAAAAAAAAAATCAAGGAATCCACATTTTAACTCAAGCTGCCAATGGGCCTGTTGGCTGCAGTTCGGGGAAAGAAGGCTTCGTAGTGCTGGGAGCGCATCTGATTTGAAACAAAACAACAGATGTCTTTTATAGGGACTTTTAGCCCTCCACACAGCCTTCCCTAAGCACACTGTGACAACCAGGCCTGTAGGAGCAGGGTTAGCAGGGAGCAGAGTAAAGAAAGCTAGGAATCAGTGAATGGTTCAAATACGTGAAAAAAGCTTTGTTCACCGGGGTCCTCCCTCATTGTCATCTGAGAGTCCAGTTGCTCCCACTCCATTTCTGGAAACCTGGAAATCATTTCTTTTTGTGGGGTGTATAACTTCTGAAGAACCCAGTCATTTTAAAATGTGAGATATCACCTGTCTGGTGACAGAGAAGCCACCAGGAGGAAGCCAGGCAGCTGAGGAGAGAGGGCTGAGTCCAAGAAAAGTCCCAGCCTGTCACCCTGCAGCAGCTCAGCCTTGAGTAGGGCCTTCCTAGGCTCTGGGCACATAGTAGGTATTTCTCAAGGCCTTCCTAGACTCCAGGCACACAGTAGGTATCGCTTGCTTGCATGATGGATTTGCCTCCTAATTAAAACCAGACTTCAGTGCAAAATAGGCAAGTCTGCCACTTCCCAAGATACAAGGCTATGACGGAGCAGGGACTTGAGCACAGATCCTGGAGGGCGAGAGGGGAGGGGTAAAACAGAAAAGCAAAACTCTCTCCAGGACGCCACGCCTAGAGCATCTACCCATGGCGTCGATTTCCTGATACAGCGCATAAAAACTGGTGGTCATTTTACGCTACTTGTATGGATATTGGTACGTGTGCAAGGCTGTGTGTGTACAGAGTGCACATACATGTATGTGGAAGCCAATGTGCAACCTCAGGAGTCACTATGCAGAATAGTATCTACCTTTGTTTTGGGAGACAGGGTCTCTTACTGGCCTGGAGGTCCCTGAGTAGGCTAGACCTGCTGGCCTGGGAGCCCACAGATCCCAGCTGCCTCAGCCCCCCCATCAGGGAGATTCTAGGTGTGATAACCACAACTGGCTTTTGGATATGAGATCTGAAGGATCAAATTCAGGTATGGGTCATCCCATAAATGAGCATTTGTGGCACCTAGCATAGCCCTCGGTGGCCAGTAGACACAGAAGAGACATCTCAAATAGCAAGCCAGTGGTCTTCAGCCCTGAATTCCGGAGATTTTTACCAAAAACATCCAATATCCTTGGCCACTCAGGTTTGCCTTGGTGTGCTTACTACTCGGAAAGGGCAGGAGAAGACTTGGCCCCGTCACATTGATGTTCATGACCATCAATAGCTTGAGCACAAACAAAGGATTGAGCAGATGACCTCTGACCTCAAGGTGTGAATGTTCAAATGCTTGCTTGTGTGAGAGGCTCAGTCTGCTTTGGGAAGAAGCACTTTGAGTATTTAACCTCATCCTAAGTCTAACACCTATTATCAAACCTTAATGTGACACATAGGCCTCCTATTTTATCACACAGTTCCAAAATGTATGCACTTTGACACTTTAAGCATTGGACCAAGGGCAGGTTATATAATAAAACTTTGAAGCACAGACTCAGCTACCTTTGGATACACCAAGAGCTCAGGGATAATCATACTCAATTGAATGAGTGTGTTGCTTTAAATTGGAAAGTGTACACTTAAGAGAAACTCTCAGAGGCTTATGATGACGTCCAGTTCCCATGCAGCTCAGATAATGACTATGATGAGAAATGGCAGAACACTGAGGGTGTCCCACTGCCAAGTTAGATGTTTCACTGCTGAGTGAGGTGCCCCACTGCCGAGTGAGATGCCCCACTGCCGAGTGAGATGCTCCACTGCCGAGTGAGATGCCCCACTGCTGAGTGAGGTGCCCCACTGCCGAGTGAGGTGCCCCACTGCTGAGTGAGATGCCCCACTGCTGAGTGAGGTGCCCCACTGCCGAGTGAGAAGCCCCACTGCCGAGTGAGAAGCCCCACTGCTGAGTGAGATGCCCCACTGCCGAGTGAGGTGCCCCACTGCCGAGTGAGATGCCCCACTGCTGAGTGAGATGCCCCACTGCCGAGTGAGGTGCCCCACTGCCGAGTGAGGTACCCCACTGCCGAGTTAGGTTACCGTCTGAACTGTTGATGCAGGGGCTGGCAGGATAGCCAGGTAGAACTGTGTTCCCAAGTAGGATGAGAACCAGAAGGACATGTCTAAAATGGAGGAAAGCCAGAGGCTACATCAGTCACATGCATGAATACAGGATGGGGGTAAGTATGGTCTGAGAGTGGAAGTAAAATTCCTTTTGCTTATAAAGCACTCCATGCAAGAGTAATTCTGTTCACTTAACAGGAGTGATTAACATCCCCCTACCAGACATGCAGGACTCTATGTCCAACTCCAATGGCCTCTCCTCAACTCTTGTCACCACTCCTCTTTGTAAAATGCAGGTGCACTTTCTAAATTTAGTACTGTGGCTACATGTTCCACAAGACAATCTGTGACAGTTGCTTCCCAAGACTTTCCTTCATTCCTAAGGTCCATCAGCAGGCTCTGCATGCGGCTAGACTAATTTCTGAACTGGGCTCTGACTGCTAATTTCAGGATGATCCCAGCTTCCTCTGGATCAGACCTGTATTGTGTCCCAGAGCATGTCAAACATAAACATGTCACCACATAATTCTGGCTTCCTGTGTCCAGGGCAGGAGAGCAGGGGGAAGCAGTGACTAACCCCGTCCCTAGTCCTCCAGGTAGGGTGGCTATTCTGCATACCGTCACAAAAGAGTCATGCTTAAGGCCTTTGCCATTCACAGTAGATAGAGTCTTGTCCTTTCTGGGTCCCACTGGCTAAGGAAGCCAGAGCCGGTCAGAATGAGTGGTTGCATTCACGGTCCGATTTCACAGAACCATCTGTTTTCGGCTGTGTGCATTTGTTTGTTTTTGTGTGTGCATGTTTCTCTTAACTTTGCAAAACAAACCTGGAGGTCTATGTGCTCTTTTGGTGTGTCTTAGTTTTTATGTGTCAATGGCACATGTCACATCATGTAGCAGGCTAGCATGCCAGAACAAACCCGGAAATGCCTACAAGAGAAATTAGCCAGCATATGACTTCTTTAGCACTCGGGCTGATCATCCTTTAATCAGGAAAGGATTTTTTGGTTGGTTTGGTTTTTTTGTTTTGTTTTGTTTTTGTTTTTGTTTTTGTTTTTGTTTTTCAGGACAGTGTGTAGGGGAGGGGTGGAAAGAGCAAGTACTGGGGTGGGAGATGGGAAATGGACCATGTCAGATTATGGGCCTGAAACAATTGCTTTAGCTCCACTTGTCCAGCTGTGAGGAGTAAAGAGAGTGAGAGACTGTGTTCCCAGCAGGAACAGAAGGTAGCAAAATCCACCTGGCCCCTGCTGGCCTGTCTACCCAGGGAAAACCCTGAGCATCATCTGAAAGACCCAGAGATGTCAAAGGGAAAACTCCACCCAGAACACTAAGAAGTCCTTAGGGAACTGAGTGGGTGTATTAGTTAAACTAAGTGCTACTGACATGCCGTTCACCTGAACTAACACCATGGGGAGGGGACACTGGGTCCATTGCACAGAGCCTAGATCCACATCTTCACTGGTGGCACATTACTGAGCCTTTGGACAGATGCTTTCTTCTCTCACAAATCAAAGATAGGACTGCACACCTGGCAGGTTTGTAGGAGTTCTAAAGATGACTTCCTGAAACCTCTAACACAAAGCAGATAGACGCTAGCCATAGCCGTCAGTAACCCTCTGGAAAACCGAGAGGCAGGCCGCAGATTGTAGCATTCACTGCAAATGCAGAACACACACACACACACACACACACACACACACACACACACCGGTAATTACTCAGATTTAATGTCTTAACTTTTTGAACAATATGCATAACAATTATCCTGCTCCTGGCTAGCAGACTGTAACTTCCGATCCTAAATGAACTCTAGTGGTTCCACCCACAGACAAGACGAATCTGCCCAGGGTAAGCAGCTTAGTCAAACTTTCTGATAAATGGCAGTGGATTGGGGGTCTTCTAGTTATTCAGAAATACAGGATGGGACTATGAAAATTAAACATCATTAAAAATACACCCAGGGCCCCCACGATTTCTTGTCTGCTGAAGACCCTTCTCTCTCCCTTATCTCTTCACTACTGGAAGGGGGCTAAGCTTACCAGAGCAGGTGAGCTCTGGAAACCATCAGAGGCAACCCAGAGATGCAGTTCTAGAAGCCAAGCAGATCGACTGATGCCAACCATTCCCAGCTGCCCCCATGAGCACCAGGCAGGCTCATATTCTAGAAATACAAAGGGCTCACCCACATTCCACTTGGCTGTAAAACTTAGCCATCACCTGAAAATTGACAGTAAGACGGACATGCTGGAGTGCTAAGCACTTTCTGGGATCTTAGCGCTCAGCAGAGACATGGGAATATATTAAATAGAACCCTACTCTCTTTTGAAACACTCAAGGAAATTTCCTCACCCCAAATAAAATGAAGGGTCAGGGCTGAGGACTGCCAGGGACATCCATTTGCATGCCAAACAGCAGAACATAGCATCAGCTCCCACTCAGAGACGAGATGCTGCAGATTCTTGCCCAAATTGAACACAAGATGAATTTGTCTTTGTGTTCTCTGTAAAGGTGGGTTAGCTGAACATTTTAAAGTGACAAGAGCCACTACAGCAAGTGAACTCAGGTGAAGGGCTAATGTTTCAAACTTGCTGTCTGCAGACAAATGACAACGGCTGCCCGCCACTCCCAGCATGCGCTCCTTCCTGGGTTCTCAAGGCTAAATATGAAAGGCATCCATGAATCCGCCAATCTCATGCCCAAGACTTTCATTCACTGGCTTCCCTTATGCTGCTCAGATCAGCTCATTCCTGTCTCAAGACCTCTGCCCTCTTTCTTGGTCTGTCAAGAACATCCTACCTGTCAATCTTCACTTGGTCAGCCCCTTCTGATTATTCATTGACTCAAAGGTTTGCTCTTAAAGTTTAACCCTTCTTTAACTATCTACCCACTGCATCCTCAAAGTCTTCCTAAGGCCCATAGGGAGTTAGTTACCAGGTGGGAATTCACATAGCTGTCTTTGTCTGGTTACTTAATAACAGAGTTCTGACTCTAATGCCTCAGCACAGGGGGCACATGGGCCCGATTTGTCTTCTTCCTTTCATAGCTCCAGCTTGGGTGGCAGTGGTTGGACATTAGGAGTCTACCAAGGAACATTTGTTTATTTAAGGAAATTTGAATACAATGTACTGTTTTAAGCTTTATATCTCAGAGGAGTGCTTGTTTAAAATAATAATAATAAAGGAGGATTTCTCCATTGTATGTGCTCTGCCTTCTACCCATTCACACAAAAAGTGGAAGAATTGTCAAACTCTGGCTAAACATAATAAGTAAAGTCAATAGCGATGCAAATAGATGTATAAGCTTCGCATCATCATGAAGTAGAACTCTTCTGGGAAAATTTTAGCCTGTGGTATGAGGTTACCAGACTAGGCAGACTCTGGCATGGATCACATGAGCCACAGGGTCCTCCAGCATCTCTGATCTATTTGAGTCTGTTGCACAGATGGCCAGCAAAGCTTAGCCTTTCCGAACAACACTACACTCTGGACTCCCTGTTTTCTACCACCTTCCACGATGGCCAACCTTTTTTCACAGAGAGATAAACTCCAAAGCTACTAACAGGCTAGAAACAGAAGGTAGACGCTCTCAGCACACCCTTGCCATAATGATGACACACACATCACACATTAGTGGCCTGAAATAGGAGACCTTCCTAGCATGTCATTTGGCAGCCAAAAACAGACAACAATGATGAGCAGTGCCATTCCACAATATCTGTGTTACAGCATCTGCTATGATGTGACCAGGGTAGGACATCTCTTTGTGTCACCTATAAGTTATGAAAGAAATCATTCTCCTCTTAGTTCTGGGTTTTATTTTGTAGTTGTTTTTACTATTCAAAAATTTCATATATTCGTTTAATGGGTTATAATAAAATCCACTCTAATTCCTCTCCCACCCCACCCCGCACTTTTCAACCCCCATGTTCTGTGCTTTTAAATGCAGTGAGTTCCTCTTTGCTACCAATATGTGCGTAAGAATAGGGTCATCTGCTGGGGGCACTAGCAGCTTCTCAGAAGCCTCCTCCTGGAAGCAAACTGAATCTTCCTATTCCTCAGGCAGGGGTGGGAACTCACGACTCCCTTCTCCAAGCCTGCTGGGAACTTGGCTGGCTGGATCTTGTGCAGGTCTTGTACATACAGTCACAGCCACTGTGAGTTCAAGTCCTGAACACACTGCCTTGTTGCAGTCACCCATTACCTCTGACCCTTACAAACACTCCACTCCCTCTTCCAGAATGAACCCTGAGCCTCAGGATGAAGGGATATGATATGGATGTCCTACTTTGGTCTAAGCACCCCACAGGTTCTGATGTTCTGCATGTTGACCAGTTGTGCGTCTCAGTGTTAATCGTCATATACTGTGAGAAGCAGTTTGTCTGAGGAGAGTTCAGAGATGTGCTGATCATAAGATTTGTGCTTGTTGTCCTTTGAAGACATTTCCAAATAAATAACCAAGGTGAAGTGCTACACATAGGCTCATGGAGAACACACGGAAACACCGGTGAGTTTCCTTTGTTATGTGTTTAAAAGGCAGTGTGTGAGAGTGTTTGGGGAGCACGTGTGTGGACAAATGCACTCATCTGGAAAACCGAAGCCGTTGACGGAGCCCCTGTCACGTGGGAGACCCTCCACCAGTGGAACACTGAGCGGATGGCACTGTGAGCCGTAAACTGCTCGTGCAGCAGGGCTGGGGAAAAGGCAGGGCCTGGCCACCGGCTGTTCCTGACTCAGAGCTGGGGAGCACAGCAGCTCTGCACCTGTTCACCTGATGGTGAAGGAAGGAAAAGCCATTACCGAGTGACAGGAGACAAAAAACCAAACTCCACTTCAGCAACTCATCCCACGGCTGGTGATTAATCTCCCACTCCCACAGCCTGATGCACATTAGCCAGGTAATTAATAATTTCTTTAGGGATTCCGGCTCGGCAACTGTTTTATCAACCTGCACAGCATTAGGAGGGAGAGGCTGCTTTTGTGATCAAACGTCTGGAACCAGAAAAGGGCTGTAAGGAGTAGGCAAAGCTTCACAGCAACGTGTGACACTGTTTTTAAATAAAGCACTGTACAGTTGCTGCCACAGGCCATCCTGAAGAGCCGGGGGCAGATCCCTGCTTCAAGGCCTTCTGGTCCCTGCTAGCAACAGACCTCTGGGTACTGTGATAGTGCTGACTTAGAATCACATGCTCCTGCCATGTATACAAAACAGAATGCTCCAACAGAACCAAACGCTGGGAATTCAGCTTTTGAAAAGTGTTGAAGCTGACATTCCAAACCTGCAGTTTCCAAAGTGCATTTGGTGAAGATCAATCCTGTGACATATTTCCTGTCCTGTGAGTCACTCACACTGATTTGAGGGAGCATGAAGATGAAGATCAACCTTTGCAAAAGTTCCACTTTGCAAACTTCACTTCTCTCATATTAGAACTTGGCCCACAAGAGAAGCAGAAACTCCATATGTGTGTGTGTGTGTGTGTGTGTGTGTGTGTGTGTGTGTACATATAGATGTGTGTGTATTAATTTTGTTCAAGACTGTGAACAAAATTCCAAGCATAACAATAAACCACAAGCAGTGCTTTTAAATAGTCTCACCATTAAAATCCAAAATCTCATTCTGTCTCCTAATGAGAAAAACACTGCATTGAAAATATTAAACATTTCTCTCAACTCTATCCAGAATGCTATTCAGCTAGATAAGAAACAGGAGTATCTGTCACTGTTGTAGTCACAGAGAGCTGTAGGCAGGAGATGAGGGTGGAGACCTGTCACTGTCCCTCTTTGTTGTGGCATTGGGTTCTCCAGCTCCAGCAGCCAACAGCACTCAGCAAGAGTGTGGCACTTGGGAGTGTTGTAAACAGCTATAAGAGCCTGACCACCTGGGCTGGAGAGATGGCTCAGTGGTTAAGAGCACTGACTGCTCTTCCAGAGGTCCCAAGTTCAATTCCCACCACCCACATGGTGGCTCACAACCATCTGTAATGGGGATCCAATGCCCTCTTCTGGTGTGTCTGAAAACAGCTACAGCATGTTCATATACATAAAATAAATAAATACAACTTTAAAAAAAGAGAGAGATTGACCACCTTACATAGACCCAAAGAAGACACTCCCGGGCACATCAGGATTGGATGCCCTAACCTCTCTTCAGTGTGCCTCTCAAAGGTGAGGTAACACTTGGAGCTGGGGCTGGGAACTGTGAAGAAACTTCAAACCTGACCAACGTGTTCCTCAGAAGACTCAGAGCTCTATAACATAGGCATCTCCCTCAGCGGATGCCGCAGCTAACCGTCCTATGGTAGAATGGAATTTCTTTTTCAACCTGACCTTGGGACATTTGGGGGTGATGTATGCCCATGATGGTTTGAATAAGAATGGCTCTCATAGGCTCACAGTCTCTCCCTCTCTCTCCTTCCTTCATCAGTTGTGTCCCTCTAGAGAGCCCTAACTAATGCAGTACAGTGTCTACACAAGGTGCCCAAGATACTAGCTATTTAGCAAGCATTGGTAGAAATCATGTGTGTTGAGCTGAGGTCTTGAAAGGAGATGTGATTAAACCACAAACCATGGCAATACGACAGACTTGCTCAACACAAGGTCAAAGTGTCACATTGACGACAACAGATAAAATAAATACATAAACCAAAGTGAAAAGCTCTAGACATGTAAAGAGCCCTGGGTTAGAATCATGATATCTGGTGTATTTCCCTGACGTGAAAACTTAAAGGAGCAATCTCAACCATAAATAGTCTATTTCCCCATTAAAATACACAAACAGCAATGTTAACCTCAGAGTGTCACTATGAGGGGTAAATTAATATTATCAAAAAAGTATTCAAATATCAAGCACGAAAAACATGTTTCTATCAGTAATAATGTTGTATAGAAATACAATGGCTCTGCCTGCACACACACACACACACACACACATGGATACATCCACATGCATGCATTTATATGCACATCAACATGAATACGTGCACACACACATGCATGCACACACACATCCACATGCATAAATGTACACATATGCATGCACACACATGCATGCATGCACACATCCACATGCATAAATGTACAGACACATGCGTGCATACATATATGCACATCAACATGCATGCACACATGTATGCATACATACACACACATAAACATATCCACGTGCATGAATGCATACACACATGAATCCACACACATGCATGCATACACACACACACACACACACACACACACACACACTACATGTTTTCTTCTCCCACAGGGCTTGATTCCAAAGCTAACTAAAGCAAGACCTTTACAAAGCAGAAACAGTATTTTAAAATAACTACACACCATCTCAGCCACTAATTATCTTTAGTATTCTGTTCTCTGCAGCTAATTGAGAATGTTCAGTCCTTTCCATTCATTAGTTTTATTACGAGCACTCCAATGAATTAAAGGAGAATCCGTCATCGCCACCTTCCTTGAAACTTCCACCACTGTCACAAGGCCTTGACCTTGCCAGAGCAATTCACATTAACTCAGGGAGAACCATAGGCCTGGACACAGGGTGAAAATTTGGCATTTTTAATAACTAGAATGCCATTGAGTGAGTTTGACATAGAGCTATTACAGTCTTGATGTCATGATATGGGGCTGGCAATGCTCTGCCTGTGTCTGAGAGGGACAGTCCCTCATTCACACAAGGACTGGCCTGGCCTGGAGCGATCCATGCTGGGTAGAGAAGCACTGCTTAGCAAGGCTGGGAGTTTACTGGAAACACAGAGATCTGAGCCCCTTCAGTCTTAGGGCACTGTGGGATCCTCAGCACATGCGGAAGTAAAGGCAGCCATGTGCTTTACCTCAAATAGCTACTCTGTATGTTGGCTGTGTTAGTGATTGACAACCACCTATCTAGTGATTTCTATGCACTTACACACATTTCTTAACATTGATTAATCAACAGAGATAATCTTATCTAACTAGTATTTTAATTGTTGTTTTATAGCTGAAAAAGAATATTGAAACCAGCGTGAGAGGAGAAAAGTAAAAATGGTGATAGAAGTTCATGGGGAAACCTGCATGTGGATTGGATAGCAGCCTTCTTCATAATTGCCCAAACTCAGAGGCAACCAAGACATCCTTCAGTGGGCAAGTGGATTTGTCCTGTGGGTAAATAAACAGAAAAAAACATACTCTGGTATAGCCATAAAATGGACTATTATTTGGTGCTTAAAAAGATATAAGCAACCAAACCATGAAAAGAACATACAGGGAGCTTAAATGCACGCTACCAAGAAGCCAGTCTGAAGTTACTAACTACCTACTCTACAGTCCAAATGACACGACATGCTAGAAAGACCAAACTATGAAGATAGTAAAAATAAAAATAAAATAGTAAAAGAAGACAGAAAGATGGTAAAGAGGTGGATTTTAGGGTTTTAGGGCTGGGAAACTATTTTACATACAACTTCACTGTTTAAGCATGAAATTATTATAATGATGGGTAATTATCATCATATGTTTGCCCAATATCATGGACTATGTGGACCTGGTTATAGGTCATGGGTCTGAGTCATGGAGATTTATCAATGCTGGCTGATCTATGGAAACAGACCCACCAAACTCGTGGTAGATGCTGACAGAAGGGGCAGCTGAGCCTGTGCAGAGGGAAGTGAGCAGAAGGGGAACCTCTAGCTTCCACTCAACTGTGCTGAGAACGTCAAACTACTCCAAAACACAGAGTGAACAGAAGAGACAAAACTACAGGTTGGAGGTACGGAATGGGTCTGAACACCTCACCAGTCAATGTGAGTCCTATCGGGGATGGACTGGATATTCTGGGAAAGCAAAGGGGGCAGGAGGGGGAGCATAAGGTGGCTGGAATGAAGGAGCACTGTGAAAACAATTTCCCAGCATCTGGCAGCTCTTCAGATGTGGCAGGAGCCAGAGTCACTGAAAGGCCTACATATCAGTAAGACTTCTTCTTGCCCACTGTGACTTGCATTTGTAAACTGTGGACAGACGTACCGCCATTCGAATCAACCTCTTCTGTGTCTGTTGCTCCACAGATTTATTTAAAAGGTAACCAAGGTTATACTCTTTCAACATATGCATTATATAGTTCTCTATACTAATGGCATCATAACAGCTATTCAGTTATGTCTATGGACATGGTAACATATAAACATTGATACACACAATATGGATTTGTATATAGACATCTTTTATGTGCTTTTTACCAGTGACATCAGATAATTAAATATACAATCTTATGTTTAATATTTAGGGTTTTTAACAAAGATGCCATTCATATTCCATACAACCAGCAGGTTGAGGCTTGGCAGCCAGGAGACCTCGGATCCTACATGAGACCTCGGATCCTACATGAGACCTCGGATCCTACATGAGAACCCTAAGCTTTCCTAAGACTTCTCACACCACAGCTCTTGATGACACTGGTGATGTCCTGCTTTTAAGTTTGGGATAAAATGTCTTCATTGCCTGTCATCAAGGGGTGGCAGTGAATACCAAATGATCTGGTGCATACCACACTTCCTGGTGTGTAAAACACTATATGCCAAAGGTCCCCATTGTTAGCGATGGTTAGCAATCTGGAAGAATCCTGGGAAATTTGCTGTTTTTATATTAAAAGCCACCATTGTATAATTTTTATACTTGCATGACTGTAAAATGTTCTCATATCCTGAGGAATTAAGAAGAGGAGGAAAAAAGCTGGGCAGTGGTGGCACACGCCTTTGATCCCAGCACTTGGGAGGCAAAGGCAGGCAGATCTCTGAGGCTCAAGTCCAGATTGGTCTACAGAGTGGGTTCCAGGACAGTCAGGGGCTACACAGAAAGACTCTATCTCAAACACACACACACAGAGAGAGAGAGAGAGAGAGAGAGAGAGAGAGAGAGAGAGAGAGAGAGAGAGAAGA
>NC_034594.1:159789666-159791181 GCF_900095145.1 Mus pahari | reverse complement strand
AGAAGAAGAAGAAGAAGAAGAAGAAGAAGAAGAAGAAGAAGAAGAAGAAGAAGAAGAAGAAGAAGAAGAAGAAGAAGAAGGAGGAGGAGGAGGAAAAGGAGGAGGAAAATAATATTCCTCGCTATTTCCCCATGCTAGCCACAGCATGTGACAGTGGTGCATTTTCAAATACACATTATAACATCCAAAGCTTACTCAGGGACCTGTGAGATAGTTCGTTAAGTAAAGACACCTGCTGCTGAGCCTGACAACCTGAATTCAATCCTAGGACCTCAATGGCATAGGCAGAGGCACTCCTGCAGATTGTTGCCTGTCTTGCACAGACATGCTGTGGCATGCATACCCTCTTCCCAAGATAAAGAAATAAATGCTGAAAAGGATGTAAAATGTTTAATAAAGCACAGTTTATTCCAAAAGGTTTTGATTGAGATGAGCGGCATATACCATGTTTCTAACAACTGAATATCCCTTCCCTCTTTTTAACTGTCTGACCTCCTTCTGCATTGCAGTTTCCATGAGCTTGGGTACCAGCAGAGGATAGAGAATCTGTTGGCAACCAAAGGTTCAGTCCCCACTCAGCTCTCACAGGGTGGGTTTATTAACAAACATGTATGCTATTTCCTGAATAAGAAGCCTCTTTTTTTAAAATCTGTATTAATAGTGCACCCATAGGTGTATTTGCCCTGACATGGTTTGCATATTTAATATTGATTATTATATGAGCTTCATTACACAAAGAAAATAAAATGTTACTTACAAAAACACTCTCCCCACTATAATTTAAATGCATCTCCAAGAGGTCATTTTTCAAACCATTAGTGGCCCTGCAATTTCTTAAAACTTTCAGCTTTCCCCAGAAAGAATGCTCACAGAAAGTGCCTCCATACTAAAGAGGGTCTTTGACCGTGTAAACAGTCTAATTATCAGGAGAAATTACCAAAATACTCAATTGCACAATTTCCAAAAAGGCTGCTGAAGTAGCAGGCAGAATTTTTTTCCTCTGGGTCCTGCTTACTCTTGATAATTCCTCTACCAAGACAGAAGAGTGTCCGTTATCACTGGTCCTGCCAGCCTGATGACAGAATGGTCATGGTGGTCAAGGGAAAAGGGTAACTCTCTCCTCTCCTGCATCAGACACTGGCCACTGTGACAGATTGGGGCAGCACACTTTCCATCACCTGCTCACAAGTCCTCGGCTCTGAAACAGGAGAGATTTGTCTCTAAAATGCTACTGCCTGGGACTGGAGAGATCTCTTTGACCATAGAAGACCTGACTCCCAGCACACAGATAAGGAGCTCAGTGTGATGCCCATGCTGGTATGTCAGCAGTGGGTGCAGTGAAGAGAGGCAAATCCATCCCATCTGAGGGCTTGCTGGCCTGGAAATCTACTTTAGTGAGACAGAGTCTCAAAACCTAAGCTGGAGGAGTAATTGAGGAATTCCCGAAGTTGACTAAACAATCTCATTCACACACACACACACACACACACACACACACACACACACACACACACA
>NC_034594.1:159779697-159789456 GCF_900095145.1 Mus pahari | reverse complement strand
AAACATACACACACATATACACAAACACACACAAGTATACAAACATACAAACACACAAACAAGCACGCATACACACACACACACACACAAACACATACACACACAAACACACACAAGCACATACACACACTGTCTTCCGGCCCTTAATTTGGAGAAACTTAGGGGAGAAAAGCACTAGTCACCTAGCCATAAGGGCATTTAACACGACAGCCACCAGTTCCAAACACGTTTTATACCTTGCACAGATGCTTCATCTGGGTGTGGCTAATGGAGCTCACCACTGCTAGATGCTATCATGTGATTTGTGTTCCTGGTCACCTAGGACACTGTGGGGCCATGTGGTAGTTTGGATGAGACTTGTTCCCCATAGTTTCAGCTATTTGAACACTTTGTCCTCAGATGATGGTGGCACTGTTTGGGGAGGTGTATAAGGTGTGGCCTTGCTGGAGGAAGTGTGTTATGGGAGGTGTGCTTTAAGGGCTTAAAGACTATGGGGGCATGTCCCTTGATATCTATCTCTCTCTCTCTCTCTCTCTCTCTCTCTCTCTCTCTCTCTCTCTTCCTCTTCCCCACCCTCTCTCAAGCTCACCTTTCCATTCTGATGAGGGGCACAAATGTTACATCAAAGGTAGATGCTCAAGGTAGGGTTGAAAGGCAGAGGAAGGTAGGTGCACACAGGCATGCATGGGCTCACAAACACCCAGACCGAGAGAGGAAACCACAGGTGACTACAAGTTCTAATGAGAAGGATGTAAAAGAAAACAGATATGTTCCCTGGTGAATAGTTCACAAGATCATCTGAGTCTAGATAGAGAATGTCACTTTGCATACCAATAAAGGCACAGTCCCTGGCTGTTCCCTTTAGGAGCTAGGGATGGTCAAGCACAGGGGGAAAGGCATAGTGTACCACCAGTACTTGCGAGCGTGCAGGTTTCTCATTTGCTGAAGTAGCTGGTGCTGGGGCATTTCTCAGCATTATCAGGAAGTGTCTGTCTGGTATTCGCACCCTGGCACAGTCTACCTCTATATCTGGGTTGTGTGGTATGGTAACAGTTGTACACTTTGCTCTGCACAGTCAAGTATGCATTTCCATGGTTTTACATGCAGACTGAGTTTTGTGTGTACTGATGTGGTCCTTCCTTTCTAGAACATGAACATGCTCCTAAAGGTCAGGAGAGCGGTGGATAGTTTCTCTCAGTAACTTCACTGGTGCTAACTGACTGGGTCTCTTCATGCAAACTGAAGGATGCTAGGTATGAGGGGCAGGGAAGGAGACGGAGTGCTGGCAGAGAGAGGGGTGAGGAGGGGAGAGGGGGAGGGGGGGAAAGAGGGGGGGATGCTCTTAAAGCCTACCTCCAGAAAGATACTTCCTCCAGCAAGGCTCTACCTTCTACATCTCCTTAAATACATGTATTATTTTCTGTAAAGTACAAAGTGTACTTCGTTAGTTTTCTTTCTTCCCATTTGCTCATGCAAATGCAGATGGAATATCCTGAGTTGTGCTAAATATCACTAGACCTCCACCTGCATGCCACACTTGCTGTAACCATTCACAGTGGGGAAAAGTTCTTGTCATAGTGACCTGACCTCTCACCCTGAGCTGCAACTGTATCCATCTTCCTTGGCTACCCAGCTAACTTAGTTAGGTACCCTGGCTATCAACAGCTGTCACTATATTGGTTCCGAAGGCTATACAATCTGAGCTGGTCTCTGCCAGAATTTATCTTGATGGGTGTGGCTTCATGGTGTCCACGCGTGTGAATGAACCATGCCTGGCTGAGAGGATTTCTCTGGCCCTGCACTCTCTGTGCCTGTTTTTCATCCCTGTATATCTGGTCTCTCTGACAAAGTAACTGGATTTATTCATTTGTTTCTTTCACAGGGCAACTCCAGACCTTAAAAATAACAAAAGAATCTTTTCTTAATGCTGAGATGTGTACTGAACAAACCTCGGTTGTGCCACAAGCTATTGGTTCATATGAGTTTCAAGAGTCCATCGACTCAAATGGAAATGCTAAAAGGTACCAATATGTCTGAGTGTGTCAATACTCCATGGATCACCAAATGTGCATGCGTGGCTAACACACTGGCTTCTTCATTATCTAAAATAGAAAAGCAGGCACTGGGGTGATGGTTCAGTGGGTGAAAATGCTTGTCATCAAAGCTTGTGGGCCTCAGTTCAAACCTCCAGAAACCACGTTAAGGGTAGATTTGTAGTCCACAGCTGTAATGACAGCAATCCTGTAGGAAGATGGGGGGGTAGGAACAAGAGTTAGGGTTCGGATCATCAAGCCTGGCACATACAGCAGGGAGAAAGAAAAAAAGCAAGAAAAGAGGCTCAGTTTTAACCAGGCAGAAGGCAGGGCGGGCATTAGGCTCTATCCTCCAACCTACACATATGTATGGACTATGGTATAAGCAAGCCTGCATGTGCATACAAATGCACTTGCCTGTGTGTACCCAGGCAGACACACAATTTAACTTTATAAAAAAAAAAAAACATATCTAACACACCTAAAGTTCTGTATGATAAGGTATAGGAAGATTTTAGTATATAAGAAATGCTCTGACCCTCTTGCCTCTATCTCCTGGATGCTGGGATCATTGACTTGAACTATCAGCCTAGTTTATGGAGCACTAGCAAACAAACCCATGGCTTTGTCCATACAGGGCAAGAACTAACCTTCTGAGCTCGTCGCCAGACTACAAATGCTCCACAAAGAGGATCCTTGATCTATCCCAAAGCACTTGGAATTCCTGGCACCCAGAAACTTGTAAGCCCCTTCCTAATGGCATAAACCCTCCTATAAGACTAGATCCCCCAGGTTGTATGAGTCTAGCCCAGTGCCTGGCATTTGGCATGCTCCTGCATGTATGTGTTTGGTGACTGATTCATGACCAAAGGAATTGGGAGAGTTTCTCTAACTTCCTTCCAGAGCACATGGACAGATTGAGCTATTTCACAGGAATCTGGGAGGCGCAAATTAAAAGTTATCAAATTCAATGTCATGAGCAGTCACAGCAGTCTGGGGTTCATCCTCACCCCTTTTTAAATATAGTATATGTAGCAAATTCACAAAAAATATTTTGCCAGATTTTTTTCCTGCCTCATTTTTAAAATGCGGGCACACTATAAGAAATATGTAATCCATATGTCTCTGACTCATTTTTACCCAGTTCATCAAAATGCTGTTTTCATATTAAATGTCAAAATGCCTTTTATGTCTTTATATATGAGCCCTTTTAAGCTGTTAATTTTAAATGATATTGGAACATATATTGGCTCATTTAAAATCTACTGAGGCATTTGTAATACTGTTCCAAACACTGGGTTCTGGGACAGCTCATTTTGTTTACTCTGAGGAAACTCCTGTTCTCTGGGACCAATTTTAATATGTTTCTTAGATTCTCTTCTTCATTTCAACTGTCTTAGTGAGAGTCACTACCACAGAGAGGAGAAAGCCAAGGTGTGACTCGAAGTTTCTTCAAAAGGAGTACCTGGCTCGTCTCTGTTTAATCTGATTGCCACCTATCCTTAAGGGTGGGACATGGGGCGGGTCTTCCCACGGGGCAGAAGCTACAAGCTTCTGCGCATCCAGCTCTTATGTGCTCCATTTCCTCTTGGAACTCAAGTTCCATGTGACCTTTTTCCCACCCTCGTCCTGCACTTAGTAATTAATTTTTTTCACTATGAAATTTTTAACTATGAGAAAAGTAATTTTTTTCATGATTCAGATTTTTGTATTCGACTAAGCTTACTTTGGATTTTAATAAAGTATTTGTAGCAATGCAGAATATTAGCTAATAAGAAAAATAACCTATAAAAGCCAGTGCTAGGTACACTGGGAAGCCTTATATTTTAAGTTACAAAGTTCCAAAACTCAGTCTAATATCCAAGATTCCAGGCCCATTAATAAAATTCTAGATGTTGTTAATCCATTATATGAAGAAAAAGAAGCCCCCCCCCCCATCCCCGCTGTTTCCATCTCAGATTTGAGAGCATTAAATAAAGAATACAACATTTCATGTAGAGGCAGTATCAGGGATTATAGTGAAATGTGTAGTCTGGGAAGACTGTAAAATAGCCAAAGCCACCCTAACCTTCCATTTCAAAATGAAAGTCTTTATACTGAGCAACAAAGGAGCCCACGGGAATGAGGCACAAGCATACGTATGTACACACACACACACACACACACACACACACACACACACAAAACCCGAATCTTATCTGCTCTGGTTCCAGGTTTCTTCTCAGGAGCCTCGGGCTGACCAATCTCACCTGCTGAGCCAAGAGAAAATTCACTGGGCACTGAAATTTGTCAAAGTGCTAAGACGCTTAAGAAACAGTACTTTGGGGTCCGAGCTGAGAAATGTTCTTTTGCAAAGGCATTGGTGAAAACTGTAATCACACAGCTAGAACATTCAGGGTCAGCTGCAGAATAGCTGATATTTAAATACCAACCAGTCTAAACCATGTGCCGGGTTAACAACGTTTCCTGGTAAACAGTTCTCTTCTTTAATAACTTGCCAACACAGAACACACTCTTTTTATTCTTCTCTTAAAGAATGAAAAGAGTAGACACCAAAGAGGATCTCAGGACGGCATAGGCAGTTTCTTCAGACAATAGTAACTCACATTCCACATGCGAATTAGTCTTGCAGGGAGAAGGAATATCATGTTTCCGTAGAAGCACAGAGACGACCTGGGTGTTAATTTGAATTTTAAGCAGAACCCAGCTTTTGCTCAGGTCCGTCCCACCTGTCAGGGTATGGTAGTATAACAAGATAATTACTTCCTCTTATTTCAAAATGCCAGACACCCAAGTCAGACTTCCATGGAAAATGAACACAGCATCTGTATTAAATTTTATTCTAATAAGTCTATGACTGAGTATCCCTACACGTTGTTATGTTATTCATAGAAATGATGGCAGATGCCACATAAGCCCTAAAGAAATGTAGGAAGGTAGGTCCACATAGCATATGAGAAATTTAGATGTATATTAGAAAGAAGAAAAAAAAAAAACGTCTGCAGAAACAAGCTGAACTTGAATATCATCGCTCCACAGGGGAGTGCTTCCTTCATGGAAAACGCAAGGTTGAAATCCAAGGTTATTAGAGAGGGAGACCATCACCAGTAAGAGCATCACCAGTATGAGCTGACATCACCAGTGTGAGCTGACATCACCAGTGTAAGCATGCCTGACAGCCCGGTGTTTGCTTCATCTGAACGAATTTAGGCAGAACTTGATATTGATCTCAGCCGGCCATGGCTCGTCACAAACCAGAACACAATGTTTAAAGTCTCACAAACAGAGTTGATCAAGATAGGCAACTTAGAGCAGATGTACCCAGAGGACCCAGGGAGCTGGACTCTGGTTGTATGCCATGAACATGTATGTACATCTGTCCATAGGTACAAATGTATTCTTGTGTTTACCCACCTGGACATGATCTTTGGGATCATTGTAAGTATTCCTTGAGAATATTTAATGAACTTTTCAAATTTACTATGAAAGAAATACAAGAGACTAGACCATTGCCGATGTAGAATAGACCCATCTCGTCACCTTGTGGGAGTTTACAGGATTTGGAAAATAAATTCTAAAGATGAATGGACTGTAAGGGGAGTCCTCTGGGCTTGCTCTGTGCAAAGCAGTATCAGTTTCTGAGTTTCAGTGGCACCTGGCAGACATGTGGCCATCTGCCCAGGACCTGCCTTGGAGAAGTCAAGGCCTAGGACCTGCTGAACAGGGCAGGAGAAGTCAAGGCCGTGGATGCCTCACTCTTAACAGATGCTGAATGCAAGAAGAAAGGTGTGACCTAGATGAATAAGTTAAGTGTATAGGAGTACCTAGCCCATTTTCTGTGTCATCCACAGGGACACGGGAAAGCCTAGGGAGTCAGTGGCAGAAAAGTGATATTATTTCTATCACAGGTAGCAGAAACCCTAAGCCCTAGGTGTCATCACCCTGCTTCACAAAAGGAGCATAGAGCAAACAGTAACACGCACCTCGGTGTCTGCATCCCCAGTGCCTTGGAAGCCATGTGCAGCCACAGAACCACAAGCATCTCAGAGGCTGGCAGCAGCGCAGGTTCGAGTCTCACCTGGAACCTCCCACAGCTTCTTATAGTAATTGACACGATACAGTCTGTTTTGCTAACACGTGAGACTAGAAAGCCACTGCTCAATTGCTGAATGGCTCCATGATCCCTTCCCATGCCTTGAATGCACCTAGTTCTATGTCTGTCCACAAATATATCCATACCAGCCTGGCAGGAGGGCAAGAAGCCAAGGATGGCTTGTAATTTGCCATCAGAGATGAAGTACCCCAAGGATGCCTTAAAGCATTTGCTACAGTTAGAAACAATAGGAGTTGTCACGGCATCTCTGCTTTGGAGTGGTTCATTGTTGTTTGATTGTTTTTCATTAGTTTTTGTTTTGTTTTTGTGTTTGACTACACAAGTGACTTATTATTTTCAAATTTATCGTGTGTACTGCCTTAGCATCTTCTACTGGACCAGAAACTATAAGGAGACAGGAGCTCTACCCTGCTAAGGAGGATTTCAGCCACAACCCTTCATTCTTTGGGAAATGGCTAAGTAGCATTGACGGGAAACCCCATCCACCACAGACTTCCCTGGAGAGACAGAAGGATAGGGCTTGCGCGCTGGGCAAGTCTTTTCATTGCAGTGGGGATACAAAGGGACAGAGGCAGCTCCACTGTCCTGCTCATTAGCTGGGTAGAATTACCAGGCAAGAAGGTTAATAATTACACAAGTAATTAACACTGCCTTCAGATTTAGACTCTAATCCTATAGTTGCAGGATTTCAACTTTGGTCCCCAAGTCCAAGGGAAGATGAGAACAGAATGGTGATGAGCCCAACCAGACACTGAGAGTCCCTGAGAACCAGGAGGTGACTGTAGGCTTCTACCCAGCCCCCACACAAGTAGAACTACCCCAGCACAGAAGGCACCAGCCAGGCCCCACTCTAGGCTCTCAGAAGCAAGTGTTTCTTTTTGTTGGTGCTTTGTGTTTTGTGGCAGCAAGAACTGAAGTCACACAGGTATTTGACAGCCCTCCCTCCCTTCACGCCTACACACTGTACATTTGGTGTCGCTGTTTATTAAAGATAACTAATACCTTAAGTCTTTATTTACTTCTGTTTATTGCTGTTTTAGCCAAAGTCACTGGAGAACAGCTAGGCTTCTGGTCCACACGCATTCTTTAATCACTGTTAGTAGGCAAAATCATCTGTGACAACTAATCCAAAAAGCAGATTATATTTATTTTGGCTACAGTGGCTTGCAATTCGTTAAAATCAACAAAGCCTTTTCATTAGCCCCCTGCTGCTGTCCTAAAAACAGACATTTCAAGGGTCTCAAAGCTGCTGAGCTACACACATGCAGCCAAGCTAATGCTGACAGATTCATGGTGCCGTTCTTAACACAAAATCTCATTAAACTAACAAACAAGAAACAGAACCCCTCCTCGGCTTTCATACAAAGGCTTCATTAACATGCCTGAACTCCGAAATCAAAACCGGAGTCTCTCGAAGCTTCCTGAACGTGGAAGCTAAGCAAACAGGGAGGCTGGGTCGTTAGTTAAGCGAGATTTACCAAAAAGGGGAACTTTTTGTTTTCTCTTTTGAAAAATAATCTGGGAAAGAATTAGAAATAGGAACCATGATGCCCATTGCTAAGCAGTTTCTGCCTGGGCAGCCTGGGCTTAGAGAGCCTGGGCTGTGACTGGCTTCACTGTTAAAGGAATCCAGAGCAGGAATGGAGCCAGGACAGTAATGAAGCAGAACAGGGAGATGCTGTGGTGACCAGACCAGAAACAGGCACACTAGACTTACTAGCTCCCTCCCTCTGCCCTCCCTCTCCCTCCCTTCCCCCTTCCTCCCTCCTTCCCTCCTTCCCTCCTTCCCTGAACACTGATCCTTCTTCTCTGCCTGCCTTGTCTTTGCAAGGTGTTTCTCCAGCCTTGTGCCAGGTTTTAAGGACAACAGTGTTCTGTCCTCCTTCTGGAAACTTCACGAACGTACCCACTCTGATTTCCCACCATCTGGCTGTCCATCTCTCAGAAGAAGGACCTTTTTGACACCAAGTGGGAGTTTAAGGCTGAGTGTCAGGAACGGGGCAGCCTAGGGAAGATGCTCCCAGGTACGATTCAGCCATTATCGTGCCACCAGGCAGAAGCCATAATTAATGAATACATCAGAAGGTCTACTCAAGGAGCAAAGAAGGTAGACAATGATTTATGTTTACCTGAGGGGGAGATTATTTAGCTTTGCAGGAGCTTTGGAAATGAGGGAGCCCAGCCATATTCAGATAGGCTATGGTCCCTCGACAAACCTGATGGGAAATTCAAAGAGCAAGCAGTATCAGAAATAAAGATGGGAAACAGGCTGGGAGGTGAGCCCAGAAGCCCAGGGTCCCGTCTGAAGCTCTGGTCAGGAAAGCACTGTAAATGAAGTGTGTGTCTCTGTGACTGCCCCTTCCATGGAATTACTTTCTTGTCTCCCATGCCTTTGCCTAAATATTGTCAAGGATAACTATCAGCCGATACGTCGCCCAATGAGCTAAAACAGAGCAGTCAAGGTGGGTCCATGGTGAGGCAGCATCTCGCCATGCTCCCAAGGCGACTGGCTGAGTGAATAGGGCTGCCTCCCCGACAAAGAATTCCAGTGCGGTGTCACAGGGGCCTCTGTCCATCAGGCCCTTCAGCCCCATGGAACTTCAGTTTATTCTCACGTACTTCAGAAGCAAAAGACCTGTCTGTTAGAGAAGATAATCAAGTCCAGCCTAGAAGGAAAATCCACGGAAGCTTTCCCCAATCAGACTTCTGTCCACAGGGAAAACCAATATACAAGGTATCATTTTGGCTCTCTATAATTAAAACTATAATTGCCATGGCGATTCAAAGAGAACAACTGCAAGCCCAGGGAAGGCTAATGTGTTAGCCTGTTTGTTGGTGTTGGTATCATTTGCTGTGCATAATACCCACAATCTACTGGCCAGGAAGCTTGGCCTGTTGGTCAATCTCCATGCTAAGAGGAGACTGTCTCAATATCCAGGATGGATGTACCCTGAAGAACCACACCAAAAGTTGTTGTCTGTCCTCCATGTGTATCTCATCTTTGAATTCATGGATACATGCACAAATGCACACACACACACACACACACACACACACACACACACACTTTGGAGTATCCCTGGGAGTGACTGCTGAGTTCTGGTGTCAACATGTTTATATGACAACAGTCATAAAAGCTGTTTGTCCATTTCCTTGCAGGCAGGCACAGAATCAAGACAGTCTTTGTTTCCCAGAGGGAGTGAGCATGACATAGAGTGCCCTTATGTCCAATAAGATGGCCCAGGAAATGGCCTGGTTTCTGTGACCTGAGCCAGAGAGAGCTGCTGGGTGTAGCCTACATGGGAAGATAGTGGCTTTCATTAGTCTATTGAATGTGGCAGACTGGGGACTGCCTAATGGACAAGCAGAAGAAAGACCTTGGGCACATTTCATTTGTCCAAGTCATGTACCTGCCCTACCTTGAAAAAAATTCAACTGGGTGCCTTGCAAGCATAAGGGCCTAAGCTCCTTCCTTCAGATGAAGAAGTGGGTACAGTAACCTCTTATAATCACAATGCAGAGGAGGAGGAAGAGGAGAAGGAGGGGGAGGAGGAGAAGGAGGAGAAGGAGGAGAAGGAGGGGGAAGAGGAGGAGGAGGAGGAGGAGGAGGAG
>NC_034594.1:159777794-159779352 GCF_900095145.1 Mus pahari | reverse complement strand
AGAAGAAGAAGAAGAAGAAGAAGAAGAAGAAGAAGAAGAAGAAGAAGAAGAAGAAGAAGAAGAAGAAGAAGAAGAAGAAGAAGAAGAAGAAGAAGAAAAGGAAGGCAGGCAGGCTCCATTCAGCACATACCTTGATTCCAAATGCCAATCAGTCTAGAAATGTTGATGTGGCAGAAGAAGAAGACAGGCTCAAGAGAATGTCTTTAATTTTATTTTTCAACTGGAGGCAACAGAAGAGAAACTGGGGGGTTAAGATTTGGAAAAGGACCTGCAAGATGACTCAATAGCCAAAGCTGCAGTTCTCAGCCTGTTGCTTATCAGGTATCCTGCATATGAGATTCATAACAATAGCAAAATTACAGCTATGAAGTAGTAATAGAGTAATGGGGGGGGGGGTCACCACAACTCGAGGAACTGTACTAAAGAGTGTCAGCATTTGGAAGGCCAAGAACACGGAGGAGAGGACTCTGCCTCCAGGGTGAGCATCTGAGTCGGACCCCTGGTGGAAGAGAGTAAATCCCTGCAGGTTCTCCGCACACACTCACGCCACAGACAAATTTTAAATGAAAAAGCTTAGGAAAAAGTAGTTTCCTTTATTTTATTTTATTTTAATGTTGGGGGGTCTGAGGAAACATCACACTGTCCCCAATAGTTCAGAGGTTAGGGGTCTGGGAGGGGAGAATCAGGTTTCATTTAGTACTAGGACAGTGACCCAAGTTGTTGAAAGAACCTATAATACTGGGGGAATCTGCAGGTAGCAGCATAGGTGACAAATGGCCTGGAGGACTGAGACAGAGAAGACAGCAGGAAGACAGCTGTCCTCTGGTCATCCAGCAGCAGATGGACAGACACAGTTCTCAACGCTGTGGGAGGGAAAGCAAGCGCTCCCCTAGAGGAGCCCCAGTCACTGTACTAAGCGGCCACAGCTCCCCACTGGAATACAACTTGTTGGGAATTAGTGTCGAGAGAGACATTTTCAAGTAAGCTTTGCTGAAGGGCTAGATGCTTAGAAATGGCAGCTGGCTCCTTTTCATTCCAAAAGCCATCCGAGCCATAACCCGTTAGTTCTGCTCTCCGGTAACAAAGTAAAAGTCTAATACCAATCCTGGAAATTTATAGACACTTCTCTCTTTCTGAAAAGTACATGAATAGTGTATATACACTCTTCAAAGGCTCCATTTTTCTCTTTTGTAGCAAAACGGCGAGAGCCTATGGGAGAGTGAAGCCTGGGGCTAAGTTCCTTTCTGCTTTTGAAGCCACCTGCTAATCACCTGCAAGCAAGAACAGACTACAAGGGAGGTAGCCCAGAGCCCGCCCCTCAGCACCCTGAAGGGCAGGGGTTAAGCACAAACAAAGTGGGGAAAGCTTTCTTGGCCTGAGGGGGCCCCTGCAAAGTGACCAGTGAGACTCCCCAGGGTAGATTGGAGGGGCCGAGGCAGAGGATCAGAGACCACTTGAAATGGGCCCAAGCACCAAATGTCTGAAGTAGAAAAGAAGAGAAAGAAAAGGAGAGAGAGAGAGAGAGAGAGAGAGAGAGAGAGAGAGAGAGAGAGAGAGA
>NC_034594.1:159763684-159777722 GCF_900095145.1 Mus pahari | reverse complement strand
AGAGAGAGAGAGAGAGAGAGAGAGAGAGAGAGAGAGAGAGAGAGAGAGAGAGAGAAAACCTTCCAAAAAGGCAGTTAGTTCAATCTTGGGGAGGAAATACCTTGGGAAGTTAAAGTTAGTGCTTGCTGTTAGACAGAGAGGCCAAGAGCTTTGTGACTTTGGCATGCAGTAGGTTCCTGTTTAGGGTGCCTTTTCAATCCAGGGAGTGGCTGTGAATCTCATATTAGGACTGTGAGATGGGCAAGGAGCAGGTGAAGAAGGACTGTGGCACTGTGGCTTCTAAGAGGGTCCAGTAAAATCTAGCTCTCCTACCCTTTAAACCAGGAGAAATTCTGCTAGACAATCCAAGGGGTGTTAAAAGCTTAGGACACAGCAATGAAGCTGCCAAGGATGGGGCTAGAAAAGGCTCTGCCATTAAGAATACTTCCTGCTCTCCTAGAGGAAGGTCCCAACGCCTGCATCAAAGTAACTCATATGACTGCCTGGTTAGCTTCAGGGAATCTAAAGCTCTATTTTGGCCTCTGTAGATACCTAAACACATCAGATCACACACACACACACACACACACACACACACACACACACACACACACACACGGGCATACATACATATACAGACACAGTCAGTTCCCATCATTAACAACAATGCTCTGGGGAAGTCTCATGGGATGAGCTCAAGAATTCCCTTCTAGGTGCTGAGAAGCCAAGAGAAGAAAGTAGCCAAAACTAGTCCTACTGGAAAAAAAAATGTTGAGTGTAAGTGACTGGTACCCAGAGTTCCCCGTAGGATCTAATTTTATATATTGCCATTAGCTATAAGGTGGCAGATCTTATAGTGCAAGCTCTTTATGCATACAGCTTGTTGAAAGGCATTATGTATAGACTGCCTGGCCTTCTCATTAGTGTCCCTTGTACTCCCAGAAGCCCTGCACCCATGGAATCCCTGTTAGCTGTAACCATAGCCCTCATCCACACCTCCTTCCCACAGTGTCTCTCCTCAGCTGATTCACTTTTCCTTCCCCCTTCCCACTTGCTCTCCCACTTTAAGAACAGGATGGAGTGAGTGGCTGGAGAGCCCCTTGGTGCCAACTCTTTGTATTTATCATCACCCAAACTTCATGCCCTGCTTCCTCTTCACTTCTGATGATGTTGCCAGGCACAGAGATGATTCTTCAGTCTACTCTGTCCTTCCCTTCTGGAGCTACCAGCCCTAACTATGTCCTCAGAGACTATATTACATGATGAATGGGCTGTTTTAGTGTTCAGAACAATGGCCCCTTGGGGAAACAACCCAAATGCCCATCAATAAATGAGTGGGGAAACAAATCACGATAGAATATCGTTCCACTAGAAAAAAAGGGGGAGATTCTGATACCTATGACAAAATGGAAAAACATGGAAGATACATTAAGTGAAATGAAGCTGACAGAGATAGGCCAATACGACCCAGGTGCAGTTGCATGAGGCAGCTTGAGTGCTCATCATAGAGACAGGAACTGACATGGTGCATGCCAAGGGCTAGGGAGAAA
The DNA here is from genome assembly GCF_900095145.1 of Mus pahari. Taxonomy (NCBI): domain Eukaryota; kingdom Metazoa; phylum Chordata; class Mammalia; order Rodentia; family Muridae; genus Mus; species Mus pahari. Next base: position 159,776,193 of record NC_034594.1, on the reverse strand, counting down.
CTCAGAGGTGTTGCTCGTTGTTTTCAGCTGAGGTGACAACACAGGCTTACAGATGGGTGTTCATATCATGTGAATGAATTCAGAGTCACAGAACTCCATAACTTTTATCCCATCTATGGGATGGGAAGATGGTTCACTGGGAAAGCACATGCCTTGTAAGCTCAAGGGTCCGAGTATAATCTCCAGAACACTCAAAAATAATTGGGATCATCGTGGCATGCTTATAATGCAAACATGGAGTCAGAAGGGTTCATGGGGCTCACTAGTCAGCTAACGTAATCTAATGGGCATGTTTTGGTCAAATGAAAGAGTCTATCTCCCAAACAAAGCAAATGGTATTTCTGAGTAATGACACCTAAGCCTGCCCTCTGGCCTTCCTTCTTTCTAAATCTTCATTGGTTATTTTACCCTGCGTCACAGAGTACCAGAAGATAGGACACACTAGAACTCATTATCTAGAAGGGACATGGAACTGGTCAGAAGTAACCGAACATCCCATGAAATTGAAAAGTATTGAGTGAATGCACAGAAAATAGTGAAGGAGTGAGTGTGGGTGGGGTGCCAAGGTGGGAGTGGGTGGAGGACACAGGGCTTGGAAGGGAAGCTCTTTAAGCTGTGATGTTGGCTTCCAATAGGAGTGGGATCAAAACTAAAGAGTATGTAGACGAACATTCCCAGTGACGAGAATAACAAAAATGAATGAAAGGGTATCAGAGGTGGTTTGGCTTAGCTGAAGCTTCAAAGAGCCAAGAAGCATGCATCAGCCTAAAGAGGAGGCACAGTAGCTCGTGGAAGGGGACACTGGAAACGACATTAAGCCTATTAGACAACTTTCCATAAAAGCTGAATGAGAATGCTGGGCTCTATCCCCCGTCTTCCTCTTCACCGATGCATTCAATTATGAAGATGCTCAGCCTGAGAGCCCCGTCCAAGCACAGCAGCTTGCCAGCAATGTCATCACCCACCCACCGCCCTCACCCTCCCTGAGCACTACCCACCCCCCCACACACTCATGTCCGCACATCTTCCTGACCTCATCCGCATCCTCAGCTACTGTGCAGCTCAAGGGAGAGCTTCCCTCTCCCACTTCACAGCAGCCCCTTGCCCCCCACCCCCCACCGCCCCTCCCCAACACACACACTTCTGAGACTGGCCAAGTCCATTATGTAACCTTCCTTTCTGACTCACATCCCTCTGAGGAAGCTTTCTCTGACTCACTTCTCCCTGTTCACACTCACCTTTCATCTTTAATCTCCCCTCTAATCTGTTTCCCTGTAGACAGCCTTCAATATGACTCTTTTCCACTTCATTCTGTCTACCTCCAAAGTTGCTGCTCACCGTGTACGGCATCCATTATCCATCTGATGAGCATTTGTCACCTGTCCTTCTGAATTTTCCTTGGAACCACTGTCTGCTCAAGCCCCCCTCTGACATCAGAGAAAACTACATTCTGACTCCATAGTCTATAGACCATGTCCCCTCTGTCCCTGCCTTCTCTGTACACATATCCCTATCGACAGAAGCACCCACTATGCAGACTTTGTTAGGGAAAATAGGGGACTTCACTGTGGTAAAGAAAAAGGGACCACTAAGCACACTAAAGCACCGTCCTTGTCTTTCCAGAAGTGCTTAAGCTAGCTAACATGTAGGGATAGATCACAGCAGGCTGAGTTGTCTCCAGCTAGGTATAAAACTATACTCAAGTGCCCATCAGCAGCCAAATTCCTTCTTGCAAAACTGGACAGGAACAGCTGCAGGAAAGAGACAGGTAAGGCAAGCCCTGGAGAATTGCTGAGGTTTTAGGAAGCCTGAAAGGGGGCCTGGTCGGCTGGTGGGGAGCTGGAAGTAAAAGATGGGGAAATCCATAAACCTGGAGTAAAAGAGAAAACACACAAGATCCCTTAGGAATTGCTTTCTAAGCCAAACACTAGCAGCCAAAAGAACGTGATGTGTTAATACAGCGTTTCTTTTTGGAGGGTTTGGGCTTTGTTTTTGTTTTTGTTCTTTTTTTTGCCAGATCATTGCCAAACTTGGGAAGATATGAAGAATCTACATGACTTCTGTAGGGATTTGAATCACGAAGGGTATGCCTTTCTGGTTGGGGCCAGCATTGAAACCTGACTGCTGAAATGCAGAAGATTGAGTTTACTTGGCATGAACAGCTATCAGCTGGTCTCAAGAAACTACAGGAAGGCAGGGGATTTAATTTATTGTACATATTTAAGGAGTGCAACGTGTTCATTCAAAACAACTGTGTAAGATTCATCTTAGCTTCGTTTCCCATGATGAAATATCCTGAGAACTGCAACTTAAGGGAGAAAGGGCTCATTCTAACAGTTCAAGGGCATGGTCCCTGCTGGAGGTGAAGACAAGATGGCAGGAGCTTAAGGCAGCTGGTTAGATCATGTCATAATCAGGAAGCAGAGACCGACAGACGCCTGGAGCTGCTCATACAGTCTGGGATCCCAGCCAAGGGAATGGACCCTCCCACAGGGGGTGGGTGTTTGCACATGAATGAAGCGACATGATCTCCCTTGTGCACATCTAGAGGCTGTGCTGCCAAGTTGAACAATCAACACTGACCACCACAAGCTGTAAAGATCAAATCCGGGTAACTGGAATTTCCAGTTCTCTATCATTTCCTTGGGTATGTGAGGACTTCCCTTCTGGAGATCTGGATGTCACAGATGACATCAATACTTCTCAAATTAAGAGCCTTTTCCCATTGGCTCCTCTCTAGTCATTTGGGGGGCAAGTGTCTCTTTTCCTTGATTGTTTAGCTTTACAAATTCCAGTCTCTACATTCTCTTTCCTTACGAGCTTTCATTAGCCACAAGGACAACAATCATTTTTGTGGCAAATCTGAGGGAAAGAAAAAAAAAAGAAGAAGAAGAAGAAGAAGAAGAAGAAGAAGAAGAAGAGCTACACATATTTTCCATTGATCCATCTCTTTAGTTTATTTTGGTGGTGCTGGGATCTAGCATCTTTTCTACTTTAGGCAAGAACTCTAACACTGAACCAAATTCACCTGAGGTGACTCTTCCCTACTCTGGAAAGCTTATGGACTCTGAAGTGCTCAAGCCAGCCCACCTGGCCATTTCCCTGAACTGAAATCATTAGAGTCCTTAACCTTCAAAAGCCCCAACTATGCCCCACCCTCCCAGAGGACCATCCCCTGGGTTCCCAAACCACTGAAAACATCACTCAGGCCCTGACGACACAATGCAGATATTTTCACACTGTAAAACTCACATCTACAACTAGTCTACAACCTACAGGAATCAAGGACCATATTAGAAAAATGTATATAAAAGATTGAAAATGGACACCAGTTTTCTTTCTTTCAGAAAAAGCTACTCTAATCAACAAGGGGAGGGGATGAAATTACAAACACTCACCTCAAAATGAAACCATAGTTAACTACAATCCTACAATGGAAAGGCATGCAAAGCAAAACTGAAGGGAAACAAGACAAGAGGACATTTCCATAACACATTAAAGTTAGTTACTCATTTGTGTGTGTCCATGGCACATGAGTAAAGGTCAGAGAACAATTTTTGGGAGTCAGTTCTCTGCCTTTTTGATGCAGGTTCAAACTCAGGCCATCCATTGACATCAAATGACTTTACCCTGGGGACCACCCCATCACCCAATAACATATTGTTGTTAAAAGGAGTTAGCATTCTTACTATATGAGAATGTTTCAAAAATTAAGAAAAATTATAACTAATTTAATAGAAACAAGCTAGACAGGCAATATCGACATATAAATTAACAAAAGGGGTTCAAACAATCAATACAAATTATAAAACATATTCTGCTTAATTAAAAAGTTTAAGGTGCAAATACAAATAGATGAAGATACTACCTCCAAATAATAAACCAGCAAAATGTGCTTTACAGTATGGATTGCTAGAAATGTTGATAAAAATCTATTATGTACAATTTCCTAAGGTTCACTGACAATTGTTTATAGAAGTGAGAATGCAGACTCATCTTTTGCTCAGAAATATTGTTTTGGATATCTATTCTTTTCCTATAATATCATACTAATAAAAATATTTATCTAGCAGAATAGTAGAAGCAACAAAAATAAATCAAAAAGGAGTTAAATAAGTCATTATCCTAGAAGAGAATGGTCAAATTATATATATCAACTTAGGAGGATATTGCCTATGGGGCAAGAAGCATCTGTTAGGTCCCCTGAAACTGGAATCGCAGATGGTTGTGATCACCAAGTCAGTGCTGTGAATCAAAACTAGGTCCTCTGAAACCCACTTGGCCATCTCTTAAGTACTTCTACTATAATGATTAGTAGTAGCCCCTACCTACATAGTGATTCTATTTAGAAAACAAACTGCAAATGTGGATCATTCAACTGCTCGTTACCACAAATTATTCATATTTCTGTCCATATATCGTATCCTTCTTCTCCATGTCCATTTTTCTTACTGGTTTCATATTTTTTCCTGAAGTCTAGTTTCCATAAAACTGTCTTTGCTAGCTCTGACGGTGGGATGTCTAGCCTGGTGTAACCAGGGCTACACTCTTCCTTTAGACCAACATTCAATGACAGTTTTGTGGCTAAGATTCCTCATCATCTCTAATCCCACACAACTCGGTGTCTCTTGGACACCTACCCCGCCTCTGTCTTCGACTTGCGTCTCTTCTGTCTGCCCGCTTGAACCCAGTCTGCCTGCCTTAACAGTGTCTTCTTCCGGGGCAACATGGGTTGCTCTTTTCCTGAACAAGTCTTTCTAGCATCTGTGGAGAATCCATTCATTTACCACTGTAGCTCCCAGATTCAGATTAGAGTACATTTGCTTTACTGGGAGATCAATCTGAGAAACTATTCGAGTGTATGGTGTATATCTGAGAAAGATTGATATTTCAACTCTAGTATCTGCTATCTCCCTAGGGTTAGGGTTAGGGTTAGGGTTAGGGTTAGGGTTAGGGTTAGGGTTAGGGTTAGGGTTAGGGTTAGGGTTAGGGTTAGGGTTAGGGTTATTTCATCCACCACAAATCAGCACAATAAATGTCTTTCATATGCCTACATGTTAATGGAAGAGATATTTCTGAATAGAAAATCAAAGCTCTTTTAACTAATTTTATAACTAGCTTAAAATATAGATTCCTTGCCAAAGTGGATAGAGTGGACATAGGATACTCAAGCCCTTTGCCTTACCTTACACTCATCACTGAACATTTCCATCTTCCCATGTGATCAATATCCCCACATGCAAGTATCAGTTCTTCAGTTGCCAACAACTGACTGCCACACAATTTAATGCAGCGCTGACACAGTATGATAAACACACACACACATTATTCATACACCATATATACTATGCCCATCACTACCATACCCACCACACACAGATAACACATCTACCATACATATACACCCACACACACATATACACACACCTGAAGATTGCCTCACAGCCTATAGGTTTAGGACTCAGCTCCATGGCAATGAGTTGCCCTTTACATACCAGCCCAAACTTGTTGGCTACCCAAAACTTTTGCTGACTATAAATTAGAGCCTGTTTTGAATCCCTTCTGATTTATGTAATCTGCTAGGACAGCTTGCAGCGCCCAGGAAAGTGCTTTTCCCTGTGTCACATCAGTAGATGATGTTATAAAGGCTGCATGTGCAAAGGGCACAGAGCACCATGCTCTGGTCTCCTGCCCTCCCAGGGCCTCCATGTGCTCTCTGGGCATCACACTTCCTGGCTTTCATGGCGTCTTCACCAAGGAGCGATGACAGGTTGTTGACTCTACCTCCAGCTCCTCCCTCTACCTTGAGGATGAGAGGTGGGGCTGAAAGTCTCTGTCCATGGCCCTGTCTTTCTGGAGAGATGCTCTGGTCCAGGGGTCCAATGGCTCTCAGTGCTGTATGAGATGTTCTTGTCCAGTGGGAAATCCCAAGATTGGTTGCTAAGCCCAAACACAGATTTTCAATATCCATCACATTTCCCAGGATTCCCTTGGATCCCTGCAACTTCTGTCAACAACTGAACTGACATATCACCAGGGGGAAATAGGTTGATGTGCCAGGGCACAGTTTCTTAGGAGATGATGTAATGGCCTGCTCCCAGGGCTCTAGTGCCCAGGGGCATTGCCAATAAAGAGGATGATCACTTCATTAATATGAAAGTAACATTTGGAGGTCCTTGCTGGCACATACTTAGAGGCCTTGTACATAAACACACACACACACACACACACACACACACACAATATGTATATAAATATGTATGCTGCCATACATATTTATATTCTTACTGCATACATTTTGCATTTCTAAGTGCTGTGGCTATATACTGAGAACTAATTTATCATAAAATTTTTCATGGGGTGTTGGGAGAAATTTTGCCTAAGAAGAACTAATTAATGGCTTCCATGGTCCCCTGGAAATTTTGGCTCACACTAAATGTGCAAAGCTAAGCACTAGGGGCAAAGCTTGTAACACACATCAGGATCAGGACTGCCATCCCACATCATTGCTGAAATCAGAGGAAGGACGTCAAATCATCATTGCTGAAATCCATTTGTATTCCCAGGGCACATATCCAGTGTGTCAGAAATTCACAGAGAGCCATTCTCAAGGGTTTCTGAAACATCCACGCTGCAGATAAGCCACACTCTCAGGCTCCAGTACCCTCTGAGTAGGTCTTCCCGTTTTAATTGCCACTTAAGCTTGCCCTGAGAAAGACGCATATTTTTTCCCAACTGTCTATTTGGTAAAACATAGCTCAAATTTTGCCCTACAGAGCTAGCCTCAATCCTTCTGCTAATTCTCAGTCATAAGTAAACAACATTGACGAAGTCACTAAAGATGGAAACAATAAAAACAGCCAGGAAGGGCAGAAAAAAAAAAAAAAAAAAACCACTACCAAGATATTCTGTCTCAGCTCGCCACAAAAGGTATTAAAATGCCAATGATACAAAAATAGACCAGCAATTATTCTTAAGAGCTTGGAGAGGAGAACAGCCACTCCCAGACTTGAGGAGCTGGGTGGCTTGAAGGTCTCATTGATTACTTGATCAGTTGGTTGGTGAATGATTAGTCCCCGGAAGGTCGGAATTAGTGACTAGGGGTCTGCCTCCTCTGAATAAAATGTGTAGGTCTCCTCTCTCCCACCCCAGTGACAGATGATATCTGTTTCCTCCCATGAGTTTTGAATTTAGGAGCCACTGAAGCTCAGCAACACTATATTCTGGCTCAAATGAGCTGAAAATTGCATTCAATTTGAATTTCAAAACTGGAGGGGAGGAAGGGAGGGAAACCCCTGAGCACCCATCAACAATCCACGCGGTTCTCTTCTTCCTCCTGCTTCCCCACAGTTTTGCCAGGCTGGGGACCCAAAGCCCAGGATGTGTTGCAGGACAAAGAGCATTGCTGGATCCCTGCCCAGTCTGAGTTTAAAAATAAACTTTTAATAGACAGGATCAAAGCAAACCTCACTTTTACGTACATGCATAATGCAGAATGCAACCCGCCAAACAAATAGATTTATTTATCTTTTCCAAACTTGAGCTGGCCTGATTTCTTTCTTTCTTTCTTTCTCTTTTTCTTTTTCCTTTCTTCTTTTTCTCTGATGTACTCTGGCAACAATAAAGGTGTCTTTCTTTGGAAAACTTTGCAAAAGTAAATGATTTTCTAAATTTAAATCCTGGATGTGGAAGATGGTTCAGTGTAGGGAAATGCTAGCTACCCAAGGGGAAGACTGGAGTTTGAGTCACCAACAGGAAGGTAAAATGTCAGCTGCATGGAACCTTAGTCATGGGGACATGGAGGCAAGAGGGTTCCCTGTCTTTAAAATATGGTAGAAGTCAACAGTTACCTCTGGCCTCCACACAGACACCAAGTGTGGTGAATCCATTAGTGCATACACACACATACACACACATGAACACACACATACACATATCATTTATGTCTCTGCAGTTGATGGCAAACCTCTTTCCATGATCTCTACCCTCTTACATGCCTCGCATTAAATAGATGTCTTGTCCGAACTCTGCTGAGGAACCACTGATGTTTTCTCAAATCGTCAGATTTGAAAATCTTCCAGAGAGCAGCTATCTATTTAAAGCAATCTTGTGGTAAATACTTTATAAAAGCCAGCCTACTTTTAATGTGCAAATAATCGGTCCTTTTTGCAAGAACACAGCAAGCATGAATTTGAAGCACACTTGAGCTTTCTGAAACAGTAGCTATCATTTCAGACAAGTAGATTTAAGTGCAAAAAATTTTTGAAATAAAAAAGGATAGTGCACCAAGCAACATATCATACCACAGACTCATGGGACCGAAAGGTCAGGGGTCAGAACTCCCTTTTAGGAATTTGACCTGAAGTAACAAAGCTAGAGCTACCTCCATCCCTATCAGCTTCTAAGAACTGAAACCTATTTTTCCACCCTTGAAACGGTGCCAATTTGTGAATGAAACAAACTCAGGTCCTTTGTGAAAGGCATTTCGGCTTGAAAGAGCCATTTTCACACTGAAGCCAAAACCTGTTGATTATCTTCTGAAGTCTGCCATGTTCAGCAGACACAGTAGCAAACACCTCAGAGAACAGGGGCAGAGTAGGCACTCCTTCCTGCAGAAGGACTCCTCCATTAGGCCTTACTGCCTGTGCTCAGCACCAACTCAGCAGCAGGGAGTCCACTGCTGCTTCTACCTAGAGGGGGCAGTAGGTGCTCACCCTGCCTCAGGTCTACCTATGTGGGAAAACTCTGAAAGAAGCAGGTCCCCAAGCCAACCCTGTGAGCCTCCAGTGACAATCATCACTGTGTCATTCACAGGACCAAGTGAAGGCACTGTGCCCAGAACACCAGCAGAGTAATGGGTGGGACCTGCGACATCTATGGTTTTCCTTCGAAAAACAAAGTGAAATAAACTCAACATTTATGTACGGAAGTAACAGAGCATTCAATAGACAATGAATCCATAAGTAAGTTTGGAGTCAGAGAGCTGTGCCTACCATAAACACAGGACAAGATGCACAGAAAGGTAATACTTCCTACTCTACCAAAATACAGCATTCAGAAACAGACTGACCTTGCCAACCACATTTTACAGGTCAGCACAATGAGGGCATAACCTTGCCAAAGAGCCTCCTGGTCCCTGCCACCCACATGCAGTGACATCTACCTGTTGTTGGCACATGCCACAAAAGAAGCACTTGGGAATACATTCAAAACGCTGCGTTGAAGTCAGGCACCATGGTGATGCACACCTGTGGTCCTCGCACTTGGGTGACAGGCAGGACTGATCTCTGTGAGTTTGAGGCCAGCCTGCTCTACATAAGGAGTTCCAAGCCAGCCAAGACTACAGAGTGAGACAAGGCTATATAGTGAAACTGTACCTTCTTAAAAGAAATAAATAAATGCTGCTTTTACGTTTTAAAAGACAACACAAGCAAAACCTCAGATCTTTCTGTTGACCATAGTATTGGCTATAAACTAAACTCTCAACACAACACAACACAACAGAAGATGTCAGTGGGCTGCCTTACCATTGGTGTGTAGCTTGGAGCATGGCATCACACAGCTCTTAAGAGAGCATGGACACCTGCCAGGCTCATGGGGAGGACCTTACCTTTCCAACTGCAACAGTGTTAGCGTAGGATGCGTCCCTTACATCTTCATCACTTCGGGTTGCTTCATTGATGAACCAGCAAGTAGCTCTAATGTGATAGGAGCAAGGGTCCAACCCAAAAGAGGAAGGAAAAAAAAGGAAAAAGTGAGGTCACTTTCTTGGCCACTACATTTAATAAAATTCCCCAGGCAATATAGTTAAGCACACATTAATAACTATAATAGTACACTGAGCTTTTAGCTTTGATTTTCCTACATATACCATCAGGACTGTGTTAACACTCCAACAAAGGACTGGTCCTCCATCTTATTTTACTTTTCTTTCTTTTCAGGTTCTTTGGATTTATTAATCTTCTATTCCTCTCTTATGTATGGTCAATGTACCAGCAAAGTCTCAAAGCATTTCCCACTATCACACCCACATGTAGACTGTGGGAAAAAAAACAGCAAAGCAAAACAAAAAGATTCTTTCAAGACCAATGGAGTCACTAGACATCAGCCTGAAAATTGCATGCATTTCTCCACATTTTGTTTCTTATTTGGGAATGGACAGAAAGGGGCAAGTTTTCAGAGAAACTTCTCAGTTGGTTTTAACCAAATGTGAACAAAAGCTGTTTCTCCAAGTATGTCAGTCAAAGGAAGCTAGTAGGTCAAATCCCTTTAAATTGCTGGTATTCTCCAATTTTGAAATATAAAGGAGACCATTATATAGAATTTGACCCTTTTGGCATCATTACTGTTACATTCAAGAACTGTTCTGAGCAACAGTGATGTAGACTTATACATCATGGAAGGGACATTGAAAAGTTCATAACCAACAGGTGACTGGTTGGGTGTCTGGCCTGATACAATGATCTATGTAAAAGATATCAAACAATGAATTAGCCAGATGGCACTGGACTGTTTTCCATGACACTCTTTGGGACATGACTGCTAACTATATAGCTCTTAGGAGAGAACACTTCAAGGGGATGACTACATTGCCTTCAGAAAACTGCTCAGGTCTGTCCACTGGGACCCCTTTAGGCACATGGTTCTCCACCACCCCACCAGGCATAGCCCTGCTTCTTCAGGTATCCTTGGCAATGATGGAGTTAAAAGTGCAGTGCATGACAAATGATCAAGATTGAAGCTTGGGCTCATAGTCTCCTAATACCCTGAGGCTGTAAAACACCCAGTAGGAAGTATACTTCATTTGCTTTGAGAAAGTACTGTGGCATTGGAAAACAGCAGTGTGATTTTGAAAGAAATTTTTGGATAGAATGAGAGCCGAAGATTGACTAGGACCAGAGAAGAGGAAGGGGGTCTGCTGTGGGTTGGAATTTGACAGGGAAGAGAGTCAATAAAGGAGGCTGCTTGGCAGGGAAAACGAGAGTGTTTGCAGTACACTCATGAATGAGACAGGATGCAGCAAAACACGGCTGTGAAGATCCAACCCTGTTTATTTTCCAAGATTGTGAGCACAGGAGGCCTGTTGAAAAGCTGTAATTTGTGTGAGTGTAAAGAAACATTAGGAAAGATCCTACCCAAATAGCACGGCAGAGTTGGAAGCCTGGGGAAGCTTGTTTGGATTTGTGCTTTTAAAGCAAACTGAGGGATAGAGGGACCATGGGACAGGTGCTGAGCTGAGCAGTTCTGTTGCTGTCTGAACACGTTGACCATGGCTGTGACCAACATGGCTGTGACCAACATGGCTGTGACCAACATGGCTGCTGAGTTCAGGGCAATATTGGAAATGTGTTTTGTGTGACAGAGAAATGGCTCATGGGTACAGACTCTTGTCAGGCAAGCCTGGGGACCAGAATGCACATGAAAGTGGACTAGACAAAGCTGCCTCATGCCCACACACACAGTCCTCTCCCTCCCTCCCTCCCTCCCTCCCTTCCCTGTCTCTCTCTCTCACACACACAAAACCCACAAAATAATAATAATATTATAATGATAATAATAGAAACAATATTTTAATTTTTAAATAAAACACATTATTTGTCTAGAACAGGGATTATTTATGGAGAGAAAGGAAAGAATATGAAGGATAAAATGGGATAACAGGAATTTGAATATGATCCAAGAAAAAATATATATATATCATCATTTTGTTGATATAAATTAAAAGGTGTTAAACAAAAAAAAAAGTGAATTATTTGTCAAGCCCCATCTGAGATTGGCAAAAATTAAAAATAATTATAAAGATGACCTTGAGAACCAGTTCTTGGATTCCATGTACACAAGGTCTCTGTGTGAGAAAAGATGACAGACAGGAAGATGTGGTATTTACTCCTACACTTTCTATGCTAGCTACTTAATAAAATGAACTTTCATTGCCCCAAATAAATCCTGGATTTAGGAATGATAATTAACCAAGATGAACAATTTCTTAATAAAAATGTGAATAATATATTGAAGGATAGTAAAAACAATTTTTAGAATTTCAGTTACAAAGACTAGGGGTGTAGCTTGATGAGTAGAGTATTTACCTAACATACATAGAGAGATGGGTTTCCATTCTCATTACCACATAAACTGGGCACGGTGGCACAGGGCTGCAATCCCAGTACTCAGAAGGTAGAGGCAAGAGGCTCCAACTTTCAAGGTCATAGTCAGCTATACAGCAAATTCAAGACCAGCCTGAGCTATGCCTCAAACACTATGAGAAAAAAATAGTGAGAAAATCAGTGAGGCAGAAGATTTCTGTGGATAACCTAGAATGCTCATGACCACTCATTCTGTGGGTAATCTACACACACACTACCACTCTGTGGGTAACCTAGAACACTCACTACCACTCATTCTGTGGGTAACCTAAACACTCACTACCACTCATTCTGTGGGAAACCTAGAACACTCTCATGACCACTCATTCTGTGAGTAACCTAGAACACTCACTACCACTCATTCTG
>NC_034594.1:159720528-159763439 GCF_900095145.1 Mus pahari | reverse complement strand
ACCTAGAACACTCACTACCACTCATTCTGTGGGAAACCTAGAACACTCTCATGACCACTCATTCTGTGAGTAACCTAGAACACTCACTACCACTCTTCTGTGGATGACTTAGAACAGTCACATGACTACTCATTCTGTGAGTAACCTAGAACATCTACTACCACGCATTCTGTGGATAACCTAGAAAGCTCATGACCACTTATCTCAGTTGGTTTCCCTAATCTCAAACAATAAGAACACATAGACTGGAACACATCAGCTTTATGAACTGGGAATTACTTGTACCTAGCTAACTATTAAGATTGGAAGTACGAGCTGACAACAAAGAATTCTGGGAACCAGATGTGGTGGCTTGGGAGTGTATTGTACAGGGGACAACTTTCACATCCTGCCTAGTATGAATAGCAGCACTCCACTCTGGCTGTGACATGTGAGGGTTAAGAATTAAGCAAGCATCATGGTTGCCACCCCCATCCCACTGAGTATTTTTATATCATGTAGAGATATAAACTGCCACAAAGCCACTGACCCCAGGGCAATGGAATTTCTTATACCATCTCCTCCTTTACCTTATACTACCCTTTACAGGAGCCTCTGCATTTTCTAGACACTTCCTATGACAGAGTATTACTTCACCTCCAGAGAGCAAAAGTTAATGCTAAATTTCTAATCTGTGATAAGAATGGATATGAGAGAGAGAGAGAGAGAGAGAGAGAGAGAGAGAGAGAGAGAGAGAGAGCGCACTGGGTATATCATAGTCCTGACATCATTAACAACACAGGCAAAGACAACGTACTTTAGAACCTACTTCCACTCAGGTTGAGCTATCAGTTCATGGACTGTCAAGACCAGCAAATGAACAGCACAATAGCACAATCAAAGAAGCTCTGAAAGGGGAAGCACCTGTTGTTCCCCTGTTCCCTCTGCACAGAAACTGAGTAAAGAGTAATACAGCAGGGGCTGGCTGTAGTGTCTCAGAGTTCTGAATTTCCTGTCAGGTATTGTTCATGTGGGTCTGAACAATTTGATTAATTGAGGATTTGACTGGGGGGAGGCAGTTCCCATGACCATCATTAGAAGGGTCAATACTGGCAAATGCTGGATGGCTACAGGAGCTACTGTTACTTGGGAAAGTACAACAAAAAGGATTTCAGTGCCCCTCCCCCCAGGAAACTATCTCTAGCAATGGAAAATGAATATGATAATCTACATGTTCAGCAACTAAGCTGGTTTTAGGGTGGGTAATAAGATGTATCTTTATCCATGAAAGAAGAAGCAGAAAATTCCCCAAAGTGAAAGTGAGTTCCAACTTAGTATTCCAGATTCTGCCTTCCTGGTATCGGCTCCCTCCAAAATTCAACAAAATAGATAAGCAACTTTGGTGCAGTTTCTAAAAGAGAAAGTTCTCTTGAAAATGAAGATGGGGAATTTTCAAAGTATATGACTTCTTTAATAACTGAGCCATAATTCTTGGGTCTGACAGTCAAACATTCCTCTTCCACTTTATCTCTGAGTTGTAGAAGTCTGAGAGGAAGAAGGCAAAACATCAAAGGAGAAAAAAAAACTGAATGACTAAAGAAACCATGGGAAGGAATAGGATGGAAATTCTATCTTCCATTCACAATAGAATAAGACGTTTTGAGCAGTCTAAGTGAAATATAGCATGCCTTCTGCCTTCTAATGTCCTAGGAAGTAGAAGGCCACTGTGTGTGTATGTGTGTGTGTGTGTGTGTGTGTGTGTGTGTGTGTGTGTGTGTGTGTGAGAGAGAGAGAGAGAGAGAGANAGACAGACAGACAGACAGACAGACAGACAGAGACAGAGACAGAGACAGAGACAGAGACAGAATCAGAGAGACAGAGAAAGATCAACTCAAGACCACTTTGGACTAGTCTAATGTTCTACCAACCATGGTGGCCTAACAGTCCCCATAGCTTTTCCAAACCTTGAACAACCACAAGGGAGATAAGATGGAAGCCTCGTCCCCATCTTGGGGAAAACACAGATCACCTCATTTCCTTGGAACCTTCCAGAACAGCTGGAGATGGGCAAGGCTACACTAACCCTACTTTCAGGGTAATGTGATGCTTGTGAAAAATTGTTCTGCAGATTCTTATGGACATGTTTTAAACCCACTTTTTTATAAAACTTTTATATTAAACTATATAAACTATATATATATATATATATATATATATATATATATATATATATATATCCAACAAACCATCTCTTGTACAGAAGATGACATAGCAGTTTTCACTAATTATTTCTGCTGATTAATTAAGAGCTTTTTAAAAATTACATCCATTTATAACAGACAGCTCCCTGTAAACTCTAAGAAAGCAGAATGATGTGAAAGAAAATTGAGAGACACTGAGTACCAGGTACTGTGGTGGATGGCATCATCTGTCCATCAAGGAAGTAAAAAGGGGTGGGGAATTCGGATTTTTTGTTGTTGTTGTTGTTGTTTGGGTTTTTGTTTTTTTGTTTTTTGTTTTGTTTTGTTTTGTTTTGTTAACAAACACTAAGAGCAGAGCTTGATAGGGAGGGATTGTGGGAGGAAGGAGGCAGCTGCTCAATTGGTTCCTATTTTCAGAATTTCCTTCAAGCTGGCTCGGATTGAGAGCCATCAATTATTTAAAAGGTGTAACATGATGCTTCCTTTGTTGAGGCAAATCAGCTAGCAGACCCCGAGAGAAAATAAAAAATGAATTAGGAAGAATTTATTAGCTTGCTTGAAGAAAACAAAGATTTAGCTATCGGGAGTGACTTCTAGAAAGAGTTCAGCCTCTGTCTCCCCAAACCCACAGACCTTTTTTTTCCAGACTTTTCCTTGCCTGTTTGTATTTTCAGCAGCAGATCACACAGAGAGGTCATATGAATCATTCCCTAAACTTCTCCTTTTGTTGCAGACTCTGGCTTGATGTATGGTCTTCATTTAAATTACAAATACACTAATCTGCACTGCTGTTTACCAAGTAGCATTTTAAATGAAAGATACAAGAAATTGCATCGCTCACGTTTAAAAAATGACTTTAAACTCAAGACCTAAAGGAAGAAAAAAAGAAAAAAGGAAAAAAATGCAGTCAGTGTTCTGAGGCTTCTGTGGCTGTTCCATTTCAGCCAGTGGATGGAACTCAGTTAGTGGGCTTTTATACTCAGTCGCTCTGATTCTGACTGAAGGTCTGGTCCAGAACCAGTTTACCAAGCCCTAACTCTGATATTTGGGGGTGGGGTGGGGTGGGGAGCAGTTAAGAAAAAGTCAACTGACCTAAGGAAAGCTAGTCCCATGATACTCTTCACCATGAGAAAATCCAGAGCCCTTCACCCTGGGACCATTCATTACCATTTACTTAACTAGCTGAGGTCACTCTCCAAGAGAGCTCACTGCCTGAGTTTGTTGTTCCAAGTTTTAATACACTCCACAGATATAACACATAGACTAACGTGAACTTTGTATCATCCTTAGGGCACTTTCTGTTTCAAATGCACAAAACAGAATCTCCAGGTTATCAACAGGACTCTCTCCATAGAACACAGGCAGTAATGGATCTCCTACAAAAGCCTCTAGACTTTGACAATGGAGAGCAGGCCTACACTACTGTTCAATTAGTCAACTGAGAGTTGCATTGAATTTGAAAGATATGGCAAAGCACATTTGATGCCCCAGGATGCAGCCCAGTGGCTGAGCACATGTTAAGCATGCGTGAGGGGGTTGTCCCAGGATTTGTGGAAACAATGCACAGCAAAAGTAAAGAGACTGGAGTCCAGTGCACCAAGGGTCCTCGTAGGCCATCTGGCCAACAGTAAGCACATAGTATGGGTCATAAGGAATGGCACGAGTGCGTCATACTGTCCATCTTGTTGGGGTATAGATTACCACACGGACATCCTTTGATGCCTGAATTCCCAGCTCCATAACTAAGCACTCTTTCTAATGATTTTCTGACCTCAACAGATACAACCTATCTAGGGATGAGTACTGGCTACCATTGGGGAGTTAGAGACAGCAGGTCTGATCCCGATTTCTTCTTCACATACAGACTCTACTTCCTCCCAGATTTTCTATGTGTGGTGCCCACTCCAACAATGGCCAACGAGGACACTGCGTTACCTCCACAGCCCCGCCGCCCAGGGTGATGCTTCTTCTTTTTCTCCTCCAGCTACGTCACTGAAGTGAGATGTCCCAATTTAGAATCATTTCCACGTAAGAAATGGATGAGAGATCCAAACCATATGCTCTACAACTTGTCAAGGAAATTAACTATGAAGACAGTATCGATATTATACAATTAAAATGAGGGCTCTTAACATATTTAATTTCCCCCTGACCTGACTTTCCTCAGTCATTATGGACAAAAAGTATGAATTCGTAATTTGCAAATAGCCCTTGGTCTTTTAATATATTCTGGGAGGAACTAAGACACCAGAGCATATGAGCAGGCACACACATACATTTGAGCATACGTGTTTCTTTATCAAGGGCAAAAATAATAGCGAATGTAGAGATGAGGGCTCATTCCAGGTTGCTGAAAATGTAGGCTCTGCAGCATATTTTAAGTGCATAAATCATATCTTTCCATAACACTTATAATGGAAGGAGGTGGGGAGAAAGAGAGAGAAGAAAGGAGGGAGGGGAGAGAGGGGGAAGGAAAAGATGGCAAGAGGAGGGGGTGAAACAAGGGAAGGAGGAAAGTAGGGGGGAGGGAGAGGAGGGAGGGAGAGAGGGGGGAGGGAGGGATGGAAGACAGGGAAGGAGGGAGAGAAGAGAAAGGGAGGGAGGGAGAGAGGGAGAGAGGGAAGGAGAAAGGGAGGGAGAGAGGAAGGGAAAGAGGGAGGGAGGGAAGGAAGTTAAGGAGCTTGTCTCAACCTTTCAACATTATTTACTATATAAGACATCATATGTTTCCCCCTTATAAACTCGCATAAGGCATCTATTTGGAGGTGTTTGGGATTGTTGTGTTTTTAATTTTAACAATCATAGTTCTAAGGCTTAATCACTTGTATGTGCTAGAAAACCAGATGGTTCAAGTGGGCGTTAGTTTACAAGCTCTTGGCATAAGGATTTTAGCTTCCTTTCCGACCAAAGCTGAGTATTTTAGCTCAGAAAAGAGGCAATAAAGAATAATGAAAGGAAAAAACGTCCTAGATTTCACAGGTCCCTGGCTCCCTGCCTCTCCTCTGCCACTGTGTCACCAACTTTTACATGGAAGTATGTGTGAACTAAACAGTGTACTCCGGATTCCTTCAGAAACTCTGTCATGCTTTGGGGCAGACTAGGTGTCCATCGTGGGCTCAGTTTCACCATCATTCCCCATGCCATCTGTGGACCACTGGAAAAGAATACACCCTGTCTTCCCAGCGACATCCTTAGCTGTGTGCTCAGCCTGAGGATGTAATGTTCGCCACTTTCTGCACTGAGTCCTTCTAGGAGGAGATGAAAGAAAAGAAAGAAGACATTGCTGAGGTTCCCCATCTGTGATTCCTGTCACAGCCGTGAGACACTGCCTGCAAACACATGAGAGCCTTGGGTTGCCTACTGTGAAATCTGAGGACACACCGCAGAAACCCAAGAACAGCAGAAAGGGTGTCGGTGAGGGACAGAGCTTCGAAATTTCTTTGTAGTTTGTGGATTTCTTGTTTTCTAGGTAAGAAATCACGTTTGCTTATCCCCTGACCATTCTAGTGAAACAGCATCTTTCAGTTGAAACCACGATTCCCATCACCTACACAGCTTCATTTTCAACAATATAATAAGGCTCAGCATAGTGGAAGTGCCTGGTGTCTATGGAGCATAAGTTGTCTGTCCTAGGTAGTCTTCTGTCTTTATGATAAAGACCCCAATCAAAGCCAGGGAGGAGGAAAAGGATGCTCTCAACCTACAGGTCATAGTCCTTATGGAGGGAAGCAGAGGCACCAACGCAAGGCAGGAACTGACGCAGAGACCACAGAGGACTCTGCTCACAAGGGTGTTCTCTTGTTGGGTGATTCAGCTACCTTTTATATCCAGCCCAGGCTTGTATGCCCTAGGAAGGCACTGTTCACAGAGGGTGGGGCTCTAATCCATCAGTTAGCAATGAAGCCAATGCCCAAAGACCAATCTGATGGAGACAAGTCCTTGTTGAAATTTCTTCCTCCTGGGTGTGTCTACATTTATATTTGACAAAAACAAACAAACAAACAAAAAGAAAGAAAGAAAAAGAAAACAAACAAACAAAAAAACCTATGACACAGTCTATCCTTTCATGTCACCTGGATTTATTTCTCATCATCAGCCAACAAATTCCCAGGATTAAGATATTTGAGTGCAATATGCAAAGAAGTTCCATGGATATGTCACCACACCAATGAACTCTATACCACATTCGATAACAAACAGAAAGAAGATACAAGCCACAGAAATACATTTGGTCACCACAAGATGTATTTCATTTTTCTTTTGTTCATTACACAAGAAGTTAACTTTTTTATAATTGTAGGATTATTTCTACAAATTTGATACAACCCGACAATGTCTTTAGGATAAAGATATAGCATGTTTATCATGACTATCAGCCCCGTTGCTCCTTGTGTCTTACAATTATGGATCCCACCCATCCCACACCAAAAGATCTCAAAAAAATCTGTCCTGACATGCACAGGCTTCTTGTCATTTTCCCTAACAAGTTCAGTACAACTATTCCTGCAATGTTCATCTAATATTTAATGTGTAGATAATCTAAAGACGATAGCATGCCATTTATATAAAGCATTTCAGGATCTTGGAATTTGGGTATCTGTAGGGCTCTCAATCTCCATGAATAAAGAGTCACCCATAAGATATCATGCTTCCATGCGGCTGGTACACAATTAATAATAAATAAATGAAGAAATGAAGAAATGACCGAGCAGACATGACCATGTACTTCCAATTTTAATGATCTAAGAACTTAGCTAAAAACATCTATACTGCACCACATTAGGAACACCTAAGTAAATTACCATACTCATGATTTATATGTCTGTTTGCTCTGATTTCTGAAGTAAAACTGACGAAAGAGGCTTCTCATTGTTTATGGCCTTTAATAAAGGAAAGTGTATCTGGTGAAATGCAAACAGTCTTGAAATACTGTCTTGATTTTCAACAAAAGAAATTAGGTTTACTTGTGTATGGCAACACCATCCCCCGTACTGTAGGAATCGATCCACAAATAAAAGTGCTCCATGAACCAGTGAATAAGAGCAAGCTTCCTGCCAACATGAAGCCATGAAGCTGGGGTTTGAACACAGAATATGGAACATATGCTCAATTTCTACTGAGAGACTGTTCCCCACTGTTCCAGGCGATGATTATTATTAGAGAAACAGGCTATTTTACAATTATTGAAGATATTCATCATGTTACCTAAATTAGATGGGAATATATCCAAGAAAAGTGCAACCAAAGCCTACAAAATAAATATCTGCATAAGGATAAAATCAGTAAGACATTAAGAGTTTCTGACTACAGGAAGTAGAAAAAGGTTTTCCATTATCTATCTTGGATTTGTGCTTCTGTTGCATATGTTTTTAAGGTATAGAATCTATTACTCACACATATGTATTCCTTAGGGATTTATTTTTTATTTTATATGTATGGAAGTTTGGCCTGTACATATATCTGTACACCACATGCTTGCAATATTCATAGAAGCCAGAAGAGGGCATCAGATCCCTTGGAACTGGAGTTACAGCTTGCTGTGAGCCTCTGTGTGGATGCTGAAAATCGAACCCAGGTCCTCTGGAAGAATGGCCTGTGCTCTTAGTTGCTGAGCCATCTCTCTGCCTCTGATATATGTGTTTTTAAAATATGAAATCTTCATATAATGAGTGATCAGAAATAGACTTTCACGGAATGCTGACCATGGAATCAAGTTTAAAGTTAGTGGTCACAGTAAATGCGAATGTTTAAACTAAGGCGTGAGTTTCTCTAACTGTGCCTCTTGAACAGGGACTGTGCTCGAACAGTGTCCGAGCACACAGAGAGCACTTCCAACTCTGAAGCGCAAATGCAGTGCACACAAGCTATGCAGGGACTTGGATAATGCAGCAAATGTCAATAGTGGCATTCCTATTGATAGCCCAATCCTAGCAAGGCTAGGCTCAGGTAACACTATTCCTGATATTACCTGCCAGCATATATATAGTGCTGAGCATAGCTTACAGCACGCAACATAAACAAGAATAAACCAGTCTCTGGACTGCTTAGAAACGCACTGCCAAGATGGGCTTTATGCCTTACACAATGGAGCAGAAGGCAGTGGTATATATTTAAATTTTCCATTTTTAAGCTGTCACTCAAAAACTTTTCATACTTTTCTTTTAGCTTATTGATCTTTCTGGCTCGTGATGAGACTTCAGCTGCTTGGTCGGCTGCCTTTAGCTCTGCTTCTTATTAAGAGCTAAATCGGGAATCACAAACTGCTACTAATTTGGCAGCTTTCGATAGAAATGAAAGCTAAAAACAGCACCAAGATAGTACAACCCTTATGTCTTATTGCCCCAGAATCCCTGATTTAACTACTATGGAGCATAATAATGGGTGCAGCCAAACGGGATCACTATGCAGATATGATAAAACAAAAGCTTGTATTAAGAATGCCAGATCAGCTACTACTGCTCTCTGATCCTTGTGAAACTTTTTTACACAAGAATATGTATTTGTATATATGCTTGCATACATACACATATACATGCATTCATACATACATGCATTAATATACACATGCAATATATATGCATACACATGAATATATATGTGGATGTATATATAGATGTATATATACACATATATGTACATGTAGACACATAAATCCTGTGTGCATAAACATGAATATATGTGCATATGAATACAGGCATATATATGTCCATATACATATGTATACATGCATATGCATTCTTATATGTATACAGACATATACATGCATGTATATATATTCATGCATATAAATTCGTGCATATATGCACATGTACAATGCAAACACACAGATGTGCACATGTATATGCACACACACATATATCATGCATACACATGTGCATATATATGCTCAGATAGTGCTCTTCCTTTTATATTTCCTTTCTTTAATATACAAAGAAACATTCATTCTTAGTTCTTCTTTCATTTTTAATTTTATTATTCTATTTTTTTATTAATGTGGTGGTACACATCATTCCACATGCATAGAGGTCAGAGACAAATAACTTTCAGTTCTCTCCTACCACATAGATGAATCCTGGAGCTCAAACTCAAGTCGTCAGGCTTGGTGTTTGTTAGGTTCTGAGGCATCTGTGCCATCTTGCTGGCCCCATCTTCCATTTAATGCTTTGGCCCTTCTCTCTCTTTCTCTCTCTCTCTCTCTCTCTCTCTCTCTCTCTCTCTCTCTCTCTCTCTCTCTCATACAACACAGCAGCAAAACAACCAAGCAAGACTAGCATAACAGCTATGCAACTGGCCAAACCTGATCAATCATTGTGCTTCCAATACCCACACTGTCTTTTGGTGGCAAGTTATATATCACGATCATGATGCTTTCATAGGCTGATTTTGGATGCTGACCCTCTCTCAAATCCATGTCCATTCTCAGATTAGACTTCAGAAAAGTGGGATCTGTTTCCCCTCTGGTTGATCATGAAATTTATTCTCAGCAACAACAGTTGCTGGCACTTTGGTAGCATCATTATGTCACCTTTAGGAGGCTCCTAGAGGCTATTCAAGGAGCGAAGTCCATTAAGGAGAATATTCACAAACAGAAAGATCTGCTTTTTTTATCTCTCTTTTTATGATTTGCTTACTTTTATTTTATGTGCATGCATGAGTGCCTACATGTATGTATGTGTGCCACATCGATGCCTGGCACCTGTGGAGGCCAGGAGACGGTGTCCAACCCGTTGGGACTGGAATTCCAGGCTGTAGGCGGCCGTGAACCATCCCGTGAATGCTAGAGAACAATGCCGGGTCTTCTCCAAGGCTGGTAAGTGTTTCTAACTACTGCGCCATCTCCTCACACCCTCTTTCTTTCTCAGCATATCTGAAATTGCCAGTCTTCCATAGGCGTTTCTTATTCGACAGCTCTGTTGGTAATTTTAAACTTCCTGCACCATCTCAAAGTGAACCTCAAGGTCTCCCTCATTGCTTCAGTAGCAATATAAGCCCACAGATAAGACCAAAGCCAGACACTTTCTCGAGTGCTGGCTTTCACCTGTGGTCCTCTCATATCCAGTCATCCCACCCCCTACCCTGCCCCCTATTTTATACACTTCCTCACTGCACTCCCATTGGCTACTTAAGTGTGTCCACAATTTGCATGTGCATATGGTTGGGATGTTTGGACACCCAGCTAAATAAGGCCCAATTCCATTTCTCCCCACCAGGATGGTGATGAATTGGCCTCTCCAAGCTCTTCTGACAGAGAGTGGAAATGGGAGCTATCTCGGCCAGAGGATGACCTGGCTCCCCACGCAGGAAGGTATTCAGAGCACGTAGTAATTATCCATCCATCTCGTTCACACTAAAGGCATGGCAATGCAATTTTAGCCTTATAATCAAGACCATATGACAAAAACCAAGGCCATTAGGGACCAATTTCGAGCATTCTCTGCAAGACAATGATTTTCCAACCGCACTTACATATGCTGAGCAGTTACCTCTGCATGAGTGCAGCTGCTGCCATTTACGTGACACCCGCACCCCCCCCCCCCCCCCCCCCCCCCCCCACTCTCTCTCTCTCTCTCTCTCTCTCTCTCTCCTTTCTCTCTTCCTTCCTTTCTGGTTTTCACTCATTCACAGAACAACATATTTACCATTTTTATTTTTTTTTTTTTTTTTTTTTTCATTTCCCAAAGCATAGTAGGAAATGCTGAGGGTAAGATTTCTACTTGAGCCAATGACCACACACTGCTGGTTGCTTCCCTTTCTTCTTTCCTCGCTGCTGTACCTGGACACAACTGTCCCCAAGCAAGATCTTCTAGACCCATAATTGTTCAGGTGCCCTTTTGATTTCACCACTTCAGTGATGTAACACTGTTATCTCTGAAAGGCCATGGTGCCATCAGAAATCACAGAACTACTGTACAGGCAACATGCCACTCACCAGGATGTACAGAGACCTTAAAGGCATATAAAAGTTAGCTCAAACATCCTCATGCATTGTTTTAAAATACCCAGCAGGTTTTCTGGGCAGAGAGATGACTCAGCAGTTAAGGATAGATACACCATGCTCCTCCAGAAGGTTTAGCACACTCATCTCAGGCAACTTGCAACCACCTATAACTCCAGCTTCAGGAGATCCAATACCCTCTTCTAGCCTCTGAAGGTACATGTGCAAGAGTGCGTGGACACGCACGCACACATGCGTGTGTACACACAAACACACACACACACAGCTCACTATTTATTATTTATTCATTTGGGAGAAAATGAAAGTCATTAAATAGCCTATGTAAAATGGAAAAAGAAAAGCCAGATGCTATATTATACCAGCATTCCTTTGGCTTTCTTATGGACCCCCAATCCTCCCAGATTATCAGTTGGTAAGAGGATAGAGGGTTATCTCTGGATATCAGGATATCAGCTTATACTCACTTCAGTTCCTTAGTTTATGAGACATGTTGCATCATAATATCTCATTCCATCATGTTATAAAATTATGAGGCAAGGGCTGGTCAGATGCCTCACCACATAAGGGCCTTGTAGTGCAAGCCAGAGGACCTGAGTTTCATTTCCAGAACCCACAGAGTAAGAAGACAGAACTTACTTCCGAGGTTTGTTCTCTACCTTCCATACCTGTGATATAGCAGGGATGCCCATACCCATACCCACAATAAATAAGATAATAAATAAATCTTTAAGAACTTCTGAGATAAAGTATATGTGAGTTTCTTTGGCATTTTAAATGTGAAGCTGCATGGTTCTTTATATTGAATCAATATCTTGGCATAATGAAATGCAATTGAAACTACAGCACAGCTCTATTCCACTACAGATGCAGTCACACACTTTTGATGACCATTTTCCAGAATGTTCTGTGAAGATACTCAACTATCCCTGAACTAGATCCAGCAAAACCAAGTTCACTGTGTAGCCTAGAAATACCATCATTATTCAGGGTTCTTTTAAAAAAAATGATTTAGTCATTTTTATTTTATGTATGAGTATTGTGTCTGCATGGATGTATGTGTACCACATGCATGCAATACCTACAGAGGCCAAAAGAGGGTGGTGTCAGATGCCCTGTTATTGGAGTTACAGATTCTGAGAGCTTCCAAGTGGGTGCTGAGAACAGAAGCCAGGTCCTTTGCAAGAGCAGCCAGTGCTCTTAACCACCAAGCCATTCCTCAGTCCTATTCCTAATTCTTGTTGTTGTTGTTGTTGTGTTGTTGTTGTTGTTGTTGTTAATTATATTAAATGTAGGTGTATTGGGAAGCTGCTGTCAGGCAAATTCACTGGCCCCAAGGACTAAGGCTAGGGGAGTTACAATGGGAATGAAGGGGAGGGGGGAGAGAGAAGGGAGAGAAGGGAGGAGGAAGAGAGAGAGGGAGGAGGAAAGAGAGGGGAGAGGGAAGACAGGGGGGAGGAGAACAGACAGGGGAGTGGGAAGAGGGAGGAAAGAGAGAGGGGAGGGGAAGAGAGAGGAGAGGAGAGAGAGGAAGGGAGGGGGTAGACAGAGGAGAGGAGAGAGGGGGAACAAGAGGAAGGGAGGGAAAGAGAGGCTGTTCCTAATCCTTGATGTCTAATTTAATATGACGAATCGCAGCGCTTTCAAGAAAAATAAGGGAAGGACGAACTATGTTATTCTCAACAGAAAATACCCCAAAAGTGTTTCATGACTATATCTAAGCAAATGTTAACAAAAAGATTTTATATAACATTTGTCAAATATCATGGCTTGAGATATCTCTGCACTGAGCCATATTCTGGTAGCACGATCAGGTTCTAAAGGTGGAAGACGCATGCCTTGGATCATCAGGGCTACGGTGTACACATGGCTAAGACCCCTGCTGTACACTTCCTCAATAAGATGCTTGCCAGCTGGCAGGCAAAGGAGGAAGGTGTCCCATGTCAGAGGTGAGCATGTGGGAACTCGGAATCATCTTATCCCACTGTCAACAGCACCTGGGGTTAGGCGGAACTGAAATTTGAATCCCTCGAAATGCCTTAGAGATGATTGCCCTATGATACCACACTGAAAATAAAGCCATTGCGTGTTGTGTTTTGGAAGTGAGATGGTCCCCATAGGCTGAGATGCTTGAATACTCAACCTCAGGTGGCTGTGCCATCCAAGAGGATTGTGAAACTTGCAGGAAATAGAGCCTTGCTGGAGGAAGTGGCTCACTGGGGTGGGGATTGAAGCTTTCTGGCTCATCCTAATTTTCTGCTGAGCATTTGCAGGAGGACCAGCAGTCTCTCACTGTACTGCCACACCACACCATAATGGGCAAAACCCCTGAACAGTTAAACCATGAGGACTCTTCCCTGTGTCTCCTTTGTTATTCACTGACAAAAGGACCAGAAGGAGCTAGCCTGTGCCATGTCTAGTACTTGGTCACAAATAACAGAAAATGGCCAAGTCTTCCATCAGATTTCATAAAACTAAACAATAAAAGTAGTTGTGAAAAATGCCTGTGCCAATAGAGTAGTTATCCTGGATCTGCCACAGGCTTTCAGTCAAGGAACAATCTTAATAAATAAATAAACAAAATTTTAGAAGTCTGTAAGTCTTGAATATATATATATATATATATATATATATATATATATATATATATATATATCCTGTGAAGCACTCGAGCATAAACAGGCTCCAGGAACACTGGGTCACTCTGACCAAAGGTGACTGCGGGGGGAGGGGCTTGTTTAGCTTCTGGTGAACCTTGCTGAATTGGGTATTGTATCTTCTGTGTTCCCTGTTCCTCACTTTCAGTATGGCCTAAGTAGTACAATGCTAAATCCTTAGACACCCCTTTTATGTTTCAATGTTCCCCGTCTACGTGGTCACAGATATTCTTTGTGAAACATGATTACCTAACAACCCACAAAAAGACTAACTTTAACTGACATGTCTTCACTGAACTCATTTGTTCATCTTCCTATGTAGAACATTAACTTTGCATTTTCTGGTGGTCCAGACTAAATAAATAAAAAAAAATAAACAAACAAACAAACTTTGAAGTTATTATCCACTCTCCTTAACACCTCTTGTGCAATTCAGTTGTCTCTTATTTCAAAACACACTGGGGATTGGCTAAGTCTCATCTCATTGTCCACATCTCATCTCTGTCATTACTCTCCCAGATATATACTGCACACGTACATGCACACAAATTAGGTGTAAAATTTGATAAACTTTTACAAATTCATACCTTCTCAAAACCATCACAACTAAGTAGAAGACATTATTATCACTCTAGAAGGTCCCTTCTTATATGGTCTAGCCAGTCACATGACAGGAAGTTCTGTCATGGTTTAAATTGTCAAAGCTTACTTTGCCATATTCAGAAATTGAAGATACAAAAATTGAAGAAAGAAGATATAGGAGGTTTGGGGGGGTGAACATAATGTGTGGTTTCTTTTTTTACGACATAGGATAGAAATTTTGATTTCATATAAACTACCTGCTTTTCAAATATTTGCATGATCTCTCTCTCTCTCTCTCTCTCTCTCTCTCTCTCTCTCTCAAATACACACACACACTAGATTTAAGCCCAGATTCTCTTTGATTATTATATATTTTGTTACTGTCAGCTGGAATTTTATTGTGACTGTTTCTCCTGTTTTGGTAATTCTGTCAAGTATGAAATGCTCCTTTACTGGAGTTTTAACTCTCCTTGATAGCCAATGGTTTTGACATGTTTTCATACACTTATTGGTCATTTCTATATCTCCTTGTGTAATATGCCTGCTCAAATCCATTTTTAAGGAGTGACTTTAAAACAATATGTCAACTAGCATCATTTCTCTGCTCAAAGCAGTCCAATAGCATTTGTATCTCCTAGTAAAGGTCCCAGCCCTGACACATCCACAGAACAGTCATCTGGACATTCCGCCTTGAGAATTAATTCTAACAGGGCTGCTTAGCCTATTGCCAATGCCTCAGCCCATGAGCAGCACATACCCCACCTGGAGTAGCACACATCACACCTGGAGCAGCATACATCANATCACACCTGGAGCAGCATACATCACACCTGGAGCAGCACACATCACACCTGGAGCAGCACACACCACACCTGGAGCAGCATACATCATATCACACCTGGAGCAGCATACATCACACCTGGAGCAGCACACACCACACCTGGAACACCACACACCACACCTGGAACACCACACATCACATCACACCTGGAGCAGCACATACCCCACCTGGAGCAGCACACATCACATCACACCTGGAGCAGCACACATCACATTACACCTGGAGCAGCACACATCACTCCTGGAGCAGTACACATCACACCTGGAACAGCACACATCACACCTGGAGCAGCACACATCACACTTGGAGCAGCACACATCACATCACACCTGGAGCAGCACACATCACATCACACCTGGAGTAGCACACATCACATCACATCACACCTGGAGCAGCACACATCACACCTGGAGCAGCACACATCACACCTGGAGCAGCACACATCACACTTGGAGCAGCACACATCACATCACACCTGGAGCAGCACACATCACATCACACCTGAAGTATCATACATCACTCTTAGAGCAGCACACATCACACCTGGAGTAGCACACATCACACCTGGGATGGCACACATCACACCTGGAGAGCCCCCAGACACCCATTTACATTCTCACTTCTTTTTGGTCTTTCTAGAATACTTTACATAAAATAACTACCATCCTCAGTTTCCTCTATACCCAGTTCCAATTTTATTGCTTCGTAGAACCATTAAGATCAAACTAAAACTTATTTGTGCATATTTGGGCTCCATCTTTCTTAGTCTCCCTCCCTTCTCTTCCTTTCCTTTTTCATCCAACACCGAAATACAAACACGGGGAACCAGAATGCTGCTGCTCACTCTATTGCCATCCTGCTTGTCCCTGGTTCTCTACACTCACCAAACCTTAAACCTCTGAATACATATATCTGGAACATTTATCGACTCAAATAAACAAATTGTTACTTAATTCTAAGCTGCAAATTTGCCTAATTAAATTATAATCTTACCTCTGTTCCTTTCATGAAGCCAGTCAAAAAAATTCTATGAGATTTAAAAAGTTTGAATAACCATTTTTTTTTCTAATCTCATCCTTATTTAAAAGCCACTTTGTAGAGGAGAGAATTTTCTTACTTCACATCATTAAGGGAGTCAGGGCAAGCTCTTGAGTGGGCCTCAAAGGAAGCCTGCTTGCAATTGCACACAGCATGGCCTCTCACCAGGGAACTCTCTTGGCAGGCCAGGGACTATAGAGGACCTGTGGAGGCTGCTGCAGTCTCACTGGACCTCACAAAGTCTCATGCTCAGTTAGCTCTCTTACAGCCCAGGACCACCTACCTAAAAATGGTGTCTTACCGGCTCTCCCTCACCAATCTAGACAATTTGTTTCTCTGGTGACTCTAGGCTGTGTCAAGTGGCGGGTGCAATCTAACTGGGACACATGTAGGCCAAACACTTCAAGGGCAAATTTTAAAAATTATATATACATCCAGACCATTGATTAGAATGTGAAATATGCCCCCCATAGACTTACATCTCTGAACTAGTCCCCAGCTGGTGGCACTATTTTGGATATCTTTTAGGAGATGGAACCTTGCTGGAGGATATGGGGTCATAGGAGACCAGCTGCAAATTGTGCGGTCTGGCCCCACTTTCAGACAGCTCTGTGCTTCCTGAGTACAGACACAATGTAACCAGAAGCATCCCCATCAGCATCAGGCCTTCCAGTCCATGATGACCATGTACCTTTCCAACCTCAGACAAGGAAAATACTCTGACACAATGTAACCATCAGCATCAGGCCTTCTAGTCCATGATAGACGTGGACCTGCACAACCTCAGACAAAGAAAACACTCTGACACAGTGTAACCATCAGCATCAGACCTTCCAGCCCATGATGACCATGTACCTTTCCAACCTCAGACAAGGAAAATACTCTGACACAATGTAACCATCAGCATCAGGCCTTCTAGTCCATGATAGACGTGGACCTGCACAACCTCAGACAAAGAAAACACTCTGACACAGTCGTTGTACATCGTGGTGCGCACTAGGCTCCGCACCACGATGTACAACGTCCACAAAGAAAACACTCTGACACAGTGTAACCATCAGCATCAGACCTTCCAGCCCATGATGACCATGTACCTTTCCAACCTCAGACAAGGAAAACACCCCATTAGGTTACTTCTTGTCAGGTACTTGGTCACAGCAATGGCTAAAGCAATGAATACCTATGGCTGTGTTCATGTACCTGAGTATACATAGGCATTAAGGCGCAGCTAAGTTAAGTAATAATAAAATGGGCAGTGTGTCCTTTATTAAGTGCTTGCCACACACTAATCCTCACAAAATATACCCAAGGGACTTTCCTACTTTGCAGATTAAGTTGAAGTGAAGGATATTTAAGTAAGTTGTCAAATCCTTATCACTAGTCTCTCCTACAGTCAGGATTTCAGCTTTATTATATTTTATCAGTTCGCCTTAATATTTCATAGCCACACAGGTGAGGGTATGTGTAAACATAATTTAAGTTAGAAATAGAACATTTAAGAAGTATGCAATACACGGAAAAAATTCTAGAGCCTTGCACTGCTTTTTTCAAAATTATTTTAATGCAGATATGTAGATAATAGATTTTCTTTTTTCCACAGTAAAACTAAAGAGTAATTATATATCACATAAGTACTGTATGAAATGCAGAAGTCCAAGGAGCACCCTGTACCTAGTTCCCAATGTAAGCAAGGCTTAGTGCCCAAGCACAAAGCCATCTGTAAAGCAGCCAGATTCATACCCAGCCCCAT
This sequence comes from Mus pahari, assembly GCF_900095145.1. Lineage (NCBI taxonomy): Eukaryota > Metazoa > Chordata > Mammalia > Rodentia > Muridae > Mus > Mus pahari. The sequence continues at coordinate 159,745,438 of NC_034594.1, read as the reverse complement.
TCCTCTGAAGTATAAATACCACCTTTAATATGCAAATGCTATTCTTTGATTTCCTTGGTAGTTTTATCATACAAATGCATCCTAAAAATATTCTTGTTTTTATTACTGCAAGATACCACTCTACAGTTGTGAATGGCTAAACTGTGTCTGTAATCAACTAAAAACCCATCGCTGGGCACTGAGGAATTTCTTGATTAGATCATTTGAGTTGAAAAGAACAAGAACCACCCTAAAACCGGTCACCCGTTCTGTGTCCACATAAAGGGACTCAGATGAAGCAAACTTTCTGTGGCCCTCACTCTGGCTGGCAAGTTCACCTACGCTGCTGCTGAGGCACTGATTTCTTCATGGTATTGGAACCTCCTTCTTTATGAGTCCAACATGGACTAAACACCAGTAGCTCTCTAGGGATTTCCAGGACTCCAGCACCTGACTGGGACTGCTGAGACATCCAATCTCATGGACTGAACAACTACCAGACTCTTGGCCTTTCCTTTGAATAACATCATTGTTAGACTGCTTGGACCACAGTTTGTAAACTATACTAACAATCCCCTTTTAATACATACAAGCATACATACATATATTCATACATACATACATAAACACACACAAACATATACATATATACACACATACACACATGCAGACACACATATAGACACACATACATACAGAAGCATACATATAGACACACACATATATATACACACACACATACTTATATATACATGCATACAATATACACACAGATATAGACACATATAGACACATACATATACACACATACATACATATATGTGCATACACACATATATATGTACATATGTACATATACACACATACATACTCATACACATATATATGCACATATACATACATACACACAGAGACACACACATACATGCACACACATACACATATACATACACACATACACATATAGACACATGCATACACACACATACACACACATACATACACACGTACACATATAAGTACACACAAATACATACACACAGACACACACACAGTCACTCCTGTTCCTTTAGACAACCCTAATATACCTGTCAGGACCCCCCTCTGTTGACTCTTGCTTCCTCACATCCCTAGCGGCCATTGTCATGAACGTCATGGCTCTCCTGGACTTCTCTGTATGAATGCATTGCTTTCATTTGTTTATCTTCCTGCTGACACAACACATAAAATATATTGTAAAGCCACTGTTTGACAGAATGTTATATTCCCAATTGGAGACTGATGGATCAATAGAATCATGGAGGCCTCTAACATCAGGACCATACCCGATGGAAACTCTATCTACAGAAGAAAACCCCTTAGCTGAGAGGAAAAGATGAACTCTTCAGTAAACGGTTCCCGCCCCCCTGCTTTCTGTATCCTGGGAAGCTGGAAAGAACAAACTTCTAAACCTGGAGGACAATACTGATGAATATTTTTATGACTATCCAGTCATCAAAAGAATATTATTCTTACAATAACTAAAAAGTAAGCCATAAAGGAAAAGACTAAAAATTCAATCTAAGCAAAAGGGAAAAAAATCATCAAAGGCCACAAGACAGCAAACAGGAGAGGAAGCTGTAAATGCTTAGGAAACACGGGGTCATTCTATTAGCTCCTGTGAGGAACTTGTTTTTAAAGGAGGGTCTTGACTTTGCCCAACTAGTTACAAAGGGGAGCGCCTCAACCTTCCCAGTTGCTTGGTTCTTTGTCCAACAGGAAGAGGAGACGCTAACACGTTTAACACACATCTTTTAGGCTGCTCTTTGTTGAAGCCCACATAAAATTCTACCTTGCTTCAAAGAAAAGCGACTAACCATAGGTGGCATTGTTGTAGCACACATCCTGTTCTCAATTGCTTGGATGACAGCAAAGACTGGTACTAGTAAAACTTCATTTAAGTTTTTTAATTCCATTGAAGGAGAAGGTCATTGACACTTCAGTAATTGCTATTGAAAACCATTCGGCTAAAAGAGAAAACACACACACACACACACACACTCAAAATAAATTGTGGCATAATCTTTACTGCAGATTATTCACTTTAAAAGAATCACCTAGTAGCATTCTCATGATAAGATCACTATTTCAATTACCTTGCTTAGGAAAGTTTTTGATTATGATTCTTAAGCAATAACTGGATAATTTATATACTCCAGACAGAATTCATTCCCCCTTTTTCTCATCCCTGAACAGAAAGTCTAAGTTGTAAAGCTTTGTTCTAATTTTTGCACAAAGGACTAGAAAGAACTTGCCACAGTTTTGATACAAAATACCTTTGACAGGCTTGTATGTATAGACATTTCATTGGCCACTGCCAATGCTGTTGTAGTTGGTTCGGGAATCTTTGAGGAGGGAGGTATGGCTAGGGCAAGGGGATCTCTGAGGATAGGATTTAGAGTGTTCTATTCCAGCCTGCGTCTGGTTCCCTTTTTGCTTCTTGGTTGGGATCATGTGAGAAGCCAGTACTGGGAGCTGTCATCACTGCAGAACCAAGCCATTGTGCCTCACTGCCTCTACCAGGAAGAAGTGAATCGCTTACCTTTGACACTGAACAAACTCTTGTTCCCTTCAGATGCCTCTGTCTAATATTTAGTAGTGATGCTAACACAAGGTTAATGAGGCAGTTCCATGGGCAGAGTTCTTGCCTACTACACATGCAACCTTGAGTTCAATGGCCAACACCACGTAACTCCTGCATGGCGGCGCATGCTTGCAACCCAGCTCTTGACAAGTGCAGGTAAGAGTATGAGAAACTCAAGGTTTAACCTCGGCTACATGATGCATTTGAGGCCAGCCTCAGTTACTTGATATCTTGCCAAAAAGAAAAAAGAAAGGAAGGAAGAAGGAAGGAAGAAAGGAAGGAAGGAAGGAAGGAAGGAAGGAAGGAAGGAAGGAAGGAAGGAAGGAAGGAAGGAAGGAAGGAAGGAAGGAAGGAAGGAAGGAAGGAAGGAAGGGAAAAGAAGGAAAAAGAAAAGGAACTCACTACTATAGAGGTGGCACAATGAAAGAAGGGACTTGGAGAAGCAACTGTTTTCCTTCAGACAGGTAGCATGCTGGCAACTGGGAACCTCAGTGGGAGCCCTGATGTGGATTATCACTCAGGACTGGTCAGCCCGCTATTTCTTCCCATCTGGAAATACTGGGAGCCTTAAGTCTGTGGTTTCTTCTCTCTCCCATTCTAAAAGGATGGGGTTTAATAGAGCTAAGAGCCTAAAATGTCCTTATATGTGAACATAAAAAAAATATATTCCTGTTCAAGAGCACGCTACAGAAGGGAGAATCAGCGGCCATCTGAGACTTTAAATTTAGCTTGTAAGGTCCTGTGTCTGATGCCTCAGCCTTCGGAGAGGTTCCCATCAGCAATGAAGGTTTGCAGTGCTAAATTCTAAAAGCTGCTGTCAGTCTAAGAAGTCCCATCGCTGGAATCGCAAAGCCAGTGAAACAGCAGAATGGATGACAGCATAGGATCGTCTACAACTAATTGTTTTGGAGCTTTTGGAAAAGCTGGTCTGTTTCCGGGCTCCATCACCAGTGTTGCCTGTGGAAGAGTGACAGCTAAGATAAGAACAGGGCAAATGAACATGGAAAATAACAACCAAGGAACTATATAACAATGAATATGGCATGATGGGTGATAAGCAAGGGAAGCCCTGTGTCTATAGATCCTTCTTCCCACAGGAGTACAGTAGCTTGTGATGCTGCAGCTTACAAACCCAATCACTTGGGCTCAAGACCCACCTCATCATGAATGAGCCACAAGGAGGCCCTTGGCCCTTTTTCCATAATTGCTCGTGGCTGTTTCAAGAAAGGAGAGAAAATGGAATTCAACTCACTGACTTGCTGGAAAACTTAACGAGGTTGCTGGACTTAAAACACTTTGCACATCATACGGTACGAGGTAAGTATGATTTGTCTTTATAGAAAACAACAGGGTTTGTCAAAGGTCAGTGAGAGCAACATGCAGTGGGCAACAGGAAGTGGCCATAGTACGGATAGCAAGAGAGGCGGCCGGGTTGCCTTCTGAGGCTATGTACCATTATTGTTTTTGAGAAGTAATCATGCCTGAAATGGAAGGGAAGGGAGAGGAATATCCATATTGCCACCGAGAACCAGAACCGTGCTTGGGGTAAGTGGGCTCACTAGTCAGTTCTGCTCCCAAACTCCACTTACACCATCTTCCTTGGGATCTCCAAGGACTTGAAAGCATCATCCTATCTCCTGCCACAGCACTAGTTGGCTCCCTCTTGCAAAACCTGAATAAGGACACATCTCTCTACCTTCATTATCTCCAAATAAAGTTTTTAAAAATGAGGTTCTGACCTATAAAAGCCTTTTAATGACACCATGGCAAATATTAACTATGCAGGCTGCCCTTACAGAATCTTGAAGGAGAGAAGATAGAAATGTGTCCACAGATCCCTCACAGGGTGTGTATGAATGGTTTTCTCTTTACAGGGCTTTGTAGTATATGCTGGGGGGATACAGTCCCCACCTTAGAGAATCTGTTCCATTGGAGAAGAATATTAATCAACAAAAACAAGGGGTCTGAGAGGCATACTCAATGAACCTGCATGAGACAGGAAAACCAGACAGGGCGATCAGAGGTTGGGAGGGGAAGCATGCTATTTTAAAGAGAAAGACATACAAACCAGACAAAACAAGTCTTGGTGATTCCAAGGAGATGCCACCGCAGGTGGGTGGATTCAGATGATCCCAGCAATCCTAGAGAGGGCAACAGGGCAGCCTTACTGGGCAGAGACACGAGCAAGAGAAAAGCTAGAAGACACCGCAAGGGTCAAGCAAGACTGCTTGGCGCTGTGGGGGGCTTTGGTCTTTATCTTCTGGAACCATGTGAAGCCAATAGCACAGCATGGGCAAAGAGCAGAGGAAGCCTGGACAGAGCCTGAGAATTACACAAGGGAAGGCACAGGATGCCTTACCCGGAAGGACCCATCAAAGAACGTCTCCTTCTGCGGCCACAGGTAGGCTTCTGATCCCATCACTTCCCCGCTTCCAAGTGTACGCCTAGCCTGCTTATGTCTGTCTGTACCCCATGGGCAACTCTGCCGAGATGCTCACAGACAATGAGAGGTTTAGCCAATTGCAGTACAGAGTGGAGAGTGCACTTAAGGAGGACAGGGGCAGAGAAGGAGGGTTGTGCCTGATGCTGAGCACACCCCGCTGTTTTCTTGACCCTAGAGGCAGATCTAGAGGGAAACCTCATCACCCGAACTTGCTCTTCATTTGGGTCCAGATAATAGCTGTCTATATTAAAATTGTTAGTAGTTCTGTATTTATAAAATGAGAAAAGAAGGGAAAAAAATCTCCGGCAGGGAAATAAAAATAAAATGTATGATGCACAGAGGTGGTGGGAAGATATAATGTTATTTTACATATTTGATATAGAGCCTAAATTAAGCCATAGAAAAGAGGCCATGAATCTTCACAGGCTCATTATCACGCCTTCCTAAACCTCAAATACAGAAAAATACATTTCATAAACAAAGACCCAATAGGATTTTAATAGTACAATAAATTTCAGAGACATTTGCACTAATCACATTTCATTACTTTTTTTTTTCTCTAAGAAATTCCATTTGATGGAGAGTCAGATTTTGAAAGAAGGTACAAATGTCTTTTGGGAGCTAGTTTTTGATTAACCACAGAGGTGTCAGCCAAATATATCACGGACGTGTCAAGCAGAATCTAACCTAAAACACACTTGCATGGTCACTGTCTCTCCCTCATCCATCGCGTCTCTGTGACAAGGGTTAATCCACTAACATCCATGAGAAACATCTTCTCTCTAAACAATGCAAATGTCACAAAATTCAGACCTCCAATTGAGCTGTCAACCTCGCAGGTGTTCTATGACCCTGGCTGCTTGCCAGCAGATTCACGTTTTTCAATCTCTATAGATGAACTTTCAACTTAAAATTTCCATCTTATCATCACTCCCTTGAATGCCATCACCAGAATAATCTCACACGAAAAGACACATTCGTCTAACAGGACTATCAAACCAGGGCACGAAGAGGTCTTAACCTGTACCCTGCACCTTAGCTGTCAAGCCTACAGCTCTATTTCAGTGTATGAGATGTTCACAGGGCCAGGGATATGCTTATCTTGGGTTACATCCCACTACTAAATTGTCTATGTACTGGAACCCCAATTCCCTACTTAGCTTGTCCTAAGCCTTCTCGTGGCCTGAATGCATCCTCTAGGTGACTGATCACTCAATTGGACGCACTCCCAGTCCCGAAGGGAGCCACTGTAAAATGACATAAATGTGTAAGTGTGCACACAGCACCCTGGGATGCTGGCAGGTGCTGGGAATGGCGCTTGCTCTGCAGCTATACCCTAAGGCATCATTCCAATCCACAAGTTCTAAATTAGAAACTGACCTTCCAGATCATTCTTCTCAAAGTTCACTGTGCTAGGTTGTCAAAGACCCTGTTACAATACAGATTCAATCAGTCTGGCATGGGGACTGGAAGAAGTCTGCATTTCCCAGGAGCTCCAGAAAACGTAGACACTGTAGTGTTTAGCCCACACTTGAGGCAATGATGTAAGGTCATGAGTCATGTTTGCCAAGGAAAGAATTTGGTTGCGGGACAAAGTTCTGTCAAAGATTTGTTGCATCTGCTCATTCTGCCTCCAAGAGTGGTCCAGGCTTCTCCTGCACCTTAGGTTTGGTTCTGGTTTCTCTTGTAGACACACTCGTTACTTTTTCTTCACACTCAAGTCCTACTTCATCCCCAAGAGCAACTGTAACAGAGCAGAATCTGGCAGTGGAAGGTGGAGGCCCTACTAGGTATAGGCTCATTCATGACGTGGAAAGCATAGTCCTGCAAGACTCCTCCCACGCTGTTACTTCTCTGCATTCTCCACCTTGAAGAATCCAGGGAGCCTCGGTTCATTTCTGCAGAGAGTAATGCTAGACCCACCCTTTTCTCTAAAATCACCTGTTGTAAAGACCACCATACTGTGGAACGTTACAAAAACAGCCATCGGTTGCCAAACCAATTGGCCCCAGACAGTATGGCTGCCTTTGTAAGAAAAAGCCCTGTGTCTTCTGACGACAGAAGGACAAAGCTCTCAGCCTCTAGGCCGATTGCTTTCTGTCTGGCCCTACTTGCTATTCAGGTCACAGACCTCAGTGCTCCTGTGCCCTACCCTTGCCAACAATGCTCCATGAATTTTCCTTGCTCTTGTTTCAGTCTGACCACTGTTACTTTCATCTGATGCTCTCGAATGATGTGGAATGTGGAGTATCTTTTCATACGCTCATCTGCCATCTGTCAACCTACTTTGGTGGTGTCTATTCAGCTCTTTTGTATATTTTTGGATTACTGGTTAAGGTTTTGTATCTTGTGATTAACAGTCCTTCATTGGACACATTGCTTGAAAATCTTTTCTCACGGTGGGTAAGCTGCCTTACAATTTTCTTTTGCAGGACAGCATCTTTCACAAAGTATCTTTTAAAAATGTTATTGATGCTATCACACACGTCCTTTGTGTACTAATTGTTTGTCAGTGTTACGCCAAGTTCATTGCCACTTTGGAGGTCAATGGTGTCTTATGGTGTCTTCTGGGGATTTCATACTAGTGTCTCTTATGTGTAGCTCTGTGAAACACTTTGAAGTCATGTTTGCGAAGAATATAAGAATCTGAGTAGGATCTGGTTAGTACATGTGGACGCCTACTCTCCCAACCTCGGTTAGGAGCATGCCCTTCCCCCTTTATATTACCGTTGCTCCTCTTTTCAGAGATCAATTGACCTTTTACTGTATTTCTGGGCTCTCCACTCCACTTTATCATTCTTTAAATCTATCCTTGCTCAATATTGCTGTGACTACGATGCACTTCTAGCTTAGTCCACACTGTTAGCTCTCCAATTCTGCTCTCCTTCAACAGTGCATCAGCTAGCCCGAGTCTTCTGCTGCTCTATGGCCATTTACGAGTGGGTGTGTCAATACTGCAGAGTAGCTTTCTGAGGTTTTGACAGGCAATGCATCGAGTCTTTGGGTGAGGGTTGGAAAAGCCGACATCCTGTTGCCATTGAGAACACCCACCCATCAATATGGAATAATGATCTGTTTATTTAGTCCACTGATCTCTTTTATGCGTTGTGTAGTTTGGCTCATAAAGATCTTGCCTAAGTTTTGTTAGATTTATGCCTATATATTCCACCTTGGGGCATGCTGACATAAATGTCTGGTCTTCCCTGCTGTATCCTGCAGGAGTTTTCTCTCTGCTTCCACTCCTCCCCCCTTCCTGACCTTGCTCCTGCTGGGCCTTCAGGTTCTGTACACTTTGTCACCTTGTTTGAGAAATCTGAAGAACATTAGTTTGTCATTCATACCTTCACACATCCCTTTGTTTCCTGTCTACTGAGCACCAGGTGTTACTCTGTGCTATGCAAATATGGCACAGACATATCATTAGCACTATCAAAGAAGGTATATTTCAGTGGGGGGGGGCAGTAAAGACGTAAAGAAAATTGTCCTATAATTCACCTAGATGTGGGGCTACTCACTAACACTAAATGGAGAAAGGCTAAGAGCCTCCTCCTGGTGTCTGGGTTACTTTATTTTGGAGCTGGCTTTCCCCTTCATCAAAGTATGTGTGTGGGGGGGCATACAGCGATAAATCAATTTTATTTTCTACTGACTGCAACAATTGATCTAATTCAACAATGAGTTCACCTTCAGAGCTTAATAAATACCTAATTGATTGACTGGCTGATGTTTTTGGAGCCTCATTTTTAACTATTAGACCTTCCATAGAAATCTGCAGACAGGATTTTACATCTGTGACACAGTGTGCCTTCAGAATCCTACACATGTGGGCTGTTTTAGGTCTGAAGGGAAGCTGAGGCACGTGGAAGATCACTTTTCTCCCTGTCCAGCCTCGCAGACTTTGCCTGGTCCAGCTTCTCCAAAGCCAGGTTCAGTGGAGTCCCTGTTCATGCTTAGCTTATGATAATCTTCTGGGTGTTTATTGATGGTTTGTTTTTTTTTTTAATGCCAAGAACTACTGGGAGACACACTAGAGGAGGCTTCCAAGTTTTACTACCAACTGGAAAACCCACAAACAAAAAAACGAAGATGAGAAAAAATGCATCACTAAAAATCTAATGTGCAGTTGGCTAAATGATAAACCAATTTGAATTAGTGGGTACTAATTGAAAAGCTGCATGACAAAGTATTTTCCCATTAAGGCAGGAATTTGCTGAAGGCATTTTCAATTATTTATCATGCTTCAGTAAAAAGCTTCACACATCCCAACAACATCGTGTCAGCTTCAACTTCTCCTACTGATCGAATTTTTAGCACAACGGCTACCTAGCCCAGTGACTTTAAAAATTATATGCCGATGACCTTGAAACCGTTCTCCTTTTTTATGAGGTCCCCCCTCTCCTCTCCAGTGCTCATACCTAACTGCACAGATGCTCAACCTGAGAATCTAATTATTATCAGAGAGGGTTAATATTTTAACCATATCCTGGCTTATCTGAATGGAAAGACTCGGAGTTCACTCTGCTTTAGGAGACAAGTGGACTATTTAGAAGTTCTGACCATCTAGAAGGACATTTTAGATGAAGGACTATCTCCCTTTGAAGTACACAAATATTTGAATGTCCTTTTTCAATTGCTTGCATAACTTGCCCTTCTCAAAATCGGGGCAGAGGTGACTGCTGGGAGCCAAAATTGTGGATTCCAACCCTACAGGGAAGGGAATATGTCTGGAACATAATACCCTGTTGGTGCTCAATAAATGTTTATTAATGAGCCCCGTTTTCTGACCCAGGCACAGAGAATAAATCTAAGGAAGGAAGATTATGCAAATAGACAGAAAGGTCACCCAGCCCTACATGGGGGTGTGGCCCAGGGTGGGGGCAGAACCAAGTCATTCAGGTGACAGGACATCCTCCAGGGTGTACAGTAGTGACCCTGGCAACCCTCATTCCAACAGTTATCTATTCCGTTATGAAATCATGTAGAACATTTCAGTCAGTGGCTGAGAAACTGCTCTGGGTTGGGGCGGGGGTTGTTCTTTTCTTACAATGGTTTACAAAGATTTGTGGCCCATAGAAGTTGGCCCAGAATAGACAGGGAAGGAAGAATTAAAGTGTAACCTGGAAGGACCATTAGTAAATACCATTCCCACATTATGTAACCGTGGGGTGGAAAGTGGGCATGAAGCCAGATCTAAATAAAGTGTGTGTGTGTGTGTGTGTGTGTGTGTGTGTGTGTGTGTGTGTGTGTGTGTGTGTGTGTGACTAACAGTCTGTTGTGAAAGTTACATGTAAAGTAGAATCACAAGCCTTGCTAATTCATGTCACCCAAACTGATGCTATTAGGCAAGGGCCCCTTCATGCAAAGGTTACCAAATAAAGTTAACTTCATCACACTAAGCGGAATAGCCAGGGAACAGTTACCAGATGCCTCCTAAGAGGCTTGTGTCCTTCCTCCACAGCTCTGCAGCAAGAAATGTTCATGTGTGCTGGTACCAGTCATTAGCCTTTTAAAATTATTGTTTTTAATCTAGTAAGTAAAACCGAAATTTGTGATGATTTGTCTTAATAAAATATTTATGATACTTCGGGAAGATAGCTAAATAACTCTCATCTGAGAAAGAACAATGAAGCACAACTAAATTGATTTCCCCCAAGTAGGACACACACCTCAAAACATATACAGACAGAAAAGACGGACGTGGCTATCGTGACAGTGTTCACAGGCTCTGTCCCCTTTTAATTGAAATCTTATCTGAGGTAAAAACCACCTCTGCACCTTCTGCCACACTAATCTTCCCTAGCCTGGAGGCCCACAGCTTGTGAATTATTAAACAATCATATTTGTAGCTGCAAATTGATTTCTGAGAGAATCCATATTGATTGAGATATTTAAGACTAATGATTTTGAGGTTAAGGTGTTTTGATGTTATTACATGTGATGAACTAAATGGGTAAGGCTTTGTTTTGTACTGAACATATATATGTATATATATATACACACACACACACACACACACACACATACACACACACACACACACACACACACATATATATAGATAGATAGATTTTGTCAGTCTCTTTAATCCTGAATCCACCAACCAGGTCAGGGATGAGGCAGTCTTTCAAAAGATGCCAAAAAACATGACACACTAACTCACTGCCAGACGTTGCCCACGTTGATAAAATGGTGGTAACTGGAATATTAAGTTGACTAGTTAGCAACTGGGGTTTGAAGTAATGGTGGTAGCCATTAGTTGTATTAATCGATCTTACTGAATTCTAGAAATTCAGCGTGTGTCCTGAAGCCACAGACAATCAACCCTGTCACAAGATAAAAGCGAGGAGACCCAAAGTGGGTGAAGTAGACACCAGTTACCAGACAAGTTCACGCCAAGGGCAAGAGCATATGGCCTCTGTCTCCACAGACCTCACATGACATCATGATAGCCAATGACCATCTCAGAGATGCTTCACACTGATTCAGCTCCTCAGAGGACCAAGATGCTGACTGAGACGGTATAAGCTACAACCCCAGCATTGACCCAGGCAGATTACTGGACGATGTTAAGCATGCAGGAAAATTGAGTTTCAGGGCCTGATCTTCCATTGACTGGGTAAGCTTGCCCAGAGTCCTGAACAGCACCAGATCTTCCCCGCATAGTAAGAAAAATCAAATATAATCTCTACTGCATATATTCACTTAGAATAATATGGATAAAAGCTCTTTAGTCTTGAAAGCACAGTACAGGTGTATGTTTTCCTGGGGTTTTACTTGATGTTTTGGTGTTTGTTAAAATGATACTAAAGTACGTGTACATATGTATGTATGTGCACATGTGTATGGAGGTTTATGTGCACATGTGAATACATGCATAGGCTAGAGATCACTTTCTACCTTATCTTTAAGATAAGATCTCTCCCGTGACCTGGAGATCACCAGGTCAGCTAGACTGGCTGGCCATCGAGTTTCAAGGATCCTCCCCTTTATCTTGGTGCCCAGTGCTGGTGCTGGAACGTATACCTGTGTGGACACCTGATGATTCAGCTTGGTTCCTTGTGCTTGTATCTGACTGATCCGTGTGTCCGGTCCCTTGTCTAAGAGTTTTTAAACTGTAGGCTAAGAGCCTCCGGTTTCCAGAGTCTCTTCCTCTTACGTCACTTCCAGACTGTCACTCAATCCTGCCGGCACAACTTTCAGAATACATCCAGACTCTGAGCACCTCTCCCAGCTCCGTGTTTATCTCTGCAACCGAAGCCACTCTCTCCTCTTCCCTGGGGCAGGCAGCAGCCTCCTCATGGCATCCCTTCTTCAAACTACTCTCCCAAGAGCTATTGGAATGGTCCTTCAGAAACATAACCACGTGACTCCTTTTCCTGATATCCTATAAGTGGCTTAATTTTAGTCAGAGCAGAAAGCATGGCCATGACAATGAGCTAATGACCCCACATGCCCCTCTCCTTTCCCTCCTTCTTCTCCTCCTCCTCCCCCTCTTCCTCTTCTTCCTCCTCTTCCTTCCCTTCCTCCTCCTCTCCCTTCTCAGACATCAGCTCTCCCGCTCTCTCCTCAGCAAGTATCACTTCCATTCCACTACCAACTTCTATCCCCAGTCCCTGGAACGCCAGCAAAATAAAACACGTAACTTCTCTGAATCAAGGCCTCTTTAGGTAATAATTACAACTCTAACTAGATCATCTCTCTTGTTCTGTTGTTTTTTGATTTGTTTTCTTTGTTGTTTGTTTGTTTCCTTTTGATCCACCAAGATAGTGAGCTAATTATTCTTCTTGAGTTAATGTCAAAAGAGGATGTAAGCTGTGTGTAACCAAGGGCTTTCATGGCTTTAGTCAGTACCCAGAGCAGAGCTGGTCGATGACCGTATGCCAAAGAATAAAAGGATAGGTGACTAGATTCCAAATCAAGCCTGTATGCTAATGCCAGTCTTGACTTTTAGGACTGATATGTCCATCCTTAGTATAATAGTCCATCGCTGAATCGGCCCAATCCAGATATCATATCCCTGCCAATCACTTACAATCCCTACTGTAACTCCAAAGCTGTAAAATACAGCTGCATGCACCTGTAATACAAGTCGAAGGTGGAGAATGGAGGAGCCCTGGAGTTCACTGCTAGCCATCCTAGTCAATCAATGAGCTTCAGGTTCAGTGAGAGACTGTCTCAACACAGCAGGTACTGAGCCCACAATGGCCATGGTTGTTGGCACAAACCTGTACAAGATCAAACTAGTCATCCTCCACTATGATGACAGAGGGTCTCACAAGGCCCCTGCTATTGCTTAAGAGATACAGGCAATTGATCGGTATTGGGGGCAGGAGGGTTAGTTTCTTCTGTGGTAAGGCCCATGGTAGGTTGTTCATGCTCCAGGGAATGGTACCCTAACCATGTACATAGAGGCTACTAATTAGACTCAGTGGGCTATAATAAAAAGAGGAATGAGAGAAAGAAGAGGAGGAAGAAGAAATAAAAGATGACAAAGATAAATATGGCATGAAGTTGAGAGGTGGAGAAATGATATACAGGAAGAATGGAGGGAAGGAGTATAATGTCAATGCATTGTTCTCATGTATGAAATTAACAGAGGAAATAAAAGTTTAAATCATCATCATCATCATCATCATAGAAGAAGAAGAGAAAAAAACCCAGTTCAGTCTCTGGCTACCTCATTCCCATGCATGGGAACGCATTGTCACAGACAGTCACCAGATGAACGGAAAAAAATTTAAGTAGAAGTAGATGACTATAATTCTATTACACCAAACAAATCCATTCCTTTAAAGAAGGAAAGTTGTCTTAACATTTAACTAGATTGACTTCTCAAAAAAAAAAAAGAAAGAAAAAGAAAAAAAAAAAAAGAAAGAAACTCGCTGACAGACGTGAGCCTCTGAGATGTCCAACCTCACAATTATAAGGACCTGAGTCTCAGGGGTTTTCTTCTTCCAACAAAGTAGAACAAGCGGGATTAAACTCATCACCACTTAACTTCCACAGCAATTCCCAGGATTTGTAACCATAAACCACCTACGGATCTGCCTCCAACATTCACTGGGTGAGAAATCAAAAGCCTGGTTTATAATTTTTTAAACAGAAAAAAAGGGGGGGGGGACTGCAGCCCTTTAAAACTTCTCGGTTGGAAAGGGCTATTTTTGGTCAATGATCTATTTTTATTTCTGCTCTGCTGTTTCTTGAGGAGTCCAATGACAAGGACCTGTCCTTCAAAGTTTTAGTCTGTGGGCACAGAATTAGCATTTACAATGACTTTCCCAGGATGCACTATACAGGTCCCAGCAGTGTGCCTCCATCTTGCCCCCTCAGAAGGATAGTGGGGGCAGTGTCTGGGCTAACCTTCCTAATTTCATCCAGAATTTTCTCAGGAGGCTTAAAGGAATTTACCAAAATAAATCTTTTTAAAAGGACCTGCACATGGTATTTAATTCCCAGTTCATGTCTGTTTCAACCATTGTTATTGTTTTGATTAGCAACCTCATTTTAGCCCATTCTTAATAAATTCACACACACACACACACACACACACACACACACACACACACATCATATTGATTCTTCAGCAAAGCCAGTTAATGCTATCATCTTGGCTAGAGTGCTCCAAGCAGCTGTCCTCATGGACATTTTTAATAAACACAAACATCAACTTGGAACCCGGAGAGAAGTTCAGATTGCTTCATGACCCATGCTGACGCTTAATACAACCACCTGATCAGATCCAGGGCAGTTACAGAACAGACAGCAAAACAAAACAAAACAAACAACAAACAAAATAAAACAAAAGGAAAGTCCATACAGTTGCTGGTCAAGCTAATCTTCAAAGGAAGAAAACCAGAGTGCACTGGAAGCTGGTACAGGAGCTGGGCTCAGGTAACCGGAGCCATAAATTCTTTCATGGTGATGTAGCAGCCTTGCCAACTGGGCAGATGATCTTGAAGGCCCTTTCCTTTATTCTGGCCCTGGTCTCCATGAAGTCAGAGACAAATGACTCTCAAGCACTTTGGAAATGCACAGGGCTCATTACAGAGGCACTCATAGAATTCTGAATGTATCTGCTTCAATTCGGGACTTGATATATCCTGCTGCTCTACTTTTAAGCCATAAGGGAAAAGGCTACAGACAAATAGATCTGGAATCTAATCTATTTGATTGCAAAGAGCCATCCTTAATCAAGAAGGCTAAGAAGCAGGCAGGGAGATGAGGGAACAGGACAGATCTTTTATGGCAGGGGTGTTTGTCGATCCGCTAGTTCATGGCATATCCCTACAGGAGTCTTCACAGACTCAAGTTTAAGGAAAGCAATTTATAATTTCTTCTTCAAGAGATATTAGCTTTGTTCTTTCCCCTAAAACATCAGCATCAAGCTGTCCTTTTTATATATCCATGTGTGTGTATAACTGTGCATGTGTGTTGGGGGGGTGCATACAGAGGCCAGAGGAAGCTGTTTAAGGTGCTTATTTCTTACCGTCTGTTATATTACCCGAGAACAGACTTTTCATCTAATCTGTCTCCATGCCCTCGCAGTGCTTGCATTAAAGTACATGTACAGCTATACCCAGCATGAAGAAAAGAAAATACATTTATTTACCAGGGCGGGGGGGGGGCGGTTGGGCCGGGGTACCACTGTGGGTGTCTCTGTGGAGGCCAGAGGACAACCTTGAGGAGTTGGTTCTCCCTTTCCACCATCTGAGATCCCTAGAACTTCAGGTGTTCAGGCTTTAGCTGCAAGCACCTTTATCCACTGAGCCATCTTGCCACCCCCATACCTACCTTTCTATACAGCTTCTAGGGATCTGAACTCGGATCCTCCTGCCTTGCAGCAAATAGTATCACCTACTGAGCCATCTCCCCAGTATGGAAGTAATCTGCAATAAACATGTAGAAGGGAGAGTGGCTTTCCATGACGGATCTGAACACCTTCCAGATGTCTGTTAGCCTCCTGTCTCCCCGAGGGCTGGGCTACCTCTAAGTAAACACTGTTTACAAAAGATACTTTCTTGAGACCAATGGGGCATGGGTATTCAAAGAGCTTGCTGCAGTGTTCAGATGAGCTTGCTGCAACATTTCTCATCTGCTCCCTGAGTCTGTGTCATTGACTCTGCACCACCTCACCTCCAACCCCCAAGGGCGGGTAGGGTCAGATGGCTGGTGAGTAGTCCAGGGCACAGGCAACAATGTAAACTACCAATCCCTGCGGTTACTCTAACCACTTTAATAACTTACCTAAGTGAGGGGAGACTAACCTAGCACCTCCGAAACGAAAATGCTTCCCAGCATGAATAGCAAAGTGGTCACTGTCTGTTTTGCTCTCACCCTGGTCTCTTCAGCTCCACAGAAAGGTCAAGAAGAGAGTCAAACTCAGTTTACTTGAGTAACTCTCTCGCCCAAGCAATGACCTGTGTCCTAACACTTCCCTTAAGCCTCATACACGTCTCAGGGAGGACCTTCGTGTACCTGCCCTTTACATGACAACATGCTTCATGCCATTAGCCCTACATGCCTCTTCCCCGTGGCCATGCTTTAAAGGAGGTGACTCTCATTCAGAAAGATGGGTCCTGGAGCAGTCATAGCAATTTCTCTTTGTAGGAACTGAACTGCCGATTAGACCCATTTTATTACCTTTCAATAATGAGGTTTGTGTTTTGATTGGGACATCAACCATGGACTTCACTCGAATCATTATTCCCTTTCTTACGGCTTACATAAGGAAAGAGAGAGCAAGCTTAGAAAAAGCGGGTGCTTCAGGGAAAAATAAGTGGTATTAGAGCTTTTTTGGTGCTTTTCTTATCTCAATTAGTCCAATGATGAGGCTTCCAGAGTCTATAGCAGCCACAGGCATGCATGGAGCCATCCTGAGTTTGTTCTCTTTGCAGTACCAGTTACGTTAATACTCAGGAAAAAATGGAAATCAATTCGGTCTCAGTCCCTAGGCCTAGGCCCACCGCTTCTCCTTCTGTGGTGTGCGCGTGCGTGCGTGTGTGCATGTGTGCGTGTGCACGCGTGGTCATTCAGACACCTGACTCTCCTCTGGGCATCATTTAATGTGTAATCTTCATAGTCCTGTGGTCCAATGGGTGGGAATAATTAACAAATTGGACGCATGTTGAAACTGAGACAGAAAGGTGGCATTACTTAATCCACGGTTAGCAAATACCTGCACCCTGTCACTGCCTCCTGTTTGGTTTGTCTGCTTTGCAGTGCTAAGGACCAAATTCTTAACGTAGGATTGGTCAGAGGTTCTGCCATTGAGCTGTATGTCCTGCCTACATTCTGTCTTCTTTCCTTTAGTTTCTGTGTTTGCTGGGGTAAGGTGCTACTTACTGTAGGGAGCTGCTTCTGGTTTCCTCCTTCTCCGGGGCACTGTCTAATTTGTTTTGGTTTTGAGAGAGTCTCTCACTGAGATTTGGAGCTTGTCTATTAGGCCAGACTAGCCGGTCTCCAAGCTCAGGGATCTGCCTGTCTCTGCTTCTTCAGCATAGGGACTGCAAGAGTAATTTCTACACCGTGCCCACTTTTGGATGTGAGCTAGAGTGGAAATTAGCTTCCATACTCCTGTGAAGCAAGCAGGTCACTGAGCTATATCCAGCCCATCCACTGAACCTTTCTTGGTTTTGCAAGTATAATTTAGCTGCAACATTTCTCCTTTCCCTTTCTTCACTCCAAATCTTCCCATACACACCTCCCTGTTCTCCTTTAAATTCCTGGCTGCTTCTTCTTCTTCTTCTTCTTCTTCTTCTTCTTCTTCTTCTTCTTCTTCTTCTTCTTCTTCTTCTTCTTCTTCTTCTTCTTCTTCTTCTTCTCTTCACTAATATTGCATGCTTATATGTATTTGTAAATCCGCATCTACCTGCTCTTTAAAACAAAGTTGCATTAGGACGTGGCCACATTTACTCACTTCCACGCTGGCTGGGGCTGCTTCTGTGTGACAGGAGCAGAACTGAACGGATCTGCCACGGGGGTTGTATGCCCAGTGAAACCAGAAATCTTTACTATCCACTGTTTATAGAACCAGCTTGCCAGGCCCAGACCCAAAGTGTACAGATAATGCCAGAAGCCATAGAAGAAGACAGGTTGTCTATTTTCTAAAAAGACGTATTTTATTTTCCGTGAATGTGTGTTTTGCCTGCATGTGTGAATGTAAACCATGTGCACATTCTGGAGTCCAGAACAGGATACTGGATCCCTGTGAACCAGGATTACAGATATTTCTGAGCCACCAAAGTAGGTATTAGGAATTTAACTTGGGTCCCCTGGAAGAGCAGACAGTGCTGTTAACATCTGAAACCATCTCTCCAGCCCACTACAGAATGCTTCTTCTCAGCTAGGGAATAACCTGTTGTCTGGCCAAATATACTAACCCCTAACTTCCAGAATCAAAATGACTCTCCAGGAAACTATGGGCTCAATTCTGCAAATGGGGACTTGATGTATGGCTTTCAATCTCTCTGTAGTCCTAGTTCTGAGTATGTCAGCATCCAGTGCTCTGCACTGAGCTCCTGAATTCCAGGCTCCTCAGTGACTAAACAGAAAGGAGTTAACTCCGTGTGCGTGTCCTATTGTGTGCCACGTGTTCAGTTATGGAAACCATGAGCCATTTTGCCTTCTTAGAGGAGGAAGCCAAGCTCTCCCTCCTCTGTGGTTCTCTTGTCTCCATCCTCCTCTTTAAGAGGGCTAGCCTTCCCACAATACATCTGGCTGCATGAATCAAGAGACGCCAAGGAGCTGTGAATGCTTCATTGAACTGCTAGCCATTTTAAGAGAACTTCTAAAGCCTTCGTGATTTCATAACCCTGAATGCAATATTTGACACAGATGCCAACCAACCAAGTCTTTCAAGCATCACATTGCTAACCTCAAGGCCTCTCTCATGCAAAGTTTTCCTTTCCTCTCCTTCTACCCAATCTAAAACCTTGGTGTCTAGTGCCGAAGCCCTTCTGTTGTAAAATGCTGAGTAACTCCATCGCTGGTCCACTAAGTCCCACCTCCTCTAGCCCAGCTGTTGCTGCATGAGGCACTGATGCAAGCTGACTATGCTACACAGTGAGCAAAGAGAGAACTGTGGTTAGTGACACTCATGAGCTATGCCTCAAGCCTGCTGTCAATGCTTGTCCTTGGCTGGAGTTTGAGTTCTGTGCCTCTATCTGCTTCTATATAGCACTAGCCAGTGCAGCTCAGAAGACCCCCATATTCCCAGACTGACAAACCCAGTTTGTTCACTCCAAGCCAATTCCATTGTATACTCCCTGCCCCGGTCATTGACATTATCACTGTTTTCTTTTTCAAAGCAGAAACCTATTCTTGGCTCTCCCATCTTTTCTTTCCTCATGTCTAAACAGCCTTGTCTACTCCATCAGTGGGATACGATTGTTAATCAGAACTCTAACTTCAAAGGCACCAATCAATCCCTGCCTCTGTAAATTCATTCAGGACTACTGCACCAGTCTCTAGTTCGGACTGCTTCCTTCTGCCTTCAACCCCTTCCACAAGGCAGTACTGTCTCTCCTGAAACTCTCCATGGCCTATCCCTTCATGGTGTTTGCACTACTGTGATACACCCCTTCGTCTTAGATATTCTCACAGCATATGTTATATTACCCATCAGCCCTGCTTCCTAACTAAATGAGGCTGCTTCTCTTGGCTCTGTTCAACTGTATTCCGTTTGATGCTCCAGTAATACAGAACCAATCATTTGTATTACTGGTGGCTTCTAGGGTATTTCAAGTACTCTCCTTCTGGGCTATTTTTCTCCTTTTAACTTGCCATACCCATTCTTACTTTATTTGGGGAAGAAAACCCAACTCTAATCAGTCAACTGTCTCAGCCACACACTATTCTTCGGCACTGTCCTGACCGTGCTGCACACTGAGGATGTACTGAGGTCAGATACCTGTCCATTGGGCTTTGTGTGGCAGCACAGATGAAAGCTATTTTCAGAGAAAGAGGTACTTTTCCTTTAAGGTCCCCCTGAACCCCACACATCTTTCTGTTGCTGAAGAATATGACTGAGAAAGGATTCTGTATTCTTATGCCTTATCTCTATACTAAATGCAGAGTTTTCAGTGAGACGCACGTTAACAGGAGAGCCTAGGTTCGACGCCTCGAATGATCTGTCTTCTGGCTCCATCACATCTCTCAAAGGCCATAAGCTGACAAAGGACATGGGGTCAGGCACACCAGCTTTGCACCCAATTTAATATTTGACTCCACTCTTCGTGGTCTAGGTGACTCGGATCACGCAGCTCCTCTTATGTGAGATGGAGCTAACAATGGTGTACCCCAAGGAGCCAGAGAAGTGATATGGACAAATAACTGCAAACGACCCATATAGCACCAGAATAAAACAACCACTCACTGATATAATCACCCATCACCTTATATTTAATACTGAACCTCTGCACATAAGGACTGAAGAAATGACGTTAGATATAAATTAATTCCTTCTCAAAAAGTCACTTATTGTACAATCCCTACCTCATCTATGATCTTCTATTGTGTTGAATATAGAATTACACGTGCATATGCAAACACACATATGCATACACACACACACACACACACACACACACACACACACGCATGCACATTTTTCCAACCAATGCTTGTTTATCTGAGGATGAGAGCTGAAGAAGGGAGGACTGGTGGTTATGGATGTTAAATAAACAATTTTTTCTTACAACAAACCTCTGCACCCTGTTCTCACCATGTCAGGGCCTGTGATGACTTAGTGTCTCCCAAGCATGACCAAGCGATTAGCGGGGCTGTGTCCATGCATCTCGACAGTAATGGGAGCTCTCTTTCCATTTGCCATGTATTGAAGGCTGAGCGCTTCGCTGCCTCGTGCATTTTCAGCTTGATGAATTCATTATTCCCTGCATTTTCTCCTCCTCCTTTTACAGAAAAATCTTTCCCCCCCAAAAAATGCCAGGACTTGTTCTTTCTCCCTTAAAAAAAAAAATAGATGAATTTTTAACTGCAAAATAAAGATCCTGACATCACATCTGTAACAGCTTGGCTGCATCCAGTGGTGCCCCAAGAAAAAGATGAAAATCAAAGACAAACTCTATGGTGCCAAGCCATGGTGTTCTCTTTCACGCAAAGTAAGTATGCAGGCATAAGCTAGGTGTTCTCAGAGAAGAAAGAATTATCATTGTAGCTGCTAATATAGTATTAGATCTGAAAGAGGCTGAACGTTGTGTGTGCAAATGTGGTAAGGACATACAGACCAGAGCAACAGAAGACAGAGTTCCCACACCCTTCAGCACCCCTACTTTATAGGTCACATGGGCCCATTTGGACCCCTTACTCACATTCAGGCCCATATTGCAGGTTGGCAGGAATAATTTCTGCAGCTTCCACTCCTCTAGGATATTTTCCAGAGAAAAGAGGGAAAGAGAGAAAATTCTCCTCCTGAAACAGGTGGATAGCAGAGGCCACCTCGACTTAAAGGAATTGGGTTCCCAGGCTTAGCCTCCATCTCTATGACTGGCTAGTGAATTGGAGGGGAAACGCTACAGCCAAAAAGTGACAAGATGTGTGGCTAAATATGATCCAAGACAAAGAGTCCAATGAACAAGAAGAACCTGGCCTGTGTGGAAGGTCACATCACCACAATAACCAACAACTCTGCTTCTGAGCCTGTGGGTCTGTGAGCATCAGAAATGTGTTAACCCTTTCCCCTCAGGAATCACAAGTCTGTTTGTCCAATGGCAGAAAGTAACTTAGCCTTTAAACGTAGGTTTTCTTGTTTTTCACTTGCACTGTTGCTACCTACTGGATAGGTGATGCAGGGTTTGACTAATTTGTCAAATATGCTAAGCATATATTCTGCTATTACTGGAATTAATAACAAACATGGTAGCACTGATTTCTTTTCCTTTATGGACATTTTCTGATATATTTTCAAATACTTATTTCATCTCTATCAAAAGCAGGTATTAAAGTTGCTTCTGGATTGAGTTTTACCTAATATGAATAAAAGGATATGTGTTATACACATATAAATAAAATGAATCTGCTTCCCCCAAGTGAACAATATTCAATGATAGAACTGAATGTTTTTGTAATATGTACTAACATATCATAAAAATGGTTTGTTTTCTATGAGATGATGTCAAAAGGGCCCTGCCTGCTAACTGAGTTCCTGATATAAAGCAAAGACTTATCTTGCAGAGGTGAGAGTCCCAAATGGATCTCTCCTCCATATGGTAAAATAACCCCACATCCTGCCATCCTTGTCAGAGGTACAACCTTGCTGTGGGCATATTTGACACATCAGATCTAAATATAGGGTCACTGTGAGGCTGGGGGCGGGTACAGAGGTAATAAGAAGGCAGGTGGAGGCCTTCACACTATAAATAACCAAAGAATACGGCTGCATTTAGAGGTTCCCATGTGAAGGTCTTAGTAGAATCTCATGCTTTGTTACAAAAACAAAAGAAGCTGGAGTCACATCCAGCTCTCTGGGAACCTCTGGCAAGAACAGACTCATATATATATTTATGTATATACATATATATATATATATATATATATATATATATATATATATATATATACACACACACACACACACACATATATATATATATATTTTTTTTTTTCTGAAGAACTAAGAGCCTACATGATTTTAAAATCTCCTCATTCCCAAACTGCTTCCATGTTTGCTGAGGGAATGGCTAGCCACCCTGGCACTCTCAGGAATATGACTTTGATGCAAAGGAACACCCAAACACTGAAGTTTGATTTGGCAAAGTCTCAACAAGCAGTGTGAATCTTTCATTCATGAGTATGTGTTTCTCTGACGTGTCCAAATCTGAAGCTTTTGACAATGTTTTGGCTAGAAACAGCCATCTGTTTTGAGGATGAAACCGGATAAAGTTAACTGCCCCTGTAGTGGGAAAGTGCTGGCTAGACAGAATGTGAAGAGCGGTCAGTGCGTGGTGACACTGGCCCAGGTATCTAGAAAAGAATATCTGTTCAGCAAAACATGGCTGAAAATCTCTGGAATGTCTCCACTAGCTCCTAAGCTGCCTGCTGTAGAAGAGAGTCTGAGACTGAGCCCACTGGAGAATCATCTGCATAACCAAGGCTCTTCACAGGTACCTTGTACCTGATATGCATTCCTATCCAAGTGAATGGGATCTGTATGCGTGTAGACTCAGTAGAAGTCCGGGTGCATACACAAAGCGAAGAATGAGCGCCCTTCATACACGTTGGTCGCTTTTCATCTCTGACACCAATAACATTCCAACATGCTTAATTCTGGATATTCCTTACTAAACAATAAACTCAAGAAAACTTCCATCCAAACCACTAGTGTGTGTAACTACTACTTCTCAATTATCACATTGGCTTCTTTCCAGGAAAAAGTGGACCTCACACTTCAGAGTCACAACAGAGATTGCCAGTCTGGAAATCCCTTCACAGCAGGTTCAAATCCCCAAACTACTATGAGGATAGGGTCCACGATAGATCTCAACCCATATCAGAGGCTGGCAGAGCACACAGCCTCTGGTACTCACCAGGATCCTTTCGGATGTTAGGATGTTCTAGTCGGACAGCTTCCCCTAGTGCAAATGGTAGAAAGATAAATGGGGGCAGGGGTGTTCACAGCAAATATACCTCTCCTGAAAGAACTTCCACGCACTTGAAAAGACTGGTGAATAAATCTCAGAGAGGCACGAGGGGGGATGTCTGATCTTTGAGTTGATCCAGAAGGAGTGGGATGGGAAAGGGAGGCCTTCTAAGTGTCAGATAGAATCTGCCACATACAAGCAGGCAAGGGATAGGAGATAAAAGACCAAGAAAGATACAGTCACCGGACACCAGTATTAGAGCCAGAACAATAATCTCCCAGACAGTGTTACAAGGTAAAGCTAAATGCTAGCTTCAAGAAACAACGCTGGTGGGAAGACAAGCTGACTCTAAAGCTACAGGCTTGAAAATCCAAGTCTCCCTTGAATATCTTGATGGTATTTCCTAATGCAATCCATTTTCACTACAATTAACTTCTGAATTCTACTCCATATTCCCCCTAGCTAAGGTGACCTAGGTGTGGCCATAAGTACTCATGGAACTTGGCTGAAGGAAAATCATGTTGTTAATCTATTTAATTTTGGTTTAATATTTTATATTTGTATGGATCATAAGCATTTCCAAATAGAACAAATTACTGTTTATGGTTCCCATGGACCAATATTAATTTACAGGACTGTTTCTCTTCCTTCAACACCTTCCCACAGAAGTAAAAAACACAGGCCCAGAGACTACGGAAAAGTTTGGGAGACTGAACCTTGAATAGCTGTCATGGAAAAGAAAGGTTTCAAACGCACTAAGCAAATCTCAAATTATTCTTCTCATCTCAAAGCTTATATGTGGAAGAAGTTTGAAAGCATTTTCACAAATGTTGACAATAATTCCAAAAATGTATGTATCATTTCCAGTAGTAAGTAATGTAACTGAAGAAGCCTTTTAAAACTAGCAATGGTATGTTTTTTTTCTTTTTTAAATCCAATCAACATAGTAGAGGAGAGACTAAATTATATTTCTATTCTTCACAGGAAATGGGGTTATGAAATCATGGCTGGCATATGAAGAGGCAATCAAAGAGCATGTAGCAGAAAAGAGAAATATTTTAAGGAAATCAGACAACTAATTAAAATTTTGTTTTTTTTTCTGGCTTTTTAAGTGTGATATTTGTAAGCTTTGTTAAATTAAACTTTTGTTGTGATTTTCTTTCCTCTTCTGAACAAACACAGTCACTTGTGTGCCTAATTTTACAGCTTTAATTTTGTTCTCTCTCTCTCTCTCTCTCTCTCTCTCTCTCTCTCTCTCTCTCTCTCTCT
>NC_034594.1:159681274-159718255 GCF_900095145.1 Mus pahari | reverse complement strand
AGAGAGAGAGAGAGAGAGAGAGTCTCAAGTTACCTTTTCCTCTGGGATGGATAAGACTTAATCACAGCTAATTGCAACTGAATAGAACTGTAGCAATTTTGCTTCTAATACAAGTATAGGTGCTCTGATACATATTTTTTATAGAATTTCTCATCTAAAAATTAGAGAGTGGCTAATTTCACACAAGACAAAACTTAACATGATATAATTAGTTAGCTAATTCAAAAGAGAGACTCATCCAATCTATCGCTTTGTCTCCCGTTAAGTGAACAACTAGTAAGGGAAAATAGACTTTGTCGTCGTCACCACTAAGAAAACAGAAACTCAACCCAGATCTTTGACAGCATCTAAATACCACATTCACATGCCTTCCGGTGCACGGTCTCACACACACACACACACACACACACACACACACACACACACACACACACACACAGAGACCTATGCCTACCTGCTGAGCCATGGTTCATTCCCTTCATTTTCATCTAGTTTCCACAGATTCCTGCCTGAGATTCTGAGTCAGACTGTTGATTTTCTACCGGAAATGAGTTCTGAAAAGTTCTTGACCACGAACCACTGAACAGTTTTCTAACATTTACTTTTGCGAAAAGTAGTCTGTCTTTCACTTAGGTAGTCCACATTAAGAAATTCTTTGTTAAACTCAGTAATCAGTGGGTTTTAAAATGCTGTGAACTTGGGTTGGACATGTGACTTATTCTGCAGAGTGTTTGCTTGGGGTGCACAAAGCCTTGGGTTTGCTCTGTGGCACTACATCAAACATGCCTGTGATCATAACACATGGGAGATGGAAGCAGGAGAGTAAGGAATTTAAAGTCATCTTCACCTACATATGGATGTTAAGGTCAGCATGGGCTACATGAGACCTTGTCTCAAAAGTAAAATTCTGTGAATGCATAATAGAACATCATTAGGTGTTTTCCAATATGAGTCTGTGTTCAGGCCTAACCCTCTAAGCATTGCCAGTGTGGTCATCAAAGGGTGTGACCCAAAGAGTGACGTGGACCGGAAGTAAAATCAAAGTGGATGGTTCAAGTGTCCTCCAGATTAACCAGCATGGACTCCCCAAGCCCCATAATGTCTTTGTAATTAAAAACAATGGATCCTGTTTCAGAAATGGAATAACAGCACCTGCTACTCACACCACCAAAATAAACAGGTAAGAACAATGCTTAGAAGACACCATGGTAAAAGACTTGTTAGCTTCGCCATAACGTTCTTTAACATCTGAAACAACTAGATATTTGCATCTCAGAGTTTGCACAAAATCTCTTCTTGTCTACTTCATTTGGCCTTCCAAAGGGTATCAGGAGCAGCGCCATCCCCTGAACAGAGAAGAGTTACTTGAATTTAACGTGGTTCTGCCTGCCTCCATGGAAGCTCCCCTGAACCCCAAGGGCCTGTTGCTGCTGCTGTCTTTGCCCTCCATCATGAGCAAAACTCAGGCAAATATGCATGCCCTTGAACCTCCTGGCTTCAGATACAGTATTGGATCAACAAAGAACGGGACATTATGTCTGTGTTCAGAAGTCTTTCCTCATCCACTCAGGGGAAACAACCAAAGGGGTGTGAGATGTGTGTGTGTGTGTGTGCATGTTTCTGTGTTTGTCTGTCTGCCTGTCTGTGTGTCTGAGTGTGTGTATCTGTCTATCTGTGTTTGTATGTGTGTTTCTGTATGTGCCTGTCTGTGTGTCCTGTCTGTCTATGTGTCTGTGTTTGTGTGCATGTTTCTGTATGTGTGTGTGTGTGTGTGTATCTGTCTTTCTGTCTATGTGTCTGAGTGTGTGTGTGTGTGTTTCTGTGTGTCTGTGTCTGAGTGTATGTATGTGTCTGTCTGTCTATGTCTGTGTATGCCTCTTTGTGTCTGTGTGTGTATCTGTCTGTATGTCTGTGCAGTTGTGTTTGTGTCTGTTTCTGTGTGTGCATGTCTGAGTTTGTCTGTGTGTCTGTGTGTATTGTATGTATATATATATATATATATATATATATATATATATATATATATATATGACAATATGTGTGTATCTGTCTGTCTGTCTATCCGTGTTTGTATGTGTGTTTCTGTGTGTGCCTGTCTGTGTGTGCCTGTGTTTGTGTGCATGTTTCTGTATGTGTGTGTGTCTGTCTGTCTATCTGTCTGTCTGTCTGTGTTTGTGTGTGTGTTTCTGTGGGTGCCTGTCTATCTGTGTGTCTGAATGTCTGTGTGTGTTTCTGTGTATGTCTGTCTCTGTGTGTGCCTGTCTGTCTGTGTATCTGTGTTTGTGTGTGTGTCTCTGTGTGTCTGTGTCTGAGTGTATGTATGTGTCTGTCTGTCTGTCTATGTCTGTGTATGCCTCTTTATGTGTCTCTGTGTGTATCTGTCTATGTGTCTGTGCATTTGTGTTTGTTTCTGTGTGTCTGTGCATTTGTGTTTGTTTCTGTGTGTGCATGTCTGAGTCTGTCTGTGTCTGTCTGTGTGTATTCCATATGTGTAATATATAAAAATATATTATATATGTATATATATATATATATATATCAGAAAAATACATACATGAAAGAAAGGTGAAATCCTTTTAAGGGGTAAGGATGAGGGTAGAACACAATACAACATAGTATGTGAGGGAGATTCAGCGTTGGCCCTTAAGAAAGTATCTTATCTGGATGGTCCTAGTATAAAGTTTTCTGCAAATAACAAATTGTCTCTGAAAGGTAACTCCTGGGTGTGGTTTGCTTATTTACTTCATTAACTCCTACTTGTGTCTCAAGAATAAAGCTCTTTGCCCAAGTGCACTCACCCCATCCCTATTACATGTCCTGTTTGTGAGCTTTGCCCCTAACTTTTCCCGGCATGCCAGAGGATGGTATGCTGCTTACGAAGGCCACAGAATAGCAGGGAGTGGCAGAGTGCACGTGGAGTCTGGTGGAGCCTGGATTTTTTCAGATGAAATGAATCAGCTGGACTGGTGTGGCCTCAGATCGGATGGGAACGGGGGCTTCAATTTGGCCAGGCATCCAAACCGCATGCAGTACTTAAGCTTCCGAGCTGTCAGAGCTCTGAGACTTTCCTTTAGTGATATTTAACTACTCATGACATGAGATTCTGAAAGCTTTTTGAAAGTCTTATTCACTAATGGAAAAGCCTCTTACATATTTTATAAAACTAAACAAACATCAAAGTTAACACTTGAGTGCAACTTGTTTTTCTAAACTCAGAGCCTCGTCAGCATATAAATCCCTCCTGACGGTTCTATTAAAGCCAATCGTGGGCACAGAGCACAAGCTCCCTGAAGGCCAAGACTCTTGTTGATGTCTTTGTTCCCCAGTACCCAGAATGCTGCCTGACACAAAGTCAATGCGCATGGATGTTTACTTAATTGTATTGATGGGGGGGGGCAGGATATTCATGTGAGATATTTATCTACATGAACCATTTAACTTATTCTAATTTTCCTTGAGACATGATTAGCTAGCTCTGGAATTAAAACTGCAAATGTAAATAATTTTGTTTTGTAGATGCAGATATAGAATGTCACTATAGACATGTCCTAAGCTGAAGTCCCTATACTTCACAGGTGACACAGACTGACAGAGGGTGCAGCATGCCTGTGAACAGGAGTCATGACTTAGCACTGGTCAGTAGGTAACTATGAGACATGCACTGAGCTAAATGTGTCCACCGTCCCTTTCAGTCACACGTCATAGCGCACAGGCTTCCCCTTAATCACCACATCTAAATAGCGCCTGCTTGTTCTCTCACCCCTCACCCTGCCTTTCCTCATGCACCTTCTATTCATTCATCCAGTGGTATCAGAGATGCCACTACTAAGCAGAATGTAAGTTCCATAAAAGTAGGAACCCGGTTTTGATGCTAACCCCGGGATCTTCAGCAATAAGTAAAACTTAGTAAGTAGTTGATGGATGGACGGCCTGACCTGTCCTTTTAAAATACATCTTATTTACAAATAAGACAGTTAGCCCCAGAAAACTGGACCCGGATTTCTCTATGCCTCATTTTCTTCCTGGTATCCCACGCGACACTGCCACATAGTAAATAAACAAAAAGTGAGGGAAAGCCACCCCTTCCTTCCTGGCTCCCTCCAGTTCCTCCCCGATCTGGTAGGCACCAAGACCCCAGTTCTAGCTGCCCTTGCCCATTCTCAGGGGAGCACAGGGAGCTGAGTCCACACGCCTTCATTACATTCCCTGTCCCTTCTAGCTAACCTGTCTACAGGAAGCAAAGTTACATAGTTGCAGTAAGGGAGTAGAGACAGAGCCAGGCAGATGCAAGAGCCGGCTGAGTCACCTGAAGTTCCTGCAGTACAGACCCACAAGGCACGGAGCAGAATCAGAGCAGTGGATTCCTTTGAACTCACCGGACGGACGATGACAAGGGTGGATCCAAGGTTACGGTTTTCCCTCACTGCAGCCTTGCCCATTTATATCCAGGACCCTCCACCTCTGAGGCACCCTGTTGAATGAGTCACTCCTGGCTACATTGTATTGGGTAGAGATTGCGCTCACTCTGGCTCCCGTTCCATGATGATCTCACCCCAACTCCTGGTCCATAATGATGAGTTTGTACTGGAATTATGATCCGAAGCCCATTTTCAGTTTCTTCCTCTAGAAAAAAAACCTGACTTTTATCTGCCTCATATGTTAAACTTTATCTCCAGGTAAATATTACTCTTCCCTCAATATATTTTTATTTCAAGAGTATGATGGATGAAAACAGGAGCCGCTGTTGTAATTACTCCAATAAAATGAATCATTTCTTTCATTCACATTTTATCCCTTATACGGGTTTTGTTTTGGGTTTTTTGTTTTTTTAAGAAAAAAATGTGTAGTGTGTTTCTGAGTTTCTAATGTGAGTATTTTTTTTTAACTATGGATTTGCTGGCTATGTTTCCCATAGTAATTTATTTAAAACAATAATTTATTTTTATTTTCCTTTTGAGAATAGAGGGGTAGGTGTGTTCCATGTAACCTAGGCTGACCTCAAACTATGGAGCCAAGGCTTAGTTTTGAATCCCTGATCCTCCTGCCTCTGCCTCCCAAATGCTGTAATTATAGTCAGACACAATCATAATTGGGTCAACACAAATATTTACAATAGATTATATGTCTCGGGAGACTGGTAATGGGCTTGCTCACTTTCAAGCCATTGGTTCAAATTTAGTTTAGATTATGGCACCGAAACAAACCATTGCCACT
The DNA here is from genome assembly GCF_900095145.1 of Mus pahari. Lineage (NCBI taxonomy): Eukaryota > Metazoa > Chordata > Mammalia > Rodentia > Muridae > Mus > Mus pahari. The sequence goes on along the minus strand of NC_034594.1, from coordinate 159,713,041 downwards.
GTGTTGTTTGACTTGCTTTAGTAGAAGATGAGTTAGTGACTAACTTCCATTTCCTAGTTATGCATTTCATAAGTTCCACATCATCTTTGAGACACCCAGGAAAACCCTTTCCAGTGACAGGGGTCCTGCAAGAAGTATTATATACATGCATGCACACACACACACACACACACACACACACACACACACGGTAAGCACACACAGAGCATATAGCACAACTATTGTGAATGAACCAATTCACAAAGAACAGTAAGAAATAACTGTGAATGCTAGAGAGATGGCTCAGCAGTTAAGAGCTTTGACTGCTCTTCCAGAGGTCTTGAGTCTGATGCCCTCTTCTGGTATTCAGGTGTACATGCAGATAGAGCACTCATACACATTAAATAAATAAATAAATAAATAAATAAATAAATAAATAAATAAATGTAAAAAATATATAATTTTAAAAAAGAAAAAACTGTGTGTATCATGTATGTTCATGAGGTGCAAATGCACTTGTGGCTGTGTGTACATGTGACTATGTCACTAAAAGGACAATCTCATGTGCCATTACTCAGTTGCTATGTGCCTTATCTGTGGGACACTTTCTCACTGATCTGAGTCTTTCCAAGCTGGCCCTGCTGGCTGGTTACTGAGTCCCAGGGATCCACCTATCTCTGCCTCCCTGATGCTGAGATCAAAAACCCGCATCTCAATCCCTGCTGTTTCCTTCATAGACTCTGGGGCTTTGCTTTTAGGTCCTTAGCTTACAAGGCATGTGCTTTCCTGGTGGAGCTACCAACCCAGTCAGAGGAAAAAGATCTTAACCTTTTATCTGATAGGCCCCAGTTCAGCTCAAACTGCTTAAGGGTCCTGGTGTGTGCCTGCAACACTCTGTGGTCCTTTGCCGAATTTCTGCAAAGCTACACAGGATTCCACATGCCTGCCTTGCTGTCCACTGTGATGAAACAGAAGATGGCACTGGCCTTCAGGGATGTCGATCGGAAGCTTTTAGGAGCACTAGCCTTTACTTGCAGATCAAAGACAACCGGGACGACTCCTCAGAGTCCTTCACTAGTCCTAGGAGACCCAACGCCATGCTTGGTCCAGTCTTTCCTCCTGTTTTGCACCCAAGCACATCATCATGGTCTGTCCCTCCATTCCTGTCACGTACCCCTATGGGTACCGTCCCCAATACTGGCTCCAGGAAGGCAGCCACTACTGCTACCTTTTATTCCTCTGCCAATCTCCTGTGTCCCTGCTTGTAAATTTATCCCTCTCCAGGGTATGACCGAAGTGCCTCCCCCACGTGTTACTGAACTGTTTAAAGTCTTCCAGTAGTTCCTCTTGGTCTTCAGGATGAATTCTGCACTCCTTGGCAGAACCAATCAGGTCCTGTGAGTGACAGCTCTGGCTTCCTTTCCTCTCCTTCTGTGAGGCATACACTTCCAATGCATGGGGTATTGACTCCTTTTGTCACTGGCTGTACCAGAGCCTTCCAAGTTCAATGTTAGGTAGGGCACTCATGCTTTATCTTGTTGCTCGCAACACTGCCAGCTTATCTTCTTCGAGTAGGCCCAGTCTCATCCACCTCTAAGCCCCCAGTCACTAACAAGGTATCTAGGCCCTAACAATGTAAACAGATCAATGAGGTCAGAATTTTAAGAGTGGCTCACAGCATTTCCTGTAGCTCATGAGTCTGTTCCCCCTGATCGTTCTGGTTGTGCTGTGAGCCAATCTTGTTTCCTAAGGTCGCCGCTGTTTTCTCTGTCATTCTGTGTGGCTATCTCACACAGAGGAGAACAGCAGAAGAGAGGGGCTGGGATCTGCTGAAGCCAAGATGCCAAGGCTGGACCACTAAAAAAAATGAAGCCACAGCCTTCTCTGGGGAGCTTTATTTATAAAATAATGAAAAGGGGACTTTATTCCTTGCTTGGAGAGTCTTGGGCATGACCTTAATTGCTGAAAATGGAGTGGACTAGATTCATAGTTGTTAGGAGTAAACCCTGGGAGATGTGGGAGCTGGCATGGTTTCTTCCTTAAGATCTGACGAAGAGGGAAGAGGAAGGCAGAGGAGAGGAAGAAGGGGATGTGTACACAGTCAGCACACCAAAAAGTGGGAACATTTAAAATTTGGTTTTACATGACCACATTACATACTCACTTACCACAGAAGTCCCAAGTCTCTTCATGGGAGGACATGCAACATGAAACCCTACCTGCCCAGGTATTAACCAGAGGTCCGGGGATAAAGCTTAGTGAGGTACAGTGCTTGCCTCTGATCCCCAGGAGCCTAGGAAATGTGGTGGGCATACAGGCAACCCCAGCACTGTGGAGACAGAGGCAAGAGGAGTCCTGGGGCTCCCTGGCCAGCCATCCTGGCCTTACTGACCCTGCCTCGGGGAGGGAAGGAAAGCAACACTTGAATAACACTTCAGAGTGCCCTTCCATCTCCTCGTGCACAGAGGTGGACCTGCATAAGCACACATGCTTTTGTGCCCCCATGCACACACGCGCACGAACGCACATACACACTCTCTCTAGTGCTAATATCACTCATTCACCCATCAGACATTCGCTGAGCACTCTCAATTGGCCAGAGATATTTTTAGATGTCAAGAATCTGACTCTAAGACCCACCATTCACTTCCCCCGAGGTGACGGCAAGAGAGCACTAAATCTCTTTTTCAAATGGGAAACAATCTTTTACTTTACATTACAGGGGCTACATAATCTGGGGGAAAAATAGAACGATAAGTAATAGTATGCCTTGGCCCAAAGCCACAGGAAACAGGGGCTTTTTTTTTTTAATCAATAAAATTAGATGACATTATGACATGTGCCCATTTAGAATGAAACTGCAAATCATAAAAATGCCAAAAACGTGGAGAAGAGAAAACATTAAAGGCGCTAACAGTGGAATATTAAAGACAGACATAATTAAAGAGAAAAAGCATAATAAATACAGGGCACTTTAAATTCTCTTTGTCATGGGGCTACAGTGCAGCTTGACTCCCCATCCCATTAAAGTCAGTCTGAATTGATTCCCTCCTCTGTATAATGAGTCCCTCTTGATAACACCTAAACACTTCTGCTCTCAAGAGCTCCTTGAGGCGGCCCTGCAGCCATTCCACAGGCAGGGGTTTCCTGCCGGAAATGAACAGCCGGCCACTTCCGGCAGCCGCTGTGCACGCCAGCAGGCAGGTCTAGGATGGACCTTCCATGCCTGGATAAGCAGGAGTAAGATTCTTCCCTTTGCCCACGGCGGGCGGAGGGGAGACCTCTGAGGTTCATACTGCAAAGGCACGGAACCCAAGGTGGATCGAACGCGTTACCGTTGGATTGTCGTGACTTTCCTCAAATGAACACCATTTACTAAACTTGTGTTTAGGCTAAGCCATGTGGCTACCCACATAATCTGATTAAGTTTGAATAAGGGAGAACTGGCTTGCTTTGGTTTTGTTTTATGATGTACATGAATGATGGCTAGAGAAAACTTATGGGGGCTTTAAACAGGCTTTCTAACAAGCAGTTTCTTCCTCCATGACACAATGAAGAAATGGAAGGGAGTTGGGGAACAAGCCAAGGAATCCAAATGGTTTCCCTGGACTTGTGAGAACTGTAAATGTCATCTCTTTGCCTGGCTGAATAGCTTTCCTCTGAAAAGTCTAGGGCCAATAACCCTTTGTCCTGCTCAGGTCTAGCCCTTTCCCTGCCTTTTGTTAAATCACTAATGGAATTTGCATGATGACAGCTCTTCCTTTCCCAAGGCTATGTTAATGTTGGTATTTCAAAGGCAAAGGCCCATGGTTTCAAGCAGAAACCAGGTAGCCACTCAAGAATCAAACCCCTCACTTCCAGGCACTTGTTTCTGATAATGCAAGGAAAATGAAATGCTTGTGGTATAAAATAGATGCTTTATCTGTGGGACACAGGTGCTGCAGTCTGTGATTCTCCACTTGTAAAGCTACAGGGGAAGTTAGGACAAAGAAAACATAAAGGACTCTTAAATGCTAACAATGGCGTGCTTTCTCCTTCCCCTGACCAGCGCTCTTTACCTATTAACACTGGATGGCTCTGTTTCTCATTTTATAAAGCTATCCACAACCCATGAGTGTTATCTCTCTAAACACGGGTTTTTCAAATGTCGAGGTGTTCTATCTAGGCATGAGTGCTTGTTTTGCAAGAGTAAAGCTACTTACAGTATTGTCTATTGTTTTATTGCCCCTACATAACTTAGCATTTTGCTGACATTTTGTTGTTTTCATTATCAGGATTTAAAATCAGTTTTCAGTACTTTTAGTCTGAGCAATGTACATATTTGAATATACCCATACGCACTTCAGTTCCAGGAAACAATTAGGAATAGTCCTTCAAACAGCGTAAAATAATTCCCCAGACTTCACCAACTCCAAAATACTGAACATGAAACATACAAACGGGCAGATACTGTATTCTGATAAGCTTATACAATTTTGAAAAAAAAACTACATAAAACCATGTGTGACCATTAAGAGAGCCTGAATGATTCACAGCCTTTGAAAGTAGACGCCCAGCAGGAGAACCTAAGGCTATTCACATCTCAATGACTCATTCAGCCCACAAGCTGTGGGCCAGAGATATAAGCACTTCTTTTACAGTCTACTGTAAGAACCACTGTGGCAGACGCCTGGTCCTTCTGACTACTTGTAATTGGTTTGTGTTTCATGTTACAGTTAGCTTTAATGGTCATTCCCACAAATGTAAAACCACCTAAGAACAGTCCCACTAAAGGTGTATCTAGAGCAGGTTGGCCTTCAGGAATGTCTGTGGGATGTAATTATAACAGGGTTCACTCTGGTGAGAAGACCCAGCTGACTGTGGGCGACACCATTCCCTCGGTTTGGTATCCTGGACGGGCTAAGAGGAAGCTGGCTGAGTACCAAAGGAGCATCCATTCCTTAATCTCTGCTCTTGGCAGTGGATATGCTGTAACCAGTTCTCAGGCTCTCCCATAGCTGTGATGTCACTGCAGTGATGGGCTATAGCCTGGAGTTGTGACCCAAAAGAAACTTTCTCCCCCAAGCTGCTTAGTCTCAGGGTATTTTATCCGAGCAATAGAAACGAAATGAGGACAGCTGAGAATGGCAATACAGCACAGGGGAGAAGACTATGGGTCAAAGTCATGTGCAAACTGTTAGGTAGTGGGTTAGGTAATAACAAGCTTGGGAGGTCAAGGAAGGTGGAAGCCCCACCCCACATACTCAACAGCTTGTAAAAATAAGACTGCAAGACTGCAAAAGTCAGGGGTCTGAGTTATATTACTGGACAAAAGTTATATAATTAATATCTAACTGAGGCTCTGTGATAAAGGACAGAGACATACTCTCTTTCTTCTCCCATATGAGTCCGTTCAAATGGGTCTGTCATCTACCTGGATAAGAAAATGCTGCTGTAAAAAAGTTGCCCATTTTAGAGATTTTAACAATAATATGAAACTTGTTAAAATTGTAGATAAGCACAAAGGCCCCTTTGGCCACTGTCCACCCTCAGCCCCGAGACTCTGCAACAAACCCTTCCCATCTCCCACGTTCTGTGTTCCATGTTCTCTTTGACCTCTCTAATAGGGATCACAAGGCACAGAAGGCATGCAAGAAGTTCCATGCAAGATCCTGGTGACAGAACTTCTTCATTTTACCACCCCTGGGCCAGAAAGGAATGTCCTCTCCCAGCTATTCTCATAAGGGCAGATGTTTCTCAAAGAGAACCCTGGGGGAAGGCACTGTCTGGAACACAGCTCACATCTCATCAATACTAGGAGGAAGTCAGCGCAAGCTCACCTGCCTGGTGCGAGAGTCAAGGTGCGCAGAAAGATGTTCATGGGCGTACACCAAGAGCCATGTTTGGGGTTGGGGCTGTAGCTGAGTGGTAAGGAGTTGGCCTGGCACATGCAAGGCCCTGAGTTCCATCCTTGGCATGGGGAGAAAGAGAAGGAAGGAGCAGGAAAGGAGCCCCTGACACATTTCTATGCTAGAAACCATGCCTTCAAGCATCTTACAGTTACAATACATCTTCAAGGAATCTTCATCTCGGCTATGATAATCTAATGCTTGAGGCTCGTTTGTTAACTGGACAAAGTTCATATGACAAACTGTAGGTTTAAGAAGACAGATAAGATCGTGTGATCCCCACACCTTGTTTTCCTGCCTAATCCAAAAGGTACAGTCATGTCTACCTAAAAACCCATTTTATAAACTTGTTATTTCACACAAAGCTTAGATTAGAAATCTCTGGGTTCACTTATTCAATCAGCAAATAGACATTATGATGCTGATGCAGAACTTGTGCCTTCAAGGCACTCAGTGCTTACTGTATTCTATAGAATCAAATAATCTCTGCATTAACACACTACTAGAATAAAGGGTCACAATCTGGGTGGCCTCAACAATGGAAATGTGTCTCAGTCCCAGCTTCTAAGTCCAAAATCAAGATGGTACAAGGTTGAGTTCTCCACAGGGTTACGAGCTAAGATGAGCTTGTCCCTCTGTCCCTGACTTTTGAGGCTTCACAGCAGTCTTTGGGATTCTCTGATTTGTGGCAGCACAGTTCCAATCCTCCTGCCTTTGCCCATCTATAAGAGTCTCCGTTACTTTCATCATGGCTTTGACAAAAGCAAATTAGGAAAAGAGGAGTTATGTTGGCCTTGTGGCTTAAAAGGAGAATAGAGTTTATTACGGTGTGGAGAGGGCGAGTCGGCAGGGGCAGGTGGTGGCTGGACCCAATGCATGCAGAGTCAGGAAGCAGAGAGCAGACCAGAAGTAGGCTAGGGTCTGACTCCTCAAAGCTTCCCACAGTTCCCATTTGCTCAGAGAGTCCACCTCTTAAAGGCACCATGACTTTCCTAAACAGCGCCACCATCCGAAGACCAAGTGTTCAAACCTATGAGCCTATAGGGGGATATTTTACATTTAAAGCACAACATAAGGACACTTGTCTGAGTAGATTAAGGGCCACTCTCATGACCTCATCTTAATGTGATTATCTACAGAGACCTACTTCCAACTAAGGTCGCATGCAGACATATTCGGTATTAGAACTTTGATGCTCTTGGGGAGACAAATTGAGCCCGTAAGTGACATCTTCTCTATGGCATCCACAGCAGTAGGAACTCCAGCTGTCCATACTGGGAACATGGGGGAAACAGACATGTCATTTTCTTTCATCAGGGACAAGTCTAGTTGCACACACTGAAATGAACCAATCCCTGTCATATGGGATGGCAGCTCAATGAGATATATCTTGATTTAATAGAGAAATAAAAACGATATAAGGTCATAAGCTAAGACCATCATAAAGTGCATGCAGGCACCCTGGACTTTAATACTCCCTAGCTGCTTTTTAACTCCGAGTGAAACAATTTACCTAATGTGTACAGGAATGGTCTGATTAATTTTCTCCTCTCAGTAATATCCACCTGGCCCCTGTCATACACCTTAACAAAGGTGGTTTTCCTCTCTTTCTTTTTCTTTCTTTCTTTCTTTCTTTCTTTCTTTCTTTCTTTCTTTCTTTCTTTCTTTCTTTCTTTCTGTTCCTTTTTTATGTTGGAGCTTCAAAGGTTCAGGGATGTAAAAGTATAAAAGTACTGACTTCTGAATAAAAGGAAGGCTCCCCTGAAACACAGCATGGTCACACTTGATCGTGGTCTGTAGAGAGCCCTTTCGAAGAACAGGGTCTGCACCAGAGTCAAGGGGATGATTCCAGCCAGTCTTGGGCAGTAGAAGGCAGCAAGGGCCTCTCTCTACCTCTTCATGAATAATTCTTTCCTTGGTGGAACAGACACTGATAGAGCCTTTCAATACTGGGGTGGTATGGACTTGCTTGGAAAGGCTAATGTTGGAAGAAAGACCTGAATTATGGAGGTAAGATGAAGAAGAGGAAGAGGTCCAAAGGCCATTCACTGTGGTCAGGAGGGAGGAGTAGTGCTTGCATAATCCTGAGACTTAGGAGATGCTGCAACTAGCTTGTGTACACTGGGCTCTCAAGTCATGTTCACTGTGTGTATTTAAACACTGAAAATGTGTTTCTTAGTCTCAAAAAATTTACCTCCAAGAGTCTAAACAGAAATCTTCAGATCTAGCCACCTCTCCTTGCAGAGGCTCTAGAATAGAAGGTTTTAGGTTAGTGCAATGAGGCTTGAACAAGCCTGGGGTGTAAACCCAGGATTCACCTCTCCGCACTGGGCTGGAGTTGGCATGACCTAGTCAGTTAGCTAAACCAAAGAACATTCTAGTGTTCACTATGTGCATTAACCAATGAGAGATCTGTGAGCAAGAACACTGAGATCTCTCCAGCCCAATGGCTTAGTGGTTAAGAGCACCCACCCACTGCTCTTTCAGAGGTCCTGAGTTCAATTCCCAGCAACCACATGGTGTCTCACACCCATCTGTAATGGAATCTGATGCTCTCTTCTGGTGTGTCTAAAGAGAGCAATAGTGTACTCATATACATTAGATAGATAGATAGATAGATAGATAGATAGATAGATAGATAGATAGATAGATAGATAGATAGGTAGATAGATAGGTAGGTAGATAGATAGATAGATAGATAGATAGATAGATAGATAGATAGATAGATAGATAGATAGATAGATAAATCTTTAATAAAAGAAAAAAGAAAACCGAGATCATGTTGAATAGCTGGGGCAGTCTACAAGATAATCTGACATCCACAGTACCATAAATTCTCTCTAGATACACTGTAAACTGAGATTGTTAAACTGAGATTCCAAAAAGCTCTTCTGGCCAATAAGATAAGAGACATTAGTAGATTCAAATCTACAATGTTATAAATCAAAGTTCTCATAGGGGACATATACATATGATGTCTTATATGTGTATATATGTGTGAGTATGTGTGTCTCTGTGTTCATGGATGTAAGCCCAGGCATGCCTGTGGCCATTAGAAGACAATCCTTGGTATTGATTGATAACTTCCATCTTGTTTGAAATAAGGTTTCATTGGTTTTGTTTATTTGTTTGTTTGTTTTGTTTTGTTTTTGCTACTATATACACCAGGTTAGCTGGTCTAGGATCTTCCAAAGATTCCCAACCTCCCATTGTGCCAGATGATGAGAGAGAAGACAAATGTACCCTGCTGCATCTAGCTTTTATTTGGAGTCTGGGGTTTTGAACTCAAGTCCTCAAGTTAGTTACGATTATGAGCCCCTTGCCCACTCACTGATCCATCTCTCCAGCTGAGTTCATTCCTACTCAGACTCTAACCCATGGATAGCTTCATTTAGCCTTCACTGAAGGCAGTTCCAAAGTATGGAGAGTACCCATTCCCCGTGCTTTGGAACTGGACTAAATAACAATGGTCAGTGTTGACTACTTTAGTTCTCAGATCTGTTGTCTGACACTTTCTTTATTGTCTCCAATGATAAAGCTTAGCTTCACCACAAGCACTAGAGAAATCCTCTTTGAGGCTTATAATAGCAACTTGAACTCTGTATAATGTAGGCCTTTGAGTGACCCACCAGGACCTTTCCTTAGAACTTTAAAAAAAAAAAAAGGTATTGAGCTCAGAAATAAGAGTGAAGAGATGCTCAGAAGGGAAGAGAGGTATTTCATCACTCCATACCCAGCTGCATATGTGACACCACAGTAGAATGTCCACTGTGAGCCCCAAATGTTAGCCCTGGAATTAAACATCTCAGTTATGCGTAGAAATCATGAGGGGAAAGAGTGAGGGAAGGAAGGAGAGAATTGTTAGTTTACTTTAAGATAGAAGATCTTTCCCAGATTGACATGTAGTTATCAACTGAACAACATCCTTCCAAAGGGGAGACAGTGAAAGAAGAAAGATATATCAGGCCATGGGCTTTCTCAAAACCGGCTCTGAACACTGCCAAGCCATGGGAGTCTCCTCCTCTTCAGCTCAGTGTCGTTTCTTGAATCAGCAGCAGCAGCCACTTATGACTTCCCTTTAAAGATAAGGGATGGAAAAACTTCTACTCTTGTAAATATGTTTATCATGGATCTCTCCATAAAGCTCATGTATTCTTAGGCTATTTTCTGGGTGAGATCAACCTTCCTATGAACAACAACTAAAGCCTCCTTATTCAGACTGAGAGACTCAACTCCTCCTGCTGCTAGCGATAGCAAATTGAGTTTGTGATTGTGCCCACCACCCCTCTAGACAAATCTCTAGTGAAGAAGAGAAAAAGAATGACTTCAGGCCAACTATGAAAACAGGTGGACACAGATACAGGAGAATAAAGTGATGAGCGAGCCAGAGTGTATCCAATGGCAGCACGATGGTATAAATACAAAACCAACCAAGAAAACCCAAGACTTCAGATCTTCTACAGAGTGTGTAGGCCCATGGCAGCCCTGCTATGCCCAAACAACCCACCTCCCAGAAGATCTGGGCACTTGTACCAACCTCAGCAACCCCAAGGCAGGGCTGGACACATTACAACCTTCACTGTCTGCAAACCATCTCAACTTCTAATTCTTGAGCCTCATGGCCACAGTATCTATGGGCAGAAATCTTAGCAAAGGAATGAGGCTATTTGTTTAAGTTTACAGAGCTGAGCTGTGAAGAAAGTAGATCCCAGTGCTGGCCTTCAGTGACTGTTCTGCGTTAGTTGCATGGAGCGACTACTAACAGCACCTTGTAGGGAATCATGTAAATGCTACTCAGGAAGTATCTTCAATATTTTGGATCCTTCAATATTTGGATTTAGGCTGGTGCTGCCAGTGGCTATGAGAATGTTTGGAGTGGGGAGTATGAGAGGAGAGAGACAAGCACAGGTAATGAAGGAAACCCTAGGGAACCCTAGATGCCTATGACAAGTTGCCATGGGAAACAGCATCCCAACTTCCACCTGGAGAAATTTTAAAGCTCTCCTTTTATTAATCAGGGAAAGTGGCTCTCAGTTTACCAATTAAGTCCACATCTCCAAGGTTTTACACCGTGACTGAGTGAAAGCAAATTCCACCTCCTTCGTAGAAGAAAGAGCTCCAGGTTTCTCCAATCACCACTGGCTGAACAAACATCTCCCCAACTTTCTAGAACTTTCTCTAGGATCTTCAAAGGTCAGATTTTCTCTGTCCCCTGATGCATGCATGTCTGGAAGAATTATTCTGGGATATGTTGAGGTACTTAGCCTGGAGGATGTAGAAACACTTCCCCATGATGAGAAACATTTTATGTCTCAACAGGTCACCTTCATTTTCTCCTCTGTAACTTCAGCCTGCTTCCTCATTATGTAAACACTTCCTGCTCAAGATTATCCAACCCATCTAAATTCCACACATGTAAGATTGTGTACATTCCCATTTCCCTCTTGCAGAACATTATTCATGGATCATGGGAGGATAACATCCATTGTTTGATTGATTCCTTTAAGGTGTGACCACAGATAATGCTTCTTGGAAACTCATCTTTAGAGCCTGAGATGCCTAAGTTGGTAAAGTGCTTGCCACAGAAGCATAAAGACCAGAGTTTGGATCCACATAAAAATCTGGGAGACACAGTATGCAGCTGTAATTCTAGCACTGGGAAGGCAGAGACCAGAGGATTCCCATTAGACAGCTAGTCCTGTTGAATGGTGATCTCCAGGTTCAGTTAGAGACCCTGTTACAAACTATAATAACATTGACCTTTGGCACCCACATACACCCACATTCACATGTACACAAACAAAAAACACACCCCTACACAACGCTACACATATAAGAATATATGCATGCACTTATACAAGCATACATGCATACACACGTGTGAACACTCACACATGTGCATGCACACACATGCACACACTCGAACAGTTAAAACCCAATATCATAGAGTCATAGGGTCAGTAGACTCAGAGCCTTCTGACAGGCTCAACTTTCTGTCTTCGAGACTTACTGTGTTTAAGTCTAAGAACTCTAGAGTCAAAAAATTATCAAAAGGATCTCAAATAAGCTTATTTTTTGTGTGATTGAATAAAAACCACCACAACAAAAATGACAGATGGCATAAGAAAAATGAAACCTCCCTTAGTTTTGTGATAATCTGGTAAATAGGGTTGGTATTCAGTTGTTAATGATGCCTAGCAAGAATATTTTAGGTCCAAAAGTTGTTTAAAGCACCCTCAGTGTGGCAGACCTCTGCCCTCAGTGTGGCAGACCTCTGAGACCATGTGGCCTATAAGCAAGTCATTTAGAGTAGAGTTCCCAAATTTTAACCTGCTGTAACTTCCATTTAGAGTACAAAGACTAGACCAACTACAGGGACTTCTGTGTTGATGGGACACGAAAATGAAGAGATTTCACTGTAGCAGGAAACATCAGCCAATCAGAAGAGTGATGATTCCAGCCAGCCCAAAATGAGCAGGGCAGATGTAGTCATTAGCAGTTTCTCATGAACAGCCATATCCTTTCACATCACTCTGATGCTTGCCTGCTCACACATGCTGTGCCTCTTTGGAAAAAGAGAGCCAATGTCTCTATCTGAAAATGTCTGTTAATCACAGTTTTGAAAAACATATTTTAGCAGAGGACAAAAATACCAATGTAGCTAAAATGAGGAAGGGCATGAGAGAGAAAGAAGCAGACAGCCCCCTGAAGCCAAAACAAGTCAGTGTGGGGACAGGGTCATGTAGCCACATCTCTGAAGACCAACTGATTTGTAAAGTCATCAGGAATGAGGCACTGGCTCTGATTACCACTGTGATTTGGGGTGTATTTATCCTTTGGTAGAAAGTCTGTTCAAATGATTTCTCCCATACACACACTGCCTATCTGACAATATACTCACAGTGATCTTCATAAAGAATTGAGCACTGTCAAAGGTTATCTTTGCATTTGAGCATCCTTAATGGAAGATGGACATAGATCTTTACATCACAATTTACCTTTTGAAAATGGCAGTGACTGGATGATTGTCTAAAGAGGTTAAGAAATTTCAAATAGAGCAGTCAAAGACCAGAGAAACAATGACCTTGAGAAATATCACGGAGCAAGAGTGTGAATTTGGACAGGAAGGTTGGAAGAAAAGAAGACAGAGACGGTGGATTCTCTTAGCTCTTTATCTATTCCTCAAGACAGATTAGACCTGACAATGTCATTGGTCTTTGGTAGACCAGGTGTCCATACTAATAAGCTAACATGTTCAAAGAGTGTGACTTACAGATTCCAGTAAGCCATGTTGAAAACTTAAATATACTAAGTCCAAAGATACCCAATAGAAACCATCCAACTTACAGAATCCTATAATAAACATTTGATGATCTGCTTACTATACATATGTCTACATACATGCAAAGTCTAATAATAAACTACTTAATTTCCAGCTGCATACATATAACACAGAGAAAATCAGGCCCCAAACTAGATATTCCTACATTTGGGTTTTGTTTAGAACCTAACAGAAATCTCAACTAAAATGGTAATCAATCATCTGGTATTCAGTACATGGTAGTCAATCATCTGGTATTCAGTACATGGTAATCATCTGGTATTCAGGACATGAATTTTCAGGTGGACACTATAGTGCGCCTGGCTTTCCTCAGAGTCTGAGTGGAGACTGAGGAACTGTTGAGTAATCTGAACCATTGCACTGGCTTTGGAGAGAACAGGGTTTGTAAACTGACTGTAAGAACACTCCATCCTGAGAGGAAGGCAGTGGGACCACAAGACAGCAGTCATATTGCATCTACAGTCAGGACACAGAAATGAATGTTGGCTCTCAGCTTGCTTCATCCCTTTTATTCCCTCTGAAACTCAAATCCATGGCCTGGTGCTCTCCATATTCAGACTGGGTCTTCCCTGGTCAGACCTTTCTAGAAACGCTCTCATAAATATATCTAGAGATGTGTTTCCATGGTGATTCTAAATCCCATCAAGCTGAGAATCAAGCTTAGCCATCACTCTCTGGGATTAGTTTTCTTCTGAGAAAGATGCAAAGATGTCTGTGTATGGTACACTTCATTGTGTACACTTCCATGCATCCAGTGCCTCATCTGAGTCCTCCAGGACTTCCCCTGTGATCTGTAACTTCCCACTTTGGTCAGTGGTTGCCTCCTCTTGTCCTAATCACGGCCCCACTCTCTTCCCTGACTCCAGTGCATCACCAGCTTCTGTATACTTCGTTCCTTGACTACTCAGATGGCCATCTTTCCCACCTCTGCAGAACAACCTGATTCCTAGAAGAGCCATTGTCACTGAAACCAAGACCTGTCCCCATGGGGAAGTAACAGAGGCCCATGCAATTGGAACTGCACTTGCCGTTAAGGAAAAGAACACAAAAAACTCAATGGAAAATGATAAAGAAACCCTTGGAGACAGTCCGTGTGGGGGAGGGGCAGGCTCTTTGAATTTCATCAGCTGCTCAGTAAATCTGCCTCTGACTAGAACTCTGTCATTCCAGGGGCGGCTATAAAAGGCTTCTGGCTGGTATTCTGAGAAGCCCATCCATTTTCACAGTACTTAGGACTTGTTTTCTTTGAAAATTTGAGAACTTAATAAATCTTAAACGTGTTTATGCCCATAAGAGGTTACAATCAATATCTGCTGATGTAAATAATAAAACCGATGAGAAGATGGGTTCAGAAAGGCCCCAAACCTCTGATGTATAAACTTTGAGATAAAAGAAAACCAGGAACCCAATTATTCTTTTGGAAACAGCTGTGAGTGCACATCTACCTTGATACAGAGGCAGCTCCTAACCCAATGGCCTGCTCTGAGTTTCTGAGGAATAGTAAGAGTGGTGACTCAGAGGAGCCAGGCCTAGAGGACAGAAGAGCACGGGATGGACATTATCCTCTTCCTGCTATCCACTAAATCCTCATGCTGCATGTCCCAGCCTCACTTCCAGGTTTTCTCTGTTTGAGAGCCCTGCTTTTAAGTTGAAGCCCACCATTTCTGGATAACTCTCCAAGCTCGGCACAAAATGGAAGACTCCCTTTCTCCACAGGCTTTCTTTCTCTGCTTGATTGGAGTGTCCCTGGGCCTTACCAAAAGAATGACCCTGTCTGTGACTCAGCACACAAATCCAGCTCTAGCTTCCTGCCCATATGATAATTAGGTACTCTGTTAGGATCAATCAAGCCTTTCCCCCTGGACCCCTAAAAGCTCTCATATACCCTACCCCTAGAGCAATAAAGTAGAACTGTCTCCAGAAATCCTTCTGTCAAATTCACAGCTGTTCAAACCCTGCTTACCATTTCTGTCCCCTCCACTGCTCTCATGGGCCAGTGGCCAATGACCCCTGAGGAAAAGGGGGACCCAGGCCTCTCATCTCAGTAACCATATTTATCTTGAACCATGAGCAAGAAGCATTAGTTCTCTAGATTTGATACCCAGTCACGTTACTTTACAAAGTTCTCTAACTATCCAACAGGATTGCTGATATTCTGTGTTTTAGATGATTAAAAAAAAATTATCTTAGTTTTGGATCTTGGAATCCAATATCAAGGTTTGACCGAGTAGCTTCTCATAAGGGATTATGAAAATAGTTTTTCTTTATTATCTGTAGGTGGCTCTCTTCCTGAGTCCTTTCTCATGATGCCCTCTGTATGCATATCTTTCTTTGTCCCTATTCCTGGTCTTTACAAGGGTACCAGCCATACTGGATCAGAAGGCACACTAATGACCTCCTTGCAAGTTGGTCATCTATTTCAATAATCTATCCCCAAATAAGGGTGCATTCTGGTGTGTTGTGTTAGCGTCCGTGCTAGTTTTATGCCAACTTGACACAAGCTAGTCATTGTTATGGTATGTATATGCTGGGCTCAGGGAGTGGAACTATTAGAGGGTGTGGCCCTGTTGGAATAGGTGTGTCACTGTGGGTGTAGGCTTTAAGACTCTTTCCTAGCTGCCTGGAAGCCAGTATTCTGCTAGCAAACTTCAGATGAAGATGTAGAACCCTCAGCTCCTCCTGCACCATGCTTGCCTGGATGACGCCATGCTCCCACCTTAATGATACTGGATTGAACTTCTGAACCTGTAAGCCAGCCCCAGTTAAATGTTGTCTTTATAAGACTTGCCTTGGTCATTGTGTCTGTTCACGGCAGGAAAACCCTAAGACAGTTATTGAAGAGGGGGGGATTCTCAGTTGAGAAAATGTCTCTATTAAATAGGGCTGGAGGAGAGTCTAGGGCATTGATTTAGTGATTGATGTGGGAGAACCCAGGTTACTGTGGGTGGTAGAACTCCTGGGCTGGTGGTCTTTCCTTCTACAGACAGCGGGTTGAGCAAGCCAGAAGAAACAACCCAGAAAGCAGCATCCCTCCATGGCCTCTGCATCAGCTCCTGCCTCCAGGTTCCTGTCCTGACTTCTTTCAATGATGAACAGTGATGTGGAAGTGTACACTACATCAACACTTCTTCCTCAAGTTGCTTCTGGTCATGATGTTGCATCACAGAAATAGTAACCCCACGTAAGACCGGGTTCCACATGGTTTGGGGTAGAGGTGATGATTAGTTATAAAATGTTCCCCAGTGGCCTGTCTTCAATCACTTAGTCTCTAGTGGAGGTAAGCTTTTGAGAGGTTTTAGGACCTTTTTTGGGGAGGAGGGGAGAGCTACATGGAGGAAGTGGTCAGTGTGGGGTGGGTCTTAAAGTTGCATAGCTCACTCTGCCTTTTGTCTGTCTCTGACGCCTGTTTCAACAAGATGTAAGCAGCTTCAGCTGCATTCTCTGCGGTAAGGGAGCCTTGCCCCCTGATTATCACAGACTACATGCTTTCAACTGTGAGCCCAAGGGAATCCTTACTCCTTTAAAAAGCTTCTTGTCAGGTATTTGGTCACAGGGACATACACAATTCAACCTCTAACTAGGACTATCCAGCCGTCTTTATTAGACACTGAGGAAAATGTGCATAGCCAAGGCAATCTTTAGCAAACTCACTGAGTAAGCAGACAGAACACTAGGCTGCCAGTGGCATGGGGGGTGGGGCTGGGGCATGAAGTACACAATAGAAGAGATCTGGAGAGCTAAGGACTGAGGTGCTGCTGAGGTGCCATCGCTCTGAACTGGGCAAGAGATGCCATGGAAAGGCATGGCGCTTACCGATGCTGAGAAAACACAGGTTTCTTTGTTTCCTTGCTTAAGCACTGACAGCTGAACTTGGTAGCTCAACCTGCTCTGACTGCAGAAGGACTAACTAGCCTTCCATCATCTGACAAACTTTAGTTCTTTTAAATGCCGGTGTCCTGGGTAATTTGGGGGGAGTGGGTGTCACAGAATGGGAAGGGAAGACCCATCGCTTCCTACCAAGTGTGCACAAGGCTTTTGTGTGTACTTCATACCTGCACAAAAGAGAGGAAAGTCCTCTTCACAGATCAGAACCTGCGAAGCGCAGGTCAACAACACAAGGACCAAAAACTGTACAAAAGGCATTTTACATTGTCGGGAGAGGCCGGCCATGTGCCCTGAA
This sequence comes from Mus pahari, assembly GCF_900095145.1. Taxonomy (NCBI): domain Eukaryota; kingdom Metazoa; phylum Chordata; class Mammalia; order Rodentia; family Muridae; genus Mus; species Mus pahari. Next base: position 159,695,652 of record NC_034594.1, on the reverse strand, counting down.
TGTTACCTCCCTGAGAGTGACCAGGTAGGTGTATGATCTATCTTCCTGTGATTTAGCATCTTGTCTTGTGGCACCCGAAGAGACAACCTCAACATTGCTATGCCAGAGGAGATGAGGAATACGATCATAGCAAAAGCAAAAGCCAGGTGACAAATCAGGGAGACACAAATGACATCTGCTGCGCAAGGCAACTGCTCCTCAGGTGCACAGTGCTTGACCAGAGGACGCCAGGACATGGAACAGAGTCCTAGTCTCAATCTTGCTTTTTTTCTTTCGTTCCTCTGCCATCTGCTTGGATACATCTTTTGGCCTTTGGTTCTTAACCCTCTTTCCAAAATAGAATTTACTTTTTTGTGTGTGTGACTGCTGTGGGTGTTTGGGTTCTTATTTTAATTTATTTTAAAGTTTGATTTAAATTTGGAACCTGTAGAAGACTTTTGACATTTATTTCTGGGGGTGTTTTCTGAGGCTCGATGAAGTGGGTGCTGATTGACAGGCAGGTTGCCATGGCAATAGCTGTCACAGCAGAGACTAAAGCTTTATTTCATACTCTTCTTTTGTCAGGCAAAGGTTTGTGGGATATTTTAAAAATAGTATAAGTGCTCCAGAATTAATAGGGAACTGCTTGGTGCCTTCTTCACAACACACCTATCAAAACCTGCACGTCTTCGTTCTTCGATGCTCTGGTCTGCATATATATTTGTCACTATGGGCTTTAAAATGTGATTTCTGGTGGTGTTTTCTCTCCTGGATTGTTCTTTCTATTCACCTTCTGATACTGGCACCCTGAGAAATCATATAGGTGAGGAAATGAAAGTAACAAAAAAAGCACTCAGCTATCTTCCCAAAGAAATTCCCAGTGAGCTATGGACTTCCTTAGCCTCGAAGCTCCAGTATGGCCCTACACTTATTAATGTCTTCATATTACAGTTTTAATCTTTTATTTTTAATTATACTTATTCGGGGTATGTGTACGTACACACACACACACACACACACACGCACGCACACACATGAAGGTGAGAAGAAAGCTTTCAGTGGTCCATTCTGTGTTACATGGGACTTGGGGATTGAACACAGGTCATCAGTCTTGGTGACAAGGACCTTTACCTGATGAGATTATTTCTCTGGCCTTACGTTGTGGTTTTGAAGAGACAATTCAGAAGACATGAACACACATACATAATTTAAAAAGGAGTGGGTGACTTACCTTAGACTATAGTTGGTTATATTTATACTTACTTCTAAACATTCCTCCCTTCTCTGACTTAACTGGAGTCATAAAAAGTTGGATATGCCATTAAATGAAATGCAGGATTTCTAACCCCAGTTCTCATCAGGCCCAATCTCTTACTTCTGAGGACTTGGGTTCCCCAGACGTTCATTATAGCTCCCAAAGCAATTGAATTCTGAATACTTTCCAAACATCCCTATAGAAAAGAAAGAAAGGCAGAAACCCCCAGAATCATCTGCTCTACGAATAACAAAGACTGACCCTCTTCCAAACCCATCTTCCTATGAACCTGAATCCAATCATCTATTTTCTTTTAAAGCAAGTCCCTCTTTGTGTTATTCCCATACCAACAAAGCATAGGGCCCTGAAGAGCCTAGTAGGCAGCTGCATTTTTGAATAGAGTTCAGAGCCCGAGTGTTTGCATTACTTTGTATTTTCTTTCTGGCTGCATTCAATTTCTGCTATCTTTTATGGGTCTGGTTTAGCTCCCCCTTATATGAATGTCAAGCTTTGCATTTGGTAAAAACCATCATCCAGAACCCTGCTGGGGATGCAGATTTTTTTCCCATGGGAATGCTTTGGGTTTCCTACCTAAACAAAAGAATTAAATTCATAGCCTGAAGGAAGTAATAGAAATAAAAATGGACATTTGTTTTTACAAATCTTCCCTCAGAACCCTCTAGATCCTTGGATCATTTCATTGAAGGGTTTGGAGGAGGGGGTTTCTCTGCTACCCATCACTTGTATGTGCTTATGTCACTGTGCTATGTGAAAACTCACTTAGTAGATTAAAACCATTTATCATATTTTTCTCACCTACTGGAAATATCTACCTAAGATCTATGAGATCAAAGAAGGCCTTAATTGTGTGTGGCAAGGCACAATGTGACATTTTAGGGACCTTGGGTTTCTAAATTAGATTTACAACAAGAATGAAAAGAAATGAAATACACTGCTGAGGAGTGGACTTGGTTGATGTCATCTTTTTTTGCCTGTGGCTCCTATGATACGAGGGTCAGGTAAATGGGCAGATTTTCTAATTTAATTGCCAAAAGTTTAATTGAGCTCAGGTAGATACAATGGACTGAAATTCCTGAAGAAAAAAAAAAAGATATACCTGCATCAGAAGGCCAAGTGACTGATTATGACTCTATGATTGTGTACATCCAGAAAGTTAAAGATCCAAAGCCAAATTCCTGTGGGCTCTCTTTAGTCCCTTAAAAGCAATTCCTTGCCCACCTCTGTTTCTGACCTAATATTCTTCTATCAGCTAAAACTTTTTAGCATGTCTTGACTTAGAAGGCCTTTGTGTCTATCAATCCCAAAGCTGTAGACTTTATTAGATTGCATCTGAGAGCTATAGGAGGTTATTTCCAGCTCTGGTCCCCCCCTTCTGATGTTCCCTTCAATATATTTGAAAAAAAGGATACCCTGATTTATGGCATCCTTTTTTTTTTTTTTTTTTTTTTCTGTAGCTATAAAAACCACATGGAACCATTTATATTTGGAGTGAGTTATTTAGTGGCAAATGGAATCCATGTACATAGGCTATGGTCACTCATATGTGGCTCAAGAACCAACTTTGAGTAAGGGCAGTGTTTTGCTCTGACAGTAAAAATCTTAGATAAAGCTGGTGGGAGAATGAACGAGGCTAAGAAAGGGAGCAAGTGATAAATATTAGAATAAAACTCAACCATGGGAAAGTCTAAAGAGTGCAGAGGCAAGAACTGTCATGACGGAGACTAAGAGGGAAGATGGAAATGACTGCCCACCATAATTACATTGGCCTACAGTTGGACAATGCTGTCTACTGCAAAGTCTACTTTATAACAATGTGTTGGGTATCACATAATGGAGTGGAACTAACAGAATGTCTGGGATCCCTTTCTCCCTTCCTAACATTCAAAAGCATTCCAAGTCAAATCTCCTTAAGGTGATCCCTGCTCTGAGCTGGGTTTGGGCTTTTGGGGTCATTTTATTTGTGATTCCACGAAGCTGGCAATTTAGGTTAATTAAATTTCATATTTTTGTTTTTGTCTCCTTCCCCTTCTCCGTCAACTTCTATGCCCACTTATCAACACTGTCATCAGTGTTGCCATTGTCACCACCATCACCACATGGTCATTGTCACCATAGTCATTACCACCATACCCATCATTTCCACCATGGCCATCACCACCGTCATCATTTTTGTCATAGTCACAGAGGAAAGAAATCAGCTGAACGTCTTGGCACTTGTCTCTCACAGCTGTATACTTACAAACTTACCAAGAGACTCAGAAAAAGAACCCTCCAAAGAAATTCTCCTTGGATCCTGCTAATTGTTCCCCAAATTGTGTTTCATTTACTATAAATGAATCCAGTGTAGACGTTATCATCATTAGATGATAAATCCAAGTAAGCTCTTCGTATTTACAGAATCCTCATGCCAACTGCAAATCATACCAGGTGCTATGTATACAAATGCAGTCTTTAGTCTTTGCAGTAGACAGCATTGTATAAATAGCACATACAGTTGATCCTCTCACAACATATACATACATACAAACACACACACACACCAAATCTGAAAAGCCAGTAAGTAAACCCCTTTACTGAGGGAGGAGCCATACCCAAAAAAAGCTTGTTGTCACTTTAACAGAGAACAGATCAATAAGTGATGCAGGGTTTTAGTTTTTTTGTAACATTAGGATGTTGACTTCAGCAATAAATACACTGTGGATCAGAAGTCAGGACAAAATGTTCTCCGGCACACAGTGAAAAGGTTTCTCATTAGAGCCCTAAGAACCATGGCCACGAGACATCCAGCACCTCATTCTCTCCTTGTGCTCCCTCAGGAACAGAAAGGTAATCCAGAACCACCATACCCATTGCTTTGCCTCAAGTTCTACCCAGGGGAGGGGGAGCAATATATAATAGTATAAACCACAGCAGCCAAATCATAAGACCTTCATACAAGAAAAACAATTCCCCTCAGCCTCATTCACCCCGAGAAGCAGCACAGGTGCTACAAATCCTGCTGCCTCCAGAGAAGATCACACCCACACCACGTCACAGAGCAGAGTCTCACTTGGTTGTTCATTTACAAGATCCCTGAAGAAGGGTGTATAGAACTCAAAATGAGGGAGAACTACATTTCATTTTTGCAATTTCATTGTCAGGATCATTTGCTATTTTCTTTAAAATTATAGAAACAGGTTGAAATAGGGTGGGACTTCAATTCTCTCTCTCTCTCTCTCTCTCTCTCTCTGTGTGTGTGTGTGTGTGTGTGTGTGTGTGTGTGTATGTGTGTGTGTATGTGTGTGTGTTATGTGTATTTTGTGTGTGTGTGTTTTGTGGGCGTGTGTGTGTGTGTGTGTGTATGCTGGGTCATGGGTGTGAGCATGCAGATGGAGACCAAATAGCAACCTCGAGTGTCCACCTTCCACTCCTAACTTGATTGCCGAGACAAGGCTTCTCACTAAGACCCAGAGTTCACCATTTTGGTCAGGCTGGCTGGCCAGGTCTCATGAATTTTCTAATCTCCACCTTCCCAGGGTTAGGATTCTAAGTGTGCACCACCACACCTGACTGTTCACAGCAATGTTGGTGAGCAAACTCAGGTAACTGCTTCTATGGACACAATCTTCCCACTTGAACTCTCCCTGAGCCATACCTAACTTTTCTATGGCTCAATTTTATTCCATGTATTTAGAATAGGGAAATGATGTCTGCACTATACATTCTCTTGAAAGTACAATAATTTAAATATTCTGAAAACAATATTTGCAGTGTCTAAATGCTCACTGATAGTAATAACTCCTACTGACAGTAGTAGTGAGCCACATCAGAAATAACAAAAGGCACACACTGGAGAACATGGTAGCACATGCCTTTAACTCCAATAGCTCAGGAGACAAAGGCAGGAGGGTCATAATGTTGAAGTCAACCTGGAAAACAGAAATATCCTATCCTCCACACAAAACGCCATGGTCAATGACTGTCGAATAAAAACACACAGTGCTACTTAAACAAATCTTCAGTAGAAGCATAACCAAACCACTAATGGAATTAATAATAATAATAATAATAATAATAATAATAATAATAATAATAATAATGGAACATAAATATCCTGAAGCCAATTAAGGTCATATTTTTCTGCCAAATAACTTTTGTGGCCAAAATTATAAAATAAACTTTAAAACAACAACAATTCACCTTCTTTAATTTCGGAGCTATAGATAATAAATTTTCTGTTTGAACTTTTAAGCTTCTTTCTATAAACCCTTCTTCAGCATGGAAATGGTGGCTATTAAATCTTCCCCTCTCTCACTGAAAGCCCTGTAAAGTATTCTTGTTACATTTACTTCTTGATCAAATATTCCAACTCTTTCTTTCCTCCTTGCTCTTCTTCTTACTTTTGTCTTCATTTTGATTCTATTACTATGATAAATGCCCCAGGAAATGTCTGCCTTTCTACAGAGAGCAGAAGAAGCCATTGGGACTGTCCAGGCTACAACTGAAGCATGGCAGGGAAGCCAGAGTGGTCCACACTGTGGCAGAGGACAGCCTGCATGCTCACTGCTCTTCTCCCGGTCTCATTTACTCCGGGACCCCGCCCATGAATGGATGCAGGCCATATTTAAGGCCGTTCTTCCCACCCCAATTAACCCGATTAAGAAATCCCCCACAGGCATGCCCACAGGCTAACGTGATCTAGACATCCCTCACTGAGACTCCCTTCCCATGTGATTTTACATTGTCAAGTTGACAATCAAAAGGAACCACTACAACTCCCCAGTGTGTCACATGTTTAGGTCAAACTCAGCTATAATAGGAAGAAAATAATCCCAAAATAGGGCGTGAAAGGCAACTGCCTCCTGATAGACTTGCAGCCTGGTCCCTCCACATCACTACCGTCTTGCACCCAGGAGGAAGTGATCTCCTTCAAATGAAACTTCAACATGTCACCTTGCTGCTAAAAATCTTTCAGCGATTTCCCATAGTTCCCTGCAAAGACCGTGTTTTTAGGATAATATGCAAAGCCTCGCAAGATCTGTTCCCATCTCTTTCTAGTTTTACCTTCCAGCTCAATGCTCATTCCAGGTCCACAAAGCCCACACTGCAGGCCAAGCACAGGGCAGGCAATATAGAATCTATAGCATAGCTCCAGGTTCTCCACTCACACTGTTTGCTCTGCTTGCTACGCCGTTTCCCCAAGCGATCTGTCAGGTGATCTTCACTTACGCTGTCTATGTCCTCCCAAACATTTCTTCTCTATAGTCCACTGCGGTCTCTCTGCCTTTCTCCTGAACAACAACAGCCCCTCGGCTTCCAATTCACGAGACTTGGGTGCTTGTTTACTCTGCGGGTACACATCCTCCGGTGATATCAACAGGGGCTCTTAGATAGTGTGCGCCAGCTTCATGAGATAAAAGGGCCCGGCTATAACATTTCACCAAAATGGCGGTGTGAAACGAATATGAAAAGGCCACCACCCAGTGACTTGAAAGCTAGAGGAATCCACTCAGATGTCTCTTGGTTCTATGAGAAGTGGCAGATTTGTTTTCCATCATTCTTGTATAAGGCAGCTAAATGGGGTAGTACTCATTGAGCAGAATGCTCCTCCTCACCTACTCAATTAACCAAAGCAGAAATACAACAGGGGTTCCAGAGCTAGAGTGGGATTAGAATTGGACCAATGTGGATTTACGTTTTGATTGGAAAATACTTAAATAGAGGGAAGATTTTGGTCAATAGAAAATTTCCAAAATTCTGATTTTTCCCACTGTTTTCAAAGGGTATCCACTTCTTTGACGGTCTTATTAGTATTGTTGTTGTTTTGTTTTGTTTTTTTCAAGCAGTGTTTCATGTTGCCAAGGCTAGACTCTACCTCACTAGGTAGCTGAGGCTGTTTTTGATCTCCTGACCTTCCTGCTCCTGTCTCTAAAGCTCTGGGATCATATCTAGTGAATGAGTGTTGATAACATCCATTATGTGTACCTATGACAGCTTGATCTTAAATGTCTTTTGAGGGTCTTGTGTTAACAGTCTGATGTCCAGACTGGCACTCCTACAAGGTAATGGAACCTTTAAGAAGCAGTGGGAGGAAGTTAGGTCACTGCAGGCCTGTCCATCAAAGGGCCCTGGGTCCCTTCTCTCTCCCATTTGCTTCCCAGATACCAGCAGATGAGCAGGTTAGTACCAGCCTGCATGACAGATCGCAGCCCTTCACAAGCCCTGAAAACAATGAGGTCAACGGGTCCGCACTGAACTCCGCTAAACATGAGGCAAAACCAACATCTTATTTTTTCTTTTTTTAAGTGACATCTCAGGTGTCCTTCTGCAGTGACAGAAAGCTGACTCATACAGCACGAGCTTACCAGCATGTCCACAAAGTTCCTGACGGAGCAACATTTGGATGTGCAAGAAGATACTGCAAGAACAGCATGCTAGGGCCAAAGTGTGCCATACCTGTGGGCACTGCATGCTCTTCAGAGAAGCTACCCAGGCCATGTCACAGCTTAATTTGGGATGAAAAAATTTAAAAGGCATGCCATATATGTGTATATGTATGTATATGTGTATAGTCCCTCTCTCTCTCTCTCTCTCTCTCTCTCTCTCTCTCTCTCTCTCTCTCTCTCTCACACACACACACACACACACACACACACACGTATTCTATTTCATTAGAAGGAACACACGGCAGGCTTCACTCAGAGTTTCTGGTTTGTACCCATTCTTAGTGCCCAGAGGAGTATCTACCCTAGAGAAAGGTTTGAAAAGTTTGAAAGTTATTGCTTATCTAATAAGACTAGAATGTTTCACTTAGAATAATTTTTTTTACTCTTTCTAATTTAAATTTGCTTGCATCTCTATGTATGTGTGCTCCTGCTTACTTGTCTATACACCGCGTGACTGCAGGTCCTTACTGGGCCCAGGAGGAGTCGGATGTCTGCAACTAGACTTAGAGGTAGTTGTGAGCCCTCAAAATTGAGTGTTGTGCACTGAACCTGGGTTCTCCTTAAGACCAGCATATACTATTAACTGCTGAGCCATCTCTCCAGCTCCAGAAAAACAAACATCTTAAAACCCTCTTTGGACATCTTGTAGGTATGTCTATTTGACTACAGTTTCATATGGTGGAGAGGAGCAAAATCATTGAGGGTGCGGCTTATGTTAAGAAATCCTTTGTTGCTGCCTCTGGATCGTGGGTTTGATTTGCTATGAGTAGTGGGCCAATGGTTAACAGCCCTATCTCTGACCCAATTCATATCAGAAGGAGATTGGAGCTAAGTATTGTGATTCTTGGATCTGAAAACAAAGTGCTGAAGTAAGTAACAAGTGGAACTAGGGATTACATAGTCTGGGAAGGATTTAAACCAACATGTTTGGGGTATGGGTCCAACAGCTAAGTTAGCTGCTCTTACTGTGGGGTAAGATAAAGCGTAAGGGTACCATAAAGGTATTTGAACTCTTAGCTATAGATTACATTCCTATTGTCCTAGAAATGAGAGCATTTAGACATTTATAATTTACGTTATCAAAGTAACTCTTTTGCTAGACAGATCTGTGTAAGTATGATGGGATACTTGCCAAGAAAACTGGAATTGAAATGTGTCATCTTACTTATGAAGCATCCCATAATTTGTAGATTTTGATGGACTGTACTTTTTTATTTTGTTATTCTTTTACTCTATTTATTCAAGGTCAGAGGCCCAAATAGAATGAGCAGAACTGGACATCCTTCTTAGGCCAGTGGATCAGGGCCATGGGCAGATAGAATCCCCTCTCCTCTTTTCTCCTAAATCCCCAAATTCCTGGGACATCTCCTCACACTGCGCAGCTCAAGTCAACGGGGAAGCACAGGGACACCTTGGGAAGCATGACAGTGAAGTGGCTCATGCTGCATTCAGGAAACACTTTACACTTTTTTTTTAGGACTGGGCAGCAGCCATTAAGTAGCTTTTATATCATGGCTTCATATATATTTTAAAAACACAACAGAGCTCAGAGAAGAATCTCACATGTCTGCAAACCTTGTGGGTGAGAGTTCATTCTTGCTTCTGTCAGACATAGAGGGAGGCAGCCATGATGCCTGGAGACCACAGAGAGTATCCATTCTGCTGTCTTACAATGAGGAAACTGAGCCCTATTCAGTAACTCCTGGATGCTCAGGAACACTAACCTACAAAGGGAAACACAGTCTTTCTCCCCCTCTTCTCAGGGCTTCACTGGTAATGGCAGCCCAACAGGAAGTGAAATCCCCACCATTCTCCTCTGTCCTCCATGAATAATCCTCAACAGCGTAAACAACACTCCCCATTTCAGTGGCCCTGGTACCTTGTGCTTGAAGAGGAAGAAGAAAAGAGCAGGATGTGAAGTGGGGCAGAGCCTTCTACAGCAGTGCTGAAAAAAAAAATCTACAGATCAGATAAAGATCTTAAATCAGAGAAAATTACACACTGCATGCTGGTGATTGGGTCATGGGAAATTATAAAGCTACGTGAGGCCTCGTTTGTTGAGCTGAAAACAAATGTAAATAAATTACTGGGCGAATCTCATTTACATGGAGGGAGTCATCCCACTGCTGCATGACATGACTGCGGATTTTTTTAAAAGACACTTTGAGAAGAGATGCCACTCATTAAACTTCAATCAGGAGGATTGAGAAATGGGACTGGGGCTGGGGAGCACCTGGGGGGGGGCGGGATTGAAACACTTCCCACAAAGCATGAGAGCACCCCCACAAAGCCAAGCTGGAATGGCAGCTTACCTATAACCCTAGTACTCAGGAGGCAACAATAAGAGATTCCCAGGCACATTGGCTCTCTAGCCCAGATGAAATGATAAAGTCCAGCTTCTGTGAGGGATTCTGCCTCAGTAAAGGAAATGGACGGTGAATGATAAAAAATTTTCTATGTCATCCTTACACATGTGTGCACATGTACTGCATGTCCGTGCATTCACACACATAATAAACAGACATATACATATATACATACATACATACATACACACAGTGTACACATACACTCACAAAATAAAGAGAAATAAATCACAGATAAACTTGATTTGGTGTAGGCTTTTCAAAGGAAGAGAAATCTATTCCTTCCTACTGGGAGAAATGCAGATTTCCCCCACCTCAACACTCTCCCTCACAGGGCAGAAGAGGTAGCCTCACACTCCCTCACAGCTCTTTCTCTGTTTCTAATGACCCATCTGCTGTTCCTTGTGTTCAGAATAAGCATTCCAAAGCCACTGCCCAGTAGTGGGGACTGTCTGTGGTGAGCTGTTCCTACTCTCAAGCCATATTCCACCCACAACTTACGGCAGCTGGCTGGGGTTAATGGGACAGAATGGAGTTAACTGGCTCCAGCAGGGATCAAACCCATGACCAATGTCATTACCACTCCACTCTGACCAAGTGAGCTGCAAATCCAGGGACTCTCATTGAATAGGAATTGGCCATCAAGTGCCACCGATGCCCTGTGCTAAGAGGCGGCTGACCTGAAAAGGCAGATAGAAAATACAGAAGATTGATGGGATTTGGGCAGAAACCTTGAAGGGCTTCAGGTCTGGTGTCGGGCTTCTCGCCATGCTTAATTTATCTCATCCACCTCTCCCTGACTCCATCCAAATCATCTGGGCAAAAGCAAGGACTCAGGACTTGGGAACAAACAGAGAGTTACAGCCCACAGAACGGAAGGACACAAAGCAGACAGACAAGCGCCTACCAGAAAGTGTGGAGACTTCCGGCTGGGGGGGGACAGCTCAGACAGGAAAGTGCCTGCTGCAGAAACAAGGGGCCTGAGTGCAATCTTACACACCCATGTGAAAAACATAGGTGTGACACTGAGTGTGCCATCCCACGGCCAGGCAGCAGATGTGCAAGGTTCCCTGGGGTCCACTGCTCCCCCCTCCCCCGCCTCCCGTGAATTGGTTAGGTTCCAGACAGATGAGAGAACTTGTCCCCCAAACAAGGTAAGCGGCCTCCTAAGGAAGGATATTTGAGGTTGACCTCTGGCCTTCTCGAACAAGGGCGCTCAAAAGAAGCCTTGAGACCCATTACACACAATCTAGTCAGCTAGAGCTGCAGGGGGGGTAGATCATTGTTTCCGTAATTATTCTATAATTAGCACACCAGGCAACACTACTCGCCCATCAAACGTAACCAGACTACCCCAGTCCCTGCCTCTGAAGCGAGAGTCTGGGACTCAACTTCTCCCCAGCTGTGGTTAGGAACCCACTTTCCAGCCCTTCAATTTCTTCCTATCCTTTTCCCCTTCCCCACTCTAACTACATATCACACAAGAACGTAGCTGTGTTTTGATTCCCCCCCCACACACACACGCAAGGGTGAAATCCAACCATTTCCTACACAGGGATATCATACTGTTCTCAACTTCATCTACAGCAGAATATTTACATAAGCCCAAAGAGCTCTGAGAGTTGATTGGTTAAGGGGAAAAATGAGCAGGCCATGAAATAATTATTTTTCATTGTGGCCTGCCAAAGCCATTCAGCCAAAGGCTAAATTGAACTGCCATTGTGATTATTTGAACTGTGGAGCCAAAAGTCCTCGCTGCAAAGCATCCCAGCTGTCCTAAATTTCATTCTGATGGCGAGTTTTCATCGTGGCTCAGATCCTGCCAGGAAAAAAAAAAAAAAAAAAGGTCCCCAAAATAGGAGGGTGGAAGGGTTGTTTTATCCAGATCCACATCAATGAACAGTTTAGGGCCATTCTGAGAACTTGATCATTAACAAATCGCTTCCGGAAACTGTTATGACAGGATTCCCATATGCAAATTGCAGGCCACTCATATGCACACAGTGAAGGGAAGAAATTAAAGCTCAGATTTCATGTTGTATGATATGGCAAATGAGCACTCCCAACAGTTCTCATGGCTGGGAGGCCGTGGCTACAGCATTCTTTGTGCTTACTTAATGGGGACAGGGATTGTGGCTGCCAGGTGTGTGTAGTGATTACAAGATTTCAAATGGCCCCTTTGAAGCCTAAGAGGGCATCATAGACTGTTGAATATGACACTCCCAGGATCCAGAGAGGTATCTGTTCATTATAGACACTCAACTCTATGTGAAGGAAAGACAGGAATAGAAGGCAGCTGGGCTGCTAGGCCGGGTAGCAAGGTTCCCACAATTTACCTTTTAGTGAATAAACAGAATAAATAAGATCTGAACTTCAGACCACATAGACCAACAAGGTGCGTCCGGAGGTCAAAGGGATGAAGGCAGAAGTACTGAACCTGTAAAGAAGGCTCCTAAGATGCTCTGGAAACCATCGCTGTTGGCTGCAACCATGAGAGACAGCCATAGAGATTTTCCTGGAGCCCCTTCTGATTAACTCCTACTTTTGTTAAGATGTGTTTAATGTGCCCTGAAGCCAGATTCTCACTGTAGGGACATTGTCACTATACTGGGTTTGCCAGAGTGAAGGTAGATTTTTACAGTTGCTGGAAGGACTTGAAGGAAGGTAAGTGGGAGCTACTTAAGAGTTTGGTTTACGGAACAATTACTATTCAAGAATAAATTCCACCCAAGTTCAAACAACCTTGGAAATCCCCTTCTGTAAGATGTGTTCCTGGAACAAAGCCAGGGGTGTGAGTGTCCTTGTATGAAATGCATACTCTCTTCCACCCCCTTCACCCCTAAGCTAAAGACTGGAAACAAGGAAGGAAAATGTTCACATGTCCCCTGAGTAGCACAGAACCTGAAAAGCATAGAGCAGGTAGTCACATGACAATCACAGTCAGGAAACAGAGAGCTATGGATGCTGATTCTCGACTCCATTTATCCATTGGTCCTGCTTTTCTTTTATCCATTCTGGGTCCTGGAATAGTGTTGCACACATTCAGGATTTGTCTTCCCCCTTTAGTTAAGCCTCTCTGCCAATGCCTGGACAGGCGTGTTCAGCAGTGTGTCTTCTGGGTGATACCACACCCTACAAATTATCAATCAAGATTAACACACACAAATATGAAATCAAGACAACTAGAAATTCTAGACTCTACCATAGATCTAAAAGTGACATTTGGTAACTAAAATGGTTTTTTTCTTAATGGTAAGGTCTAATTACATTTAGTTTCCAAAGGCATTTTAGAGCTATGTGTGTTTCAGGTTAGGGAAGGTAGCGGGAGTTTTTCCCTTAGGTGCTGTAGTTGGTGCCACCAGAGGTCAGATCCAACAGGAACCTTCTGAGGTCCCACGCAGACTGACTGAATCCCATGTAAGAGAAGACACAGTAGTCCAAAGACAGAGCATTACTTTGTCTTTCCCCTGAGCCACTTTAATCTTACCATCTTCTGCATCTCCCTCATTACACCTTATTCCTTCCTTCCTAAGAATAGAGAATGACAACAGTAATACCAAACGATTTTTGGCGTCTACCTATTGCTTATCTCCCTTTTCCCAAGCCCTGTGATGTAGGTACTGTGATGGCCCCAGGTTTACTGTAAATGAGCAAACTTTGAGCTTGGGTGTCTTTTTTGAGGTTAGCCAGCCAAACTGCAACAGAGACAGATTTTAAAGCCTTCTCTTCCACTTCCTGTCTGAGGAAATGTAGTAGCATGCCCACATCTACTCAGACACTAAGAATCAACACCCATATTCCCGCATGGTTGCTCTGCAATGCAGGTGTGTTTAAAATCTCTCCTTGTCTTCTAAACTCCCTTGTCAGAGACCCCAAAAGTTGGAGACTTGAGGCTTTGAGAGAAACAGTCCTGATGGCAAAGGGGGGTGGGTGGTCAGCTCAGGAGCCTGTAGCATCCTCCGGGTTTAACACAAGTAGTAACAACTCCAGGAAACAGAGAGCAGGTGTCCTCGGGATGCTTTTGTTTTGTGAAAACAAGGCCTAGCTTACTTAGCATATGTTCCCAGAGAGTGAGTTTTGCCAGTTTTCGGTCATTAAAAAATAAAAACCCAGTAGGGTGACATCTATTTCAAATAACTGCAACCAAGAATAAAGCTTCGGTTTTTTTTTAGATAAAATAAAATCTAGTCCAGGACTTTTAGCTCTACTTTTTATAGTGAATCAATATACAGCACAAAGAGAAAGAAAGAAAGAAAGAAAGAAAGAAAGAAAGAAAGAAAGAAAGAAAGAAAGAAAGAAAGAAAGGAAGGAAGGAAGGAAGGAAGGAAGGAA
>NC_034594.1:159675969-159681234 GCF_900095145.1 Mus pahari | reverse complement strand
AAGGAAGGAAGGAAGGAAGGAAGGAAGGAAGGAAAGAAAGAAAGAAAGAAAGAAAGAAAGAAAGAAAGAAAGAAAGAAAGAAAGAAAGAAAGAAGGAAAGAGGTGTATACAAGTATACAAGAAAATGAACTGGGCTTGTGGTCAAGGAGAGTGGGGAAAGTCATCGAGAAGGATGGCCAAAGATCAGGATTAGTGCCACTCTATGTCAGCGATTTTCAAATACTCGTGTTCTTTCTTCCTGCTTGCTACATGCACATATAGAGACAAAGTCTCTTTCTCCATTATAGGACCCAGGACCAGACACTGGGTAGTAGGTAGGTCAGTTGTAGAACACTTGCCTAAGGTTCCATGTCCAATGCTACAAACAAAACATCACCCCTCCAAAGGTTCCAAAAGCAATCAATGCAGAGAGTCCTGAAAATACTTATGAATGGTTGCTATACCAATGCAGTATTTAAAGAGTGAGCCAAGGTAATGTCTAGAAAATACTTAATGTATGGATAAACATTAATCATCATTCTACCATGTAGTACCCAGTCATGTGTCTCTCTATTAATTACTTTTACCTAATATTCTTATTCAGAATAATACATGGTTTGAGATGAGAAGAGACAGCTGGAAAAGGAAAATTCTAGTCAAACAGAAAAAGCTCAAGCCATGATCCTGCACAGCAGATGACCTTTGCCCCAGTCTTCCTCTGCGAGCTAGGCTGTTTCTGGGGATTTCACACTTTGTCTTTAGTCTCTCTGACCTCTTATCTGGCCCTGCCACTGAGCCCCAGAGAACTTTCTGCAACTCCTGATTTAATTCTGATCTGAGCTGGTAGCATGAAAAGAAACTGACAGGTGCCTCTCTCCCTGATCCAGCCCACTGGCCAAGTGGGGCTGCAGAAGCATCTTTCCCTTTAAGGCACAGGAAGACATGCCAAGAAAGACTTCATTTCCATTCAGCTCAGCAGAGCCTAATAACCACACCAGACACACGGACAGGGGACCCTGCACAAGGCAAGAGCTTTAAAGACCCCACTTGTTGTTAACTAAAGGCCCCAGAAAATGTGCAAGTACCTGGGACAAGTCACTTCTTTGCAAAGAATTGTGGGTTTAGGAGAGGCTATTGATAACTGTGCAGAGCCTCTGGCCTGAGTCTGGCTGGAAAGATGGGATGTTTTATAGCTCACCACGTATGTGGCTTATCTACAATGTGAGGGATCTTTATGGGGAAGCTTTGGGGGCAACGCCACCTAAGGGATCAGTAACCCCCCCCCTACAAAAGTCATGTTGAGCATAAACAACTTTCTCTTTGTAGCCTGCCATATAGTGTTCCATCCAAACAGCCTACAATCCCTTAAGAATAGTCAAAGACAAATATTCCCAGAGGACAGGGCTGCTGGAGAAATGCCCATTGCTGCTAGATAGCCCCACACCCAGAGTCAAATGGGTTTATCTAATGGCTGATTTTCTCTAATCATGCAATACCCTTTTATTTTCTTGGTTTTACTGCAGGCTGAGTCTGCTAAAGAGCAGTTGAAAGATACACCTGTGAAGATAACAATTTTATATTATAGGCAATTAAAAAAAATATTTGACCACAAGGCTTTGTGTTTAATCCTGATCCCATAACATGCTGCCCCCCCTAAACTTCCTAATGACTATAGTTATTCTTGGAAAAGCACGGGAAACAATTTTGTTATGACCTCCAATGCCCCAAAAGAGAGGAAGATGGTTTGAATGCATGTTACAAATAGAAGAAATGGCACAGGTCCTTTTTGTTTGGTGATTATGGTCCTACGAGAGAAGAACAGCTTACCCAAGGCCCACTGAACTGACCCGACACTGTCTCCTGACACTCTACTCTGTCGCAAGCATTCTTCAGTCCTTACCAGCCTTCCACAGCTGACTCAGTATAATTAGAAATCCTGTCACATCAGAGGGCCTGGAACCTTTCTCCCACTGTATTGCTGCACACTTAATTGCTTGTGCCAGTTAGCAACCCAATTATGTTGTCTAGAAGTGGAGACCAACAATAGATTTTAGTATTTAGACAGGAATTCAAACTGCAAAGCAGAGAGCCACAAACCACACCAGTAAATCAAAGTTAAAACTGGACATGAGGCAGAGAAAGTTCTAGAGCCATCCTTAGCCCACAGTGGGGGAGGGGAGGTGCAGGGAGCAGAAGACAGGACCATGTGAGGTGGCTCTTGACTTTCCAGTTTAGGAAATTTCACCAAAACCTTGGGCTAAAAGCACAACGGAATCAAGGAAGGCGGGAACACAGGGGAGCATGTGAGTTTCAACAGCTGGGTGAACCAAAGAAGGCTTCTCTGTGTACAGGGTCATTTGCCCTTCATCCTGTAGCCACTTCACGTGTCTCTAAGTTGTCATGGCTTCTGGGATCTTCTAAACTAAGTCTTACTTTGACCTGCATCCCTGAAATGCGGACACGCAGTGGAGAGTCCTCGCTTCTGGATACAACTCTAGAATTACCGTCTTCCCCTTCTCATCTTCATCATCACACAGACCTCCTCTTGATAGAATCCACAACGGGAGATGGACCTGGTTCCCCAGCATCTTATTTGGGGTCCATGAAAGAATTAACTTAGCCTCTTTTACCCCTAGCACTCTGCACACACACAGACCAGGAAGGCCTTAGAGACCCAAACCGGAAGCACTGAGAGTGGACATTGTCTGGCATCTTCCGCTGTGAAGGCTTTGCAGGAAATGGAAAGGCTGAGCGAACCCACACGGGAAGCAGAAGCTTCACTCTACCTGCAGACAAGCGTATCAGGTGACATCTTAGCCGGAGACTCCCGTGGAGGCCAGAATCACGCAGATACCTTAAGCTTGGCCTGTTCGCTGGACTTGCAATACTACAGTCCCCAGCAAAAAAAAATAATTCCTTACAAGAGAATCCTGAGAGAAAATATTTGGTTCGGGTTTTATGTCGTCTGGGATAACAACTTTCAAGAATCTCATTACTAAATGTACAAGTAGCTTGCCTGATAAAATCAAAACTGGCAAAGAATATTTTTCAATTTCCAAAAAGTTCACCCAGTGGCAAATCAACCAACAATCGAAACAAGTGTAGCCCATGGGTTTATGTATGAAGTTACCCAACTCCAGGGCACATGGTGCTACTGACTCCAGAGAAGAATCTGCTGATGACTGTCAAGTGTCTGTCCCAGGAGTTCTCAACCTGTGGGTATGGACCCCTAGTGGGGGTATTGAAAACCCTTTTACAGGAGTGGCATAGCAGATATCCTGCATATCAGCTGTTTACATTACGGTTCATAACAGTAGCAAAATTGCAGTTATAAAGAAGGAACAATATAATTTTATGATTGGGGTCATCACAACATGAGGAACTGTATTAAAGGGTCACAGCCTTAGGAAGGGTGAGAACTACTCTCCTGTGCTCTGAATAAGCCTCTTCAAAGCCAACCATGCCCCACCTTGGAAAAACAATAAGTATCACACCCTTTACCTTGCTTCCTGGAAAGCAAGACTGGTGCCAAAAGCTACATCCGCCAGGCCCAGAGCCCACTCCAAAGAATCTATTCATTCCTCCTTTAATTCAGAAGTAATTTGTTCCATTACAACTCAGAGATTAAGACAGGTTCTTGAAAAAGCAGGTGAGGAAGTGAATCCTAACCTCTACCTTTGGCACCTTCTAAGACTTTTAACCCAAGTTTACCTGTGTGAATAGAATGGACCTATTTCTTAGTGTTTGGCTTCTGCGTGACTAACTGACTGATGGGGGACTGTACAAAGCAGAGGGCATAAAATAATAAGCAGCATTGATTAGCAACCCTCTTTGAAAGTAGCCCGTGAAGAATTCCTTCCTTAGCCTCACTAGCTCTGAAACTGGAAGGGAAGATAAACACCATGGTTTACCAGGAACCCTAGAAGGCTCCTGTGACAGAAGTTTTGTCTTCAAAAGTCACCAGCGAGGGAGGTGCAGAAGAGAGAAAAGACACTAAGTTGCTTCAAACTGCCCAAGTGACACAACAGGTCCCTCTGGTTGTCACAAAGCTAATTTTCTAATACATGGCAAAAAAAACCATGTTATATAAAGTGGGAAAAGTATGGTGGAGCATTGTGTCCATTCAATTTTTCCTCTCTGGAGCACTCTGCTAGACCACACTTGGCTTTAACCACTGCTAGACCAATTCATTAAGAAAAAAGGGTATATAGTCTTGAGCCAGAATATTTATATGCTTGACTCAGAAACAATCTATTCTCAGGGACATTTTCCTCAAGCTAAATGCACTATGGGGCTTTCCTGCTCTCACACCCCCTTTGCTGGTCTGCAGAGCCCTTAAAGTGAGGAGAAGAGGAACTGGGTCCAAGAGGGAAAAGGCACACTGACCTGCAAGGACAGACTGGCTCAGCAGGAAGGCACACTTGCGGAGCCTTTCATTAAGCAATCCAATTTCTCTGGCTCCTGCTAACTTTCCAAGACGACTAATGTAAATTTACGAGTTTTGACTTCATTAGACAAACATTTCCAGAGTTCGGCTTTCCCACCTGCAGGCTACACCCCGGCTCCAAACCACCCTGTGCCTTGGATGCTCCAGAGGTCACAGGAAAATAAGGGAAGGCGAGGGTGGTGGGACATACCTGTCATCCCAGCCCTTAGAAGTCTAAGGGAAGAGGACTGTGAGCTCAAGGACAGAGTGGCCTATGGCATGAGTACAAACCATCTTTGTCTATAGAGTGGTAACCTATCTCCACAGCATAAGGGTTGGCTAGTCCCATGCACAAGGGCTAGGGAAGAGTTAGGTACAGCATGCGACATAAGAAGTGCAAAGGCTGAGGTCCCCAGCTCTGACCCCCTCATAGGCACTCTCTGGTTAACCTCCCTCACATCAGGTGGCCAGCGCACCAGCTTGGTGCACAGAGAGCACCTCCTTACCCACCCTGATCTCTTACCACAGATCACACATTGGGGCCGACTCAGAGGTACACAAAGATAAATGCACATTAATTAAAAAAAAAATCAATCATTTTCTAACAATCTCCAAATCTAAGGAAGCTAGGGAGCTCAGCGTGTGTAGATTACACCTGATGAAGAAGCTCTTAAGTTGCATTCCCCAACAGCAGGCTCGGCGCCCGCATGTTGTAGACACTAAGCATCTAATATTGTTAGCTTGGCTTCAAAAACACATGGAAATGGTAATGTTTACAGAAACTAAAGTGTGTGTGTGTGTGTGTGTGTCTGTGTGTGTGTGTGTGTGTGTGTGTGTGTGTGTGTGTGTGTGTGTGTGTG
>NC_034594.1:159574251-159675961 GCF_900095145.1 Mus pahari | reverse complement strand
AGAGAGAGAGAGAGAGAGAGAGAGAGAGAGAGAGAGAGAGAGAGAGACCATGCCTGCACACATACATTTAAGGCAGTATTACTGTATGACCAATCCAGATTCTACCAGACTCTCATTCATAATCTTCCTGCCTCAGCATTCTGATTTCTGGGATTTCAGATATGCCCACCATATCTGACTTCAAATTATATGATTAAAATAAAATAAAAGTTACTTCTCTTTGTGTGTGCATATATGTATGCATATGTATGCTAGAAAATTTTAAATCAAGACACATGGCTCACAGGGTCTAAGGAAAAAACTCTTTTATGTAGCAGAGCTTGGGAAACTATGACCTGTTGGTCACATGTAGCCCTTAGTCTTTTGTATACACCCTTAACTAGTACTTGGATGTGAAATGGCCCCACAGCCTCCTTTGCTTGATCCTGTGTTCTCCCCTCTAATGGCCCTGTTTCCAGAGGCTGTGAGTCCTTAAGGTGATGGGAGGAGTCTAATGGGAGGAAGCATGTTGCTAGGACATGGACCTACAGAGATATATACCCTGTACTAGGATGCATAACCTTGGGGGTTACAGCCCAGAAAGTTTCTTATCTCATCACCTCAACCACTCTTCCACCTCCCCCTTCTCCTCCATCTCTGTCCCCACCCCCATCTCCAGATACAGATCAAACCAAGGGTTTTGGACATGTTAGAAAAACACTCAGTGGCTGCGCCATAATCTCACTACTCGAACCACAGATATAGCCAAGAAACAGCTTCAAAGGAAATACGAATGTAACTCCAAATCCTGGGAAGTTTACCCCTGCCACGACGGAGCATCTATGAAGATGTCTTGCCGGTGCTTTTGAATTCTGGATGCCAGGACTCTACGCTGCGTGTTTAAACACAGGTGAACTTTCAGGAGTTTCCCTTCTACAAGACAGCATTAAAGTGCTTTCCTTGTTTAGGAACCAACAGTGTCATCCACTGCATATTAAACACACGTTCCCTATGTTTCATTGAAGATACTCTATTGTGTAATAGTTGATAGCCACTGTTATATGCACAATCTGACTGCTCAGATGTAAAAGCAAAACTTGCAGCAACCATGGCTAAGGCTACTGCGTGGCAGAGAGATTAAAGGAGTACCCCAATAATCTTTTATGGATATTGGCAGAGCACCCCTGCAACTTATTAGCAATAGCTAAGAGCTGGAGCTGAAATGGCCCATGACTTGGGCAGAGGAACTGGGGGACAATGACTATCACAGCCTTTTCCCACAAAATCTCCTATACCCTCTGCTGCCCAAGCCCTTGTACCATTCATTCTATATTTTACCGTTGCAGAGGCCATTTATTTTGTATATGCATGTTCGTGTGTACAAGCACACGCGCACACGTGTGTGTGTGTGTGTGTGTGTGTGTGTGTGTGTGTGTGTGTGTGTGTGTCCACAGAGGCTAGAGGACAACCTCCATTGTTATTCCTTAGGCACCAGCCTAAGGAACATTTTGTTCTGTTTCTGAGACAGGGTCTCTCCACTGACCAGGAACTCACCAAGTAGGCTAGACTAGCTGTCTATCAAGCTGCAAGGCTCTGCCTGCCTCTGCTCCCCCAGATTACAGATATGTACCCTGTACCAGTACACCAGGCTCTTTACCTGGGTTCTGGGGATTGAAGTAGAATTCTCAGAATTACAAGGGAACATTTTACCAACAGAACCATTTTTTTTTTCATAGCTTCACAACCCTTGGAGCTCAGCCAGATTGAAGATAAGACCCTTTCTGGCTATGGATGCTACTCAGAATCCTTGCTCGATCTTCTCAACTATGTTCACATCAGAGCGAAGTTTTCCCAACATGGTTAGCTTCCCAATGCATATGTTTTTTGAAGATTCCCTTTGTTTTCTTTTGGTCAAAGTTTTAGTCAAATTCAAAGACCAAAGGGACATCAATCCCTAACTCAGCTCATTGCTGTGAACCAGCGGGGGTCTTGACACTCAGAAGGCACCCACATGCTGGGTACGGAACACATTAATTTGTGGTGTAGAAATCTGACATCTGCCCCTCCTGAGCTGAAAGCCAGCTTTCGCCTACCAAATCCTTTCTCTAGAGACACGATGGGACCCAGCAGAAGGCTCAGGAGCCAGGACTGATACTTGTTCCCTCCACCTACCCTGCTCCCTGACTCCTTTTTCATGATCACAGACCCATGGGGACAATGTGGGGACAAGCTAGTCCTCACTGAAGTATAATGCCTGTGGTCCTACACAAAAACTAGGAACAAGTCATCCATGATGGAACCTCACGACTCAGAGAACCCAAAAGTATGATTGCTTGTGTTACATGGTACAAATGGAGAGTCACCTTCTATTTATCCACTGATTATTTTCAACATGTCCAGAGCATTCTAAAAGGTCATCTAATGAAGTGCCAAATCTTCCTTGTTGATGAGACAGGCTGGCCTCAAGCTCAAATCCCAGTGGATTAATTGCAGGGCCATGGCCAGCTTTCCCTGTGTGATTTGGCCTCTGTTTCATCATTGTTGAAATGGGATTCAAGATGGCTACTTTATTAGGATCATTGTTGGAATTAAACAGATCATGTAGGAAAAATACCTAACAAAGTGCTGAGCCTTGGACCAATAAGTTAGCTTAGAATGCAAGAGAGCTTGCTACCAAGCCTGATGATCAAAGTCCAGTGCGCTGGCCCCAGATGGTGGAGGGGGAGAACTGTTCTGTGGCTTCCACACATGCACTGTGTATGTATGTCACCCTAGTAAATGGATGTTATTTTTTTTTAAAGTGGTATGTGTTCAGGAAGAAAAGTTGTTGTGTCTTCTATTCCTAGTGGGTAGATGAGAAAGCATTGGGCAAATGGGGTAGCACTTTTCCAGGGCTGCCAATCTCGAAGCAATGTTATCTTCTCACTGCTTTCAGTGGTCCCCCCACCCCAACCCTAGCAAGTCTCCAGAGAACCAGCCCCTCCCAGAGATCACTAGCCACAAAAGACAGTTACAGAAGATCTTTAAAATTACGACTCTCAGCTTTATAGGATGAAACCAAACCACTTCAAAAACATAAATAAATAAATAAATGGACATGGAGCTATTTCGAAGGCATCCTAAATGAAATACCAGAGTCTTGAGGACACTGGGCATTTCCATATTAGTCTGAACAGCATGTGTGCTTCTAACCAGGTTGACTCTGAGAAGGAACAACACACAGCCAGTGAGCCTGCTACTGCTTTTGCTTGTAAACAGGGACTACCCATTCCTTCTGAGCTCTCGATGGTCAGTTGGTACTGACGCCTGTCTTGAGTCCAGTTAGAAAATGCAGGCCATCAAAAACGAGTCACTTCTGCCAAAGGACTCACATCTGGACTGCTTGCCCTGGACAGCGCGGCTGCCCATGCTCCACAGGGAATGGGTAAGAAAGAGACCAGCAGAGTCGAGGAGCCAAATATCTCACTTTCCATTTCGGGGTATCCAGACTCCCACGATTTCTCCTGAGAAACCCAGACAGGGTAGATATGACATGCGCACATGCACCCCTCTTGAAGAATATTTTCATCGTATCATTACTTCAGATTTAACCAAGTCCATTACACTTTTCCTCTTCAAGCACTTATGAAAACAGGTCTCATGCACTGTTTTATATATTCACAAAACTTCACTGTTCTCCACGTTGGGATCTTAGTGTGTTCTGATCTTCCTTGGTGAACATCAGCTTCAACAATTTGAAGGGGTGTGTTTGTTTGTTTGTTTGATTGTTTGTTTGTTTGTTCTTCTTTTGGTTTTGTTTTGTTTCTTAACCCTGTCAAACACCTGAGTAGAATTCCGTGCACAATCACAGAGTGGTCAACCCAACCTCATTAATTCTCAATCAAATGTGCAGGCTGACTCCATGGAAACTTGTGGAAACAAACACCCTCCCCTTCTCCCACATAGACATATATAGGCAAAGGCAGAGGGGCAGGGCATGCCTGCCGAGCTGAGTCTTTTTTGTTTAATTTTTATTAGGTATTTACTTCATTTACATTTTAAATGTTATCCCCAAAGTCCCCTATACCCTCCCCGCCCCACTCCCCTACCCACCTACTCCCCCTTCTTGGCCCTGGTGTTCCCCTGTACTGGGGCATATAAAGTTTGCAAGACCAAGGGGCCTCTCTTCCCAATGATGGCTAACTAGACCATCTTCTGCTATATATGCAGCTAGAGACATGAGCTCAGGGGGTACTGATTAGTTCATATTGTTGTTCCACCTATAGGGTTGCAGACCCCTTCAGCTCCTTGGGTACTTTTTCTAGCTCCTCCATTGGGGACCCCGAGTTCCATTCGATAGCTGACTGTGTTTGCCAGGCACTGGCATAGCCTCACAAGAGACAGCTATATCAGGGTCCTTTCAGCAAAATCTTGCTGGTGTATGCAATAGTGTCTGCGTTTGGTGGCTGATTATGGGATGGACCCCTGGGTGGGGCAGTTTTTGGATGATCCATCCTTTGTCTCAGCTCCAAACTTTGTCTCTGTAACCCCTTCCATGGGAGTTTTGTTCCCAATTCTAAGAAGGGGCGAGGTGTCCACATTTTGAGTTTCATGTGTTTTACAAATTGTATCTTGGGTATTCTAGGTTTCAGGGCTAATATCCACTTATCAGTGAGTGCATATTAAGTGAGTTCTTTTGTGATTGGGTTACCTCACTCAGGATGATACCCTCCAGATCCATCCATTTGCCGAGGAATTTCATAAATTCATTGTTTTTAATAGCTGAGTAGTATTCCATTGTGTAAATGTGCCACATTTTCTGTATCCATTCCTCTGTGGAGGGACATCGCGGTTCTTTCCAGCTTCTGGCTATTATAAATAAGGCTGCTATGAACATAGTGAAGCATGTGTTCTTATTACCAGTTGGAAGATCTTCTGGGTATATGCCCAGGAGAGGTATTGCAGGATCCTCCGGTAGTACTATGTCCAATTTTCTGAGGAACTGCCAGATTGATTTCCAGAGTGGTTTTCTTAATGCATATGCAAGTCCCCAGTAGTCTTTACCCTCTCCTTTCACAAACAGTGAAAAGAGTGAAAGAGTGGCTCACAACCATCTATAACGGGCATCCAATGCCGTCCTCTGCTGTGTCTGAAGACAGTGACAGTGTACCCACATAGATGAAATAAAATATGGCAAGAGCAGGGCCAAAGGGAGTGGGACTGGAAAAAAATTTAAAAATTAATTTAAAAAATATTTTTCTATTATGATAAAAATTTCTTCTCTATGTAGCCAGGGTATTTTTTGAGAAAAATGAATATATTTGCTCTCCCCCCCGCAAAAAACAAACAAACAAACAAACAAACAAAAACAGTCCTACTTCTTCATAGGAGATAACAATAAATTAGGAAGGCTTGGTAGCTCACTCAACATCACCAACCATTGCTAAACATTTGAGTTTAGATGTCACTGAAATCAGTTTGCCTCCAAACCAGATCCCCTTACGCCTCAGCAGAGAAGGAGTAGAAGAGCAGGTAGCCCCCACTCCACTCAACCTACACGGAGGCTCACAAGCATCCTTGGCTCAAAGGAACTAATCTTGTTACCGTTATTTCACTGTAAACAAGTTTTATTTGGGGTTTCTGGCCACATATTCCCTTGTTGTATAATATACTGAGTTGTACTCTCCTGTGCTAGGTAAATTCAACAGCTGAGAAAGTCTTACACATTGGTCATGATCTTGTCATCCCCTCCCCATCCAAAGCTTAGGTCAGTTCAGTTTCCAGAGAACAGGTGCTCAGTAAAAGCATGGAAAGATATTTCCATCTCTCTCTCTCTCTCTTTTTTCTATATAAAAAAACTAGAATCGTAGAGACGCAGGGATCTCTAGCGGAGAGGTCCCATAGTCAGAAGCACTGTGAAAAGATCATAGCAGACACCACAGTTGGTGAAAATAACAGCCTGTAACGTAAGCTGTGCCAAAAGCCCTTTCTTCCTCATCTAATCCGCCACCATTCTTCTGATGCAAGACAGCCAACACACTTAAGTCCTCCAAACACTCATTGCACGTTGGTGTAGAGGCAGTTCTGTGTAAGAGGTGAGCGAACGCCTGTATACACACACAGGCACATCCTTCCAGACACAGTTCAAAGGGAAGGGCTCAGAAGTGACTTAAAAGGGTCGTTTAATCTACTTGATCCCATGTGTGACAGTGAAGGAGCTACATCCAGATTAGATTTGAGAAGTAAAATTTCTATCTCTGCTCCTCTGGAAAAGAAGAAAAAACAAAACAAAACAAAACAAAACAGAAAAGCAAAACCCAGTCTCCAGGACACATGCTGCCTATGCAGGTTTTATTTTTCTCTGCTCCTTGCTGGAGCACCAGGAGGGCTTGGCTGTCACCCGGTAAACAGTCAACTGACAGTCAGCCCACCAGTTGGCAGACTTAATCGGCACAGCTAAAGCCCACACCTGCTCCATTTCCCACAGAATCTCCACTTTAATTAGAATTGTATATTGGTCTGTGAGAGTGTCTTCTAATTTTACTTTTGATTTTAAATCTTGCTTTGGCAGACAACATTTCCTGCATTCTCTGAAGGGGAGAGGGATGCTTGTCCTGAGAAACCATCAAGATTCCAGTCGAAGCAGTGCACCCAGTAGGTTCTCAACTGATAGTTTATGGCATCAGCTGATGATCCCTGACAGCATTCCATCTCAGGCTAAAAGAACCCATCACTCTGCCAGGTGGGCTCACTCTAACCACAGATATGTATTTCGGCTGTGATAAAATGTGGAATTATTTATATTATGGATAGCTCTATTTGTTTCTCTTGAGTCACTCAGCTCTACAGTATGCTGGATGACATATAAATATAGAAATTATGGAAATAGAGAGCATTCTATCCAATGCAGAGCCCGAGTTGATAAAATGAGTCACTCAAATTTCTCTCAAGGGTGTCATTTAAAAAAAAACTAACCTTGTCCCAAATAACAACTGACCACCAGCTGGCTCATTTCCTAAGAAAGGAAGATTCTATGGTATGACTCTAGCCCAGAGCACGTGCTGTGTGGCTTGAAAACATTATTTAGGAGGAAAGGAAATAAATGTATCTATGTACACATACACATGCACATATGTACACAGGTACAAACGCATGTACATCCATTACATGTGGCCTGGCTTATACACACAGATACACATAACCATATCACTACACATGCATGTACACACACACACACACACACACACACACACTTTTCACATGTTCTAGCTTCCAACAACAATAAAAGAATACATAGAGACTTTGTTATCTTTTTCCCAGTTTCCACTCCTCCTATTCCTTACCCCTGCACATCCAGTCTAACCCAGCCAATATGTACTGGTATAGGTGTTTGTAAACAAGTAAGGCCTAAGCTGTTTCTAATTATAAGCTCTTGGAGCTAAAATTAGAAACTCAATCTGTTCATTTAAAAAGGAAAAAAGAAGAAGAAAAGGAGGAGGAGGAGGAGGAGGAGGAGGAGGAGGATATGTTCAGAGGGGTTTGTTTAGCTGGATGCAACCAGGAAGCTCTGATTGGGCACACCGTGGTGCATATGAGTGACATACATGGGGATTGCTTTGTGACAGCTTTCTCAAGGCACCACAGAAGTCCTCTTATTTCCCACAGTAGCAGAGTTTGTATCCACTGTCATAGCAAAATATTATCTTCTCTGCAATAGGGTGTGACTGATAACCCACTCCACAGCATGCTCACACACGTGTGTGCACACGCACTGCACAGGCACATGCACACACATGCACATACACATGCACGCACATGCGCGCATACACACTCATGCGCACATACACTCAACTCCTGGCAGCCATAAAGAAGCCCAGCACATAAGACAAAGTTCCTACATTTTTAGCGCCATCTCAGCCCATCCTCATCCCACACCCAGCTCAGTGAGCAGCCCTTGCCCATTGCAGCTATATTGGGCTCAAGGAACTTTCCATAAATGGAAAGAAGGAAGCTGGGTTCGGTTACAAAGAGGAAACTTCTCTCTTCCATTTATACAAACAATATAAAATCATCAGACCCAACCTGAAAAGTTGGTGTCATTTCCAGAACCCATCAATAATTAATGAACACTTGCAAACTTATCTCCGATGGACCAAAATTCTCGGCTGAACTTCCTAAAATGAGAGCATCATTGATGAGCCTGTTCCATCTGACAATCGCCTATAAAGGACCTCAGACAATAGCACTCCTCGGTACATTTATTAACGAGCCATTATCTTAACCCTGAGTTTTAAATTTAGCGGCTCTTACCCCTATTGTCATTACTCTTTTATTGAGCCAGCATCTCAGGGAAAGAGGCAAAAGCATTTTTTTTCCTTTGTACCCACATCCTGGCTCTCAAAAGCACATATAGATAACAATTTAATTTCTATTTCTGAAGACAGAGTGTTAATGTTCTTGATATAGGGTTTTGTCCACACAGGAATGAGAAAGCAGCTAATAATTCAGGACAAGCGACGCACAGGGGCCTGTCCCTATCATTTCAGCACTGGGAAGGTGGAGACAAGAGACTCAGGAGTTCAAGGTCATCCTCAGATATGGGAAGTTCAAGGCCAGCCTCTGCCTCAGAAAACAAACAAACAAAAAACAATAAACAAACAAGAAGAGGGCATAAAGCACTGAAGGTCTATTAGCTGGGAACATGGAAAGCAAAGATTTCTCCCACGAAACATGGACAGGAGCTTCAACCCCATGCCCTTTGTATACCTCAACCTAATGCCCAGAAAAAGAGAGAGAAAACACTGCCAGATTTTACTTTTATTTATCTCTCTCCAAGTTCCAAAAAGGCTACCAATAACAGAAAATAGCCAAGGGTGAGGAGAGAAAAAACTGTGCATTCTTTAATGACTGAATTTAGCTTAATAACTCTCTAATCAAGGCATGGCTAATCTGCAAAGCAATGCTAATTTCTCAAGGCTACTGAACAGCATAGCAGAACCAGAAGTGTAGAAGCCCTAGGACCAGGCCCCTCCTCTTTTCACAGGTTAGAATTCAGTCTGTCATTGCCCACCCTCTCCTGTGCCAACATGGAATCCTGCCCAGACTGATGCTGACCACTGGAAGCTGACCTCGGAAGTGCTAAGGCTTCTTCTCTGCTTTCCTTTCCCAAGCCTTGCACCACCCCACCCCACCCCACCCCACCACCTGCACAGATTCTCAAACATTCTCTCTCTGCTGCATCTGTTAGTAGACTTTACTAGAAAAGCAGCCAGACTGGTCCAATTTTACTCCATGAGAAGTTAAAATGGTGTACCCCCTCTCTGAAACAACTAACTCATGCCTCACAGGTTCCCAATACTGAGCCACACGCTACTTCTCAAATCTAACAAAGTCACCCCCCAATTTGTAGTCTGACCTCTAACTAGCAGGTCAAGTCAGCCATAAAGTCCAGAAGGAGCAGGGGATGACTTACAACCAGGCCACAATCACTGATATAAAGGACACATAAAAACCCCAGTCCATTTTCATATTTTCTGACTGACACTTTCTTTTAAAAATAAAATAAAATCCTCCCCAGGAAAACGGACTTCCTACTGAAAGCTTCAGCAAGAACAGCCAGCAGAATAATTCATGGGCACTGGGTTATTAAAAACCCCGACAGGTATTACTTAAGATGTTAGCCGATTATGCAGGCACATGTGTACACATAGATCCACCCCCTGTGCTCGCAGGCTCCTGCATACACACTCACAGTTTTAGTAAGTACTCATTAAGCTATCTGAGATATTAAAACTAATCATGGCAGTTTTCCCTTAATGTTATCCTCAGCATAAAGAGAAATGAGACCATTGTCATTTACTTCAAAACCATTCTTTATAAAAAAAATAGCTAATCTTCAGGAGCACACCTGGTTTATTCAACTGGAAACAAAGATGCAGCATATAGCCTTAATGTGCTCATCTAGGGAAATATATTTTTTTAAATGAGCATTTGTTAGGCCTTTTATTTGCAATTGCAAAACTACCCAAGGCTCTCTTTGTGCATGTACAGATTTCTCATTTCAAAAACCACATTAATATAAGACGATTCTCATCAGCCCCTAAAAGCAGCAGAGGAAATTAACCCTTGTGGGACAAGACAACAAAACCAAACCAAAGCTTAATACTAGGTCACAGGGAGTTCAAAACCCAGGAAGCCATTGACACAGCCCTGAATCATAGCAGCACGAATTTCTACTGCGGTGTCTTTCCACAAAACCTCCTGACTCATGTATTTAAAGTGCAAGAATCCACAAAGTTTGTCCAGGTATTAAAAAGGAAGCCTGCTAGGCTAAATATTAAAAAGGAAAAAAAAAAAAAAACTCTGACACCCATTAACTACATTCCAGAACTTCTAAAGTAAAAAAGTATGTTTAGAGTTTTCCCTGATCTGAGGAGTTATCCGGTCTCTACAAGGAGGAGGCCCCAGTGGTGGCCAAGGTTGAACTGTGGAAGAGTTCCATAGCAAGGGTGTGTGGGAGAGAGAGTGGCTCTTCGCCATGTTAGCCTGATGTTTCCTAGATACCATGGCAGGTGTCACTTTTTTTTCCATTTGATCAGGGAATGTAATACGTCTTCAAAACAATTCTCACCCAACTGGCCAGAGACAGTCAAGTGCAACTCTGGAAGCATCCACACACAGTTCTTTCTGAGGTCGGGCACCCTACCCTGCTAGGTCTCTTCTGGAACACATTTGAAATGTGTCATAGTTACACAAAAAACTTTAGGCTCTTTCCTTAGGGATTGTTGGTGGGGGGCTGGGGAGAGGTGAGAGGGGGTGGGTGTGGTCACGGAACAGTGACTACATGGATGGCATTTTCAAAGAATGAACAATAATAGTTTCTCCTTTAAAAGTGGATTTTTTTCCTTTTTTAAAAAATATGATTTATTTAAGGTATATGAGTACTCTTCAGCCATCTTCAGACACACCAGAAGACGACATCGGATCCCATACAGATGGTGGTGAGCCAATGTGGTTGCTGGGAATTGAACTCAGGTTCTCTAGTAGAGAACTCAGTGCTCCTAACTGCTGAGCCATCTCTCTAGTCCTCAAAGTGGATTTGTTTAAGTATATATTTGTTTAGAGATTTAAAGAAAAAAGTAACTGTGAGAAACAACAGAACAAACACAATATTAGCAAGGAAGCTGACCAGCATTTCTAAAGGCAATGTCTGTAAGCACAATTCTCCTGTAACGTCCTGAAAGAGAGAGGCTATATCTCTATAACGGTTCCAGGACGATCCAGATTCTGTGTTGTACATCCCTTGACAGAGGAAACCTAGAACTGGTCCCCATTTGAATGTTAGTGGAAGAGGAGATGTGTTTACAACATTTTCACTTTATATCCTTGTAACATCCAGCATGGTATCTGATGTAAATGAAAAATGGTGATCAATAAATATGTAAGTTGACCAAATAAGCTTGCCATTGTTAAACCAGGAAAGGCATCATGACGAAGAGAATCCTGCATGGCTCATCCCCCCCTCCCTTTTTATTTAAGGACAATATTTAAGATTTATTTATTTAATTTTATGTATGTGAGTACACTGTTGCTGTCTTCAGACACATAAGAAGAGGGCTTTTGATAGCATTACCAATGGTTGTGAGGTACCATGTGGTTGTTGGGAACTGAACTCAGGATCTCTGGAAGAGCAGCCATCTCTCTTAACTGCTGAGTCATCTCTCCACCCCCTTCATTCTCCCTCAATGATGTCTTCATTACAAACTTTCATATAAAACCCAAATGTCTTTGAGTTGTTTAGTTCTCAGTCACAGTTCTAGCTTCATTCTTTTTTAAATCAAGATGTTTGCAAACCATTGACAACAATAACCAGAATAAAGTTGGTGACAGTAGAAATATTAGGACAACTGTATCATGGGGTCAGGAGAGCAATCTATGACATCCTCAGAAAGGGAAAGAGAAGAGAAAACCTGTTCTGATTGGCAAGTCTTGACTATCCTCATACACGTAAAAGAAGGAGATGACTGTGAGTAGAAGAGACCAAGTGGTCAACCTTATGATTGGCCATGGCAGAGGAGTGCCTGCTGACAGATTAACTCATCATGGTTAGCCTATGCCTGCAGGGGCATGGCTTAATCAAGCTATCACTTCATTTATCCCATAACTGCTTCTATAATTTTATCTTTTTGGCTATAATGTGATTTTCTAAAGAACTATCTTATTGTAGGCTATAAATATGTATGTCTTCCTGTTAGGCAGTAGGACAAATAGCACCACCATCTACTCATGGCACCACCATCCATTCATGCCAAGCAGAGGTCTAGGACTCTCATTAAGTCACCTCATGTAATCAGGCTCCAAATACAATACATCTAGATGTTTATAGTCCACTGACTTGACCCCACTTTCACTTGTACCAATAAGATCCAACGATACTGTTCAGTAGTTCAGGTTCCTAATTTTAACAACTAGGGTATTTAGGAAATTATAAACCCATGCATTATGTCATATCCCCTCACACCTATCCATCTCCACAGCTAAGCTGGTGAGATTTTCTGTTCCAATGGGAGACATGATAGAGAAGACCTTCCAGAAAGAGGCCTCACTTGGCTTTAATTAAGCAGACTTGCCCAACCTCTGAAACTGGACAGAAGCCTCTACACCAAGCTTTGGAGAGGGGATAAAAAGAAACACTAAATCCCATAGTTAAGAGCTTTGGGTTTTCTACGAGATTATTATGCTTGACTGTAAGCCAACTAGCTCATGTGCCCACCAAAGTGTCAGGAGAGGGAAGAGATGGACAGAGGAGCAGACGTAGGTCATGACCCTTGCATCTAAACTTCCTGCTCCAGAGGAGGTAAGCATGCAGGAGGTTTTCTCTTCTTCCTATCTGGGACCATCTGGGAAGGCAGGTACACACTACCATCTGACCTATAGTGGGCCAGCAGAAGAAAGTAAAGCGAAACCCTGGTGAGATTAGAGAAAGCCTGAATCTTACTTCCTAGATTCTCCCTTGGATTTGTTATTATAGGGAAGAATCCAGAAGTCCCTGTGTGGCCTGTGGAAGGACAGGAGCAGTCACTGGCAACAATAATAGTCAGTGACAACTGACAATGGCTAAGGTGTCCACTTCGGGCTAGACCTGTAGGGGGCATATCATCTGCCAAACCAACACAGAGCCATGCTGCAGGAATCCATGGAGCAGTCTCCTGGAGAAAAACCAGGTGCAGAAGAGGATGGCCAGGCCGTACCATGCTGAATTACAAGATCTGAGGTCATGTGCTTCAGAACTCTTAGCCAATGGAGACATAGAAGCCTGGCCAACAGGATAATATAGTGGGCATTCCAGCAGAGGGCAGTAGCGGGGACTAGGCAAATGACAGAATACCCCTTATGTACTATATACTAGGACCCTTCTACCCATGTCTCAGGGAAATCCAACCAGAGAATTGTCTGGAACAGTCCATTTTAAGTGAATGGAGACTAAATGTAACCGAAAGAAACTAGGCTATAATGTTTCCCAGCCTCACCGTGACACAGGAGCAGCCACAGAAAGGAGGCAGCCTACATTTTCTTTATTCATTTGAGTGCGGCATGAAGACATTTGATCCTCCCCATCCACTGTACTCTAAATTGGAAGTCAGAGTGGTTTTTCTTCTAACGGTGCTTATCAAATCATACTGCGCAGGTTGTGAAATCTCTTCTCATCAGTTAGTGGTCAGCATCTTCGATGTGGCCAGTCTACCGTTCATAATCAGACCTCCTGCATCATGTAACACGGTCATTCTCAGCCTGTGGGCCATGACCCCTTTGGAAGTCAGACGACCCTTTCACGGGTGTCATATAAGACCATGGAAAACAGATATTTACATAATAATTCATAACAGTAGCAAAATTACAGTTATGAAGTAACAACAGAAATAATTTTATGGTTGCGGGTCACCACAACATAAGGAACTATATTAAAGGGCCTTGGCATCAGGAAGGTTAAGAGTCATTACTCTAGCACCTTTGGGACCATAGGACACTAGTCTCCATCCACACTGGTCTTAGGGTTTCTCAAGCTAGCAGAATGCAACTCTTCACTTTGTACCTTCAGCCCAAGCTCCATTCCTCATCGAGTCAGAACCCACATCTTTCCCTGTTTGCGATTTTTTATGCTCTGGGAAATTTATGGGCAGACAGAGAGAATGATTCCCTAGCTTTTGAAAATCTCAGAGCTGTAGGCAATACAGCAAGTTAAGTCTCCATGAAAGCAGACTAGATTAGAAACAGCCCCTGCCACTGTTGATCTCGGCACCAAACACATGAGCTAATCATCATCAAACAAGGAGGAAAGGGTTGGATTGGTCCCAGCCTGTGGCTGGCTGGTCCTGCGCGTTTTAGGTCTAAGGAAAAGCAGTGCATCAAGATATCAGCAGGAGGGAAGGGGAGGCTGAGGCATCTAGGAAGCAAGAAAAGAACAAGGAGCTACATCATCACTATTCCTTTTGAAGTCATGCCTCTGCCCAGTGACCTAACTTCCCTAGCTTAGGCTCTACCTTTCAAAGACCCTACCAGCTCCCAGCAGTAGCACCTCAGTTGGCCCCCATGTCCATTTACAGTCAGGTCTTTTACAGACCTTTCAGCTGACCCATAGTGCCTATCTTATACTTTTCTCTGTCTCACAGAATTACAATCTCGAAGAGACTATTTCACAAATACAGACTTACGAGACTGACAAGAGTTGAGAAAATTGCCTTCAAAGCCACAGGAAGAAATGAAGAAATTAGGGTTTCCTGGAGAAAGACAGTCTCTACGGTAGACATAGACTATCCAGTGCCCTCAGAGCCAGCAAGGCAGCAGCAGAGCAGAGGGAAGAGAAGAAAAAGTATGTTCATCATCCCTGCCAAGAAGACCCAAGAGACAACGGGAAGGCCAGCTCGCCCGGTGTGGTGAGGAACAAGCTCACCTCCCAAGGTTTGCTCTCCTCCCAAGTCCTAGACCATGGCTAGAACTTGAGTGCCAAGCACTGTCACATGTGCCTATGGCTGTATCCTATTCATCTCCAATTCGTGGAGATTAGACCGTGCCACCCAGGAGAAATCATCTTTCCTGGCAGCCAGAAGAACGCTAGAACGGTGTTAGCCAGGAGAAGAGAGTAAGACTAAATAAACATGGCTTTCTCTGGCCCATTTGGGAAAGTGCTTCATCCGTGGACAGAGGTGGCATCATTTGAGATAAGTAAGTCAACCTGTGTAGAACAGAAGCAGGAGAATTCTTCTGGAAAGGAGGCCAATGCTGCCATCCTCATGAAAGAAACCTCGCTGTGAGATGGGTAGGCTTGAACTCCATTCAAGAGAATTTAATAACTGGGATGTCAAAGAACCTTATTAGAAGGCAATCATACCTACATGACCCTCTGACCTGGACCTCAAGGATCATGCATGGTGATGTGCCAAGATATCTGAGCCAGGGAGGGAGGAAAGGACTTTCTGGCAACATAGTTAAATAAATGGATTCTTTGGCCCAGGAAAATTGCTGAAGTGGTAAAATAAGATGCAGTCGAATAAAATTTAGGTTAAACATGAGAAAGATCTTGATTAAAAAGTATAGCAGCCCCATCTCCCCCAAGTGGAATCATCGCTAGTAAATGGGTTGGACCCCATAGCCTGTGAGGCTTGAGCCGCTAAGGTCTTGGGTCATTTGGGGACATGTTAAGTTTGTGCATTAAAGGAGCCAGACAGACACCCGCAGGCAGCTGCAGGGAAGCCAAGAGTCTCCTCCTATTTAGAAGAAGCTCCACTCTGAGACAGGCAAAGGGGTAGATCGAGGAAATGCCAACCTCCAGAATCCAGCTCCACCCTGAGACAGGCAAAGGGGTTGATCGAGGAAATGCCAACCTCCAGAATCCAGCACTCAGAATGCACCTATGGCTGAAAAGCAAGATACTCAGCAGCAGCAGAAGAGGTCCAGGCCACACATCACCCAAACCAACGAAGATGGGGACCATGATCTCACATTTTCCCTTCTGTCCTACTAGCCATTGGCTTTCCTCTGGGCTGCGGATTGATAAATGGTCACATCAGCTAGACTCCCACAGAAATAAATGAATCACTGAACTAATAATCAGGTTCTGTGAAGAAGGTAAGGACCTAGCTCCACGGGTCTTAACTTGGTTCTTGCTTCTGGGAGACCCTTCGATGGCTCCATATGATAAAAAATAGAGACACAAGAGACAGCTACTCTGGTCAACGGAGATTTCTTTGGCCTTTCCAGTTTGCCTGCTATAGGAAGAAATCAGTGAGTGGAACAGACACTGATGTAGAAAGAAGAATATTTTTAGTGTGTGCATAGAAGCTGACAAAGGGGAAGTGAAATTATGGAAGAGAGAAAGGTTCTATGAGAGACTTTCCCTTATTTCATACGCAGGATCTAAGACCTATGCGCTGGCCAAGGAGCTGAAGTCAGCAGTTAGATGTCCTCGGGTGGTTCT
Organism: Mus pahari; assembly: GCF_900095145.1. Taxonomy (NCBI): domain Eukaryota; kingdom Metazoa; phylum Chordata; class Mammalia; order Rodentia; family Muridae; genus Mus; species Mus pahari. The sequence goes on along the minus strand of NC_034594.1, from coordinate 159,659,529 downwards.
GAGACAACAGAGAAAGGAGTGGGTAAATGGGAGGCGGTAAGCCTGGGTCATTTGATAATTCTTGGCTTCAATCTATGGGGGTTTCCCTTTGGGTATTATCCTAAAGAAAGCTCCAGGCAACCTCAGGCTGGCTCCTTACTTGTCACTTCTAAAAGGTGAATCCGTTCATGCTTACAGTGCCTGACTCTGCTTTCGTTCAGATTCACACGCACCTTCTAATTATAAGAAACAGGCTTCTTGGGCTTCTCTAGGCAACACCCAAGAGGGTGCCAACAGTGTTTCTGCTGTGACTGCAACCTCCAAATAATGTTCCATCTGTTAGAGCCTCAAATTAAAAGGGCAATGGTTATGAGTGAGTGCATGCCCACTGGCATGGACCATTCCTTTCTCGTGCTCCTGATCCAGTCATAACTCTGTTTTATATATCAAGAGGTGAGAGAGAAATGAGCTACATGGAAGAAGTTTGGCCTCAGAGAGATAAAAACCCTGGCTTAGTTCCTGACCATGCTTTCTTACAGCTGGATGGATTTGTACAAAAAACACCCATCAGGGGGCTCTTGTTCCCCACTTAGGAGATGCACAGAAGTTCTGAGAAACAACAGTGACAAAAGAGAGGAAGCTCTCTCAGTGAAGGAGGGAGATGAAACTAATTTTGTAAAATGGGAATATTCCTAGTATTCTAGAGACTGAATTTTAAAACTATGAAAGCGTTTAGGCAACTTTAGAAGTGCCCCAGCATGAACCGAGATGACTTCCCATAGGTAGGTTGTTAATATTGGGCTCTTCATATCTAGAGGATCTTCAGGCAGCCTTGAAGCCAATACGTTTGTGACAGAATGGGTCCCAAGACCAAAGGAATCTCCATCATTCGTTTGTGGTCCTGTGTGAACTCTTCATTGTGTCTTGAGTAGAAACCAAACATTGTGTTCACATTAGAATGTGATTTTGTCTCATGCCCCCCACCTCCGCCTTGTGGTTTCTAAAATGATATGTAAAAACATGAAAGAGAGGAGGGGAGAGGGAAGAGAGAGGGGTTGAGAGAGAGCGAGAGGGACAGGGACAGGGACATGGAGACATCTGTGTGTATCCAAAACCAGCCTGCTGACAGTGGATCCAATTCAATGCCCATAAATTCTCTAAATAAGCCCAAGCTCCCATACTTCACTGACTAGTTCTTGACTTGCTTGCTCAAGGGCATTAAGAACTTACAGAAGATAGCCAGGGTGAAATTTTGACTAATGGATATAATTAAGAACAAAGGGAATTTCTTAAGTGGTTTATCACAAGCCATTGGAGGCAACTGGATAAGAATGTCATCTCTTGAGCCACCCTCCATGATACAGGCATCTTTAGTCACCCAAAACGCTTCTACAAACTACGGAGCAGACCATAGGAAAATAAACTTCAGAGAGCGAGAAGCCCATTTCTTTTCTCTTCCTCTCTCTTTCCTTGAACACTTTAAAACTACATATTGAAGTGCAGTTTGCCAAAGCGAACACAAATCACTAGGAAAGCAGGTGGTTCCTGTAAGTAACTCTCACAGGCACCTACGGATTATTCAAGAACACGAGGTGGGATGCTTAGATGTTAGTTACCAAAGCTCCTTATTTAGTTCTAAAGAATTTGAATGGCATGGTAAATAAATGTTTTGGCCTTGCCCCTGAAACATGATGGCTTTTGTAAAGAAGGAAACTGAGGAAGAAGACATCCTTTGTGCTCTTTTGAGAGCCACCGGCAGGCTGGCTCTTATCACCAGACTTTGGCTAACTTGGGAGGGAGGGCTTGTCCTGGTTTGCCAAGAGTCAGGGCATTTGGAGCCTCCCTGGTAGGCCCTGTGGCACAAAGGCCCCTGTGTCCAGCCTGCTGCACCAGAAGGGCTCAGCCCAGTCCTCAGCAGCTGTGAGCTTGTCAGCCGTGCCATTCCTTACAAAGCTGGGTGGCTGCTCACTGCTGACATGTTCGGTTTTAAGCTCTAGAAAAAAAAATAATAATAAAACCCCTCACTGGAATGTTGAGCTAGGCAAAGATAGCAGATGCCCAAAGTGGAAAAAAAAAAAAAAAGCCAGTCTTTGTGTATTGTGAGCCTTAGAACCTTCTGGAAGTTATTGTGGAGGAGGACTATTTTCTTTTCTTCTAAGTTTGCACTTAGCCATTAGAGGTCCTTTTCATCAAAACCTATTCACTTCTCCCTTCTGGACCTTGACAGGCAGTGTAGAGAGGATCCAACCGGCTATCGATCATATTTCCTTCTAAAGGTCATATCAGGGGAGCAGAAATGCCAGAGCAACCACATGTTCTCTAAGGAAGATACACATTTCATTTGCCTTCACGTTTAACATCGCATGGGCCTTTGGCAAGATGCAGAAATGCCCACGTCAAGTCTGGGACAACACTTGGGGTCGTTTTCTGAAATGTTCTTAATTTCAGGGAATCAACTCAAAAGGACGTGGGGCTGGGGAGACGCCTTGGTGGGTAAGGTGCTGTGTAACCGTGAGGACTAACTGGAGATTGGATCCTTAGCACCCACATAAAGGCTGGGCCAGCATGGCAGCCTGCTTGTGATCCCAGCCCTTGCGAGGTGGAGACAAAGGACTCTTGGCACAAGCTGGCTAGCTAAATGTGCTGGTTCAGTTGTCTCTGGGTTCAAGTGAGAGACCCTGTCTTAACATATAAGGTAGAGAGAAGACACTTAACCCCACCCTTTGACTTCTACAAGTACACACACGTACACACGTACACACGTACACACACAGACAGACACAGACATGCATTTGCCTCCACACATAAGAACAGTCATATGCATGGGGAAACACATTAACATACATTAGAATAAAAGGCAGGACAGGATCTATGTGACAATGTTCTAAGTTGCAACTCCAAGCAAAAAGGCATCCAGCAACCAACATGCTGAAATACCTTCTAATAAAAGAGAAGTAGTCTTGCCCTGAGAGGGTTGCATCACCTCTTGCTATAACCAGTTCTTGCTAAAACAGTGTCTATTTAGGTAGTAACACACTCAACAACCCTAAATGTATGGCTACTATGATTATTATAAGGATGCTTGACCATTATACACCATGCCATCACAAATAAAGAGACACAAGAGGCAAAGAAAGGCCAGGGGTCTGGGCAAAACAGAGGAGAGAATTCAATGTCAAAAGAGGTAGCTTTATGAGCTTCAAAGGGAGATGCAACCATTGACTGTGATACTTGAACAACACAGCCCTTCTGGGTTTGAAATTGCACTTCAAGTCTGCATTTATAGAACTTGTGCAGAGGGTGGCACATTAGCAGGAGCTTTCTGAATAAGCATGACTGAGAGGGGTGCCTGCAGAGGTAAAACCAGTTTGCTCTGGCTTTTAGTGATTAGGTGTGTGAATGAAGGCTGCTCCATTGCAAAGGCGTGGCTGGTGGCAAGGAGGACTCAGGACCATCTTTCTAAGGAGTTGGGTGACAGCACTCCTTTGTTTATAAACCATGAATCCTCTCCCCACCCCCACCCCCGGCTTTCATATAGAAATAAGGCTCAAGTTCTTTGAAGGAGACCATGGTGGGCTCCTTCTCTGACCATACGTGATGCTCCAATGACACCAACAGCTCTCTCCGTTTCCCGAACTCATCCTGCTGGGTTATTTTTCCATTCTCAGTCCTTTGACACAGATTATTGTTTGATTTCTGCCTTATTGTAGAGATGGGGTCTCAGGCATCACAGGCTGGCCCTAAGCTTTTACTATAGCCAAGGATGACCTTGAGCTTCTGACCCTCCTGTCTCTACCTCCTAATTGCTGGGATCGCCGGCACTGTGCTGCCCTGCCTGGTTTATGGCCGCCATGCTGGGGAGCAAACCCAAGGCTTCGTACATCCCAAGCAAGCATCCTACCAAACATCCTGCATGCACCACTGCTTTTATTTATTTAATTTTTTTTATAAAACTCTGCCTTGATGGCTGATTCTCAATTGTTGACAGCAAGGGAGCTGCCCCTCCACGTACAGTCTCTATGCAATTCATCTCTGGCTGAAGTGCCCTCTCTGCCCTACTAACGTTTTCCTCCTCCTTCTGGCTCATTTCCTCACCACAGGAGACACTTGGCTCACCAAACTCTATTTCTATTTCTCCCTGGGCACTCAGGTACACTACCCTTCCCAGCTTCCCTTGTTCCTAAGAGGTCTGCACGACTGAACTCTGACCACAGTATGCACAGAAAGGGGGAGTGGCATCGCTAGTCCCTAAAATTCTCTCCCTCCACTCCCCCTCCCTTGTCTATAAAATCCTTGAGGGTGGTCCTGTTCCCCAGAATAACCATGGAGCAGAACAGCCAACCCAGCCTGTCCGCAGGAGGCTAAGCTATCACCTAGGAGCACACAAGGACACCAAAATGCTTAACTAGTCCACTGTAACTAATACGCTCAACCAGATAGTTAATTACACTTTATCTTTTGTAATTACAGTTATTTTTGTAGGTTGCTACACATTTATTTTTGGAAGGAGCCTGGGAGTAAATAGAAATTTGCATTTGTTAGATGTGCTTTCTTTTCTGCAATGATTAGTTGCTAAAACATGGTGCCATTGAGATTGTGTTCATGAGTCAAGAGGTCCCTCTGTGGGCCTAGGCTGCACCATCTTCTGATGCTGTTGTGGCTCACGTATGTGCTACTCATCTGAAGAGACACAGCCTAGGGGACTTACAGTTGGGAATTCTGAAAAGCTGTTGGCCATAGTGACAGCAAAGATTTTTTTTTATTTTTTCACTACTAAATCAATTGAGCAACTAGATAATCAGATCCCAGGTCGGTTGTCAGCATTTACAACAAAACTAGGAGACTCACTGTGGTCTTGAACTCCTAAATGCAAAGGAATGAGGGAAGAAATGGAATGGAACCGTGAGCCTAAAAACAAGGAGCCACAAGGTGGGCCAACCACAAACAATCACCAGAAGGGAGAAGAAAACATGGGCATACGTCAGCGATGGCTGTTTGGCAACTTTAGCCTCCACTGAGTGGTCAAGACACCAGGATTCCCTCTCTTTTGACCCCCCCCCCCATGTTGAATGACTGTGCATATTCCAGACTGTATGTCATCATTGCTGTCTTGAATTAAGATCAGCTGTGATCACCCACAGGAGTCACAAGATTAGGCCCTCTGACATTCCCTCCTGAAATGTTGGGACTCAAGCGGCACAAGTTCCACCCTTTTTATCTCTCTCAATGATATACAAGTAGTTAAACATTGCTGAAGGATGGAGTCTCTTCTGTAAATCAGCTGCCCTGGTCACACGTTTCTATAAATCACAATACATTCAGTGAGTTATAAGTTGGCATGGAAGGAATTCTCTCATTTCATTATCCTCTCCATCTGGAATGACTGGAAAATACACTCCTTTGCTCAGTTCAACTCAAACTCCAGTCATAGGGGATAGGAGGGCTGGAAGGCAGGTCTACAGTGAGGAGAGGAGGAATAATAGCCATGGAAGCCAAGAAAGTAGTGGCCAATGGTTTTGACACAATAGAAACATGGGGAGAGCTGAAGAGTTTGTGTGATGTTTTTATTTTCTGAGCCACACTTTATCCCAAAGTATCAGGAAACTTAATTTTATATAAAAATGAAGGATGAAGAAATATCAAGGTCAGATCTCATACAAGGTTATTGTAACTACAAACCAGAGGAAGAAGCTGAATAACATCCCTGGTGGCAATAAAACCATTTCAAAAGAAACTTGAAAATGTTGGAAAGAAATCATTAAAAATATAAAGGATGCCACCATAAGATTCAAAAGCTCTAAAGTGTAATAACAGGACTGAAGAGAATCAGAATAAAAACAAAAGTTTATTTCAGAAATACCCAACTAACCTAGAAACAAACAGAATAGAGACACTCACTAAACACAAAAGTTAAAAAGAAAAAGCGCCTTTTAAATCTCAAAGAAATGAAAAGAGGGGAGAGATTAAAAGGGAAGAGATGAATCACAAAGAGACTGAAGCATTTGGATGGGAAGAGCATTCGAGAAAGCAATACAAGGGACTGGAACAAACACTAAGACCTGTGGTTTCAGACATATGCTGATTGACATGACAGACTGACAGCTTACACATGGCACCTGAGTCTGTTTTCTAATGGTAAAGGGCTTGTAAAATTGTGAGCTTTCTAGAAGCAGTGAAAGACTGCGTGGCTTATTACATGAGGATAATTACTGTCAGATTTTCTAAAATAAACACTTCAGGCTGGAAGATGGATTCACTGTATTAGAAAGAGATTTTATAACCAACTAAACTATCTTGCAAATACAATGGATTCAAATGGTAATTTAGACAGGAACCTACACCTGGTCCTATGAATCCTTTCTAAGGATCATACATAAAAAAAAAAAAACAATCAAAATGATTACAGTAAACAACAAGTGGAATCAGGCGTTTAGAAATATACTTAGCTATAAGTTTCAGACCAAAACATGGCTAGGATGTAGCGGTGGAAGAGACTGCCCTGAGTGGGTTACTATCTTAAAATGAGGGAATGGGAGAGAAGCAACTATTTTTAAAAGCTTTAAATTTCAATAACCACATTGGGACCAGTATAAATATTCTTCTTTTCAAACTACTATACATAAAATATGCGATAAAATGTGAGTAATATTTGAACATATAATTCTACTACCCCATGTCCTAGATAGACAAAGCTGATAAAGAATGAAGGGAGCATGTGCGATTTAAGAGAAATGAAATATAACTGGAGCTGAAAACTTCAACTGAGCTATTGGCATAAACTCAAAAGTGCATGAAGTATGGAATACAGTAAATTGTATACACAAACTGTATATAAGCATGCATGCTTCTGTCTCTTACAAATGTGTCATCTACCAAAAGGTATGAAACAATGAACAATCCCATCAAGCAAACTGGGGTCTTTCAGCATCATTTCTTACCCAGAAACAGAGGGCCCCTTGAAAAATGGGCTCAACCTAGGTCTAGGACAGGAACTGTATAAGACAAGCCTGAGACATCTTATACTCACAGAGAGTGGTGAAGCTGCCAAAGGCTTTCACGTGGTGCTGAAAGAACTCAAGAACAAGCTTTCAAGGCTCCCTCTGGCTGAGGGGACAAGGTGGATTTCAGTAATCATTTGGCTTTTCTAAGGAAAAAACTGTAGTTTTGCTGAAAGGATCAAGCATGCCTACATGTGATCCAATCTGTAGATCCAGTTGTCAATTTTCATAAGGTGCAGGCAACATAAGAACACTTTGGACATTGCTGCAAATGTGCAGTCTGTGCAGTTCAGGCGCAGGCAAGCTCTGTACACCATAGCCCTGGTTGCTCCACAGACCACAAGGGCAGGAGTGGGATCAACAGAAGTCTTACAAGTGGAACAAAGAGCCTAAAAATCTATCAGGCATTTATTTCTTTAGGACTGCACCTAGACCCTCCTGCCTGCTACACAAATGTTCTGCTCCTGAGCTAGAACCTAACTAAGACATTTGGCTTTGGGTTTTGGTTTTTAAAGACAAAACTAAGCTGTGGTGTTTGGACAGTGCAAAGTGGGCAGTGAACACATTTCTAAGATTGAATATCGAGATGGTTTCTATATGCTTGGCCCAGGGTGTGGCACTATTAGGAGGTGTGGCCTTGTTGGAGTAGGTGTGTCACTGTGGGCGTGGGATTAAGACTCTCACCCTAGCTGCCTAGAAGTCATTAGAAGATGTAGAACTCTCAGTTCCTCCTGCACCATGCCTGTCTGGATGCTGCCATGTTCCCACCTTGATGATAATGGACTGAATCTCTGAACCTGCAATCCAGCCCCAATTAAATGTTGTCCTTATAAGAGTTACCTTGTTCATGGTGTCTGTTCACATCAGTAAAACCTTAATTAAGACAAACACCCATTGCAGCACTATATATAATGACCAAGTTACAAAATCAGGCTAGATATCCAACAACTAATGGTTTGAAATTAAAGTACTGTGTATATTTATCTAACTCTCTCTCTCTCTCTCTCTCTCTCTATATATATATATATATATATATATATATATATATATATATATGTGTGTGTGTGTGTGTGTACATATTTGTGTATATATGTACATATGTGTGTATATATATATGCACACATATGTATATATATTTATGTGTGTATGTTTTGTGTGCATATAAATACACATATAAGTATTGTTCGTCAGTAACAAAGTATAAATTTCTGTCATTTGCAAAAAATGGACATAACTGAAGATCATCATATTAAGCAAAATAAGTCAGACACGGGAAGATAGTAATGCTGTCTTTCTCTCATATGTGAAATCTAGATTTAAAAACATGTCTTTGTAAAGTTTTATTTAACATAGAAGACCATATAGATTCACTGGGGGATTTTATTTTCAACCCGTTTCTTCCTGAGTGCCCCCACCTTTACTAGGGTCTCATATTTTATCATTAAACTGGAAGAAATTTATCAAAAGGATATAAAATATAGCAAGGATATGACACTGTGGGGTTATGAGACAGAGACGCAGGCCAGTACGTTGCTCATGGCTAAGGCTCCCCAACTGTTGCTTAGAGTCTCTTGGAAACCTATGGGTAGGGCGACATCTCACATATCCTAAGATGTTGTCTTTCCAAGTGTCTAAATGGACTCATTTCTTAAGACACATGCTGGGATCCAAAGGTGAGAATGAACTTTGAATCAAGACAGCACTACGCAAGAGGTGGGCAGATAGACACAGGGGACAAATGTCTTGGAGTGCAGATGTCTCATTTCAGAGCAGTCAAAACAAACTTAGAGGCACCTGTTTGTGGTTATGGGTAAGATAATCCTTAGACATGATTGTTTTACCCCCATTATTCTGTCTCAGAATACTTCAAGCTTTCATGCATGGCTCTTTTAACCGGTGTGCTTGATATCTTTAGTGGCCAAAAAGAACAGTTACAAAACATCTTTCACATTTGTTCTCCCTCACCATAGTTCCCCTATTCTAAATTATCTATCAGTATAATGAGTGGGATTTTCCAGAGTTAATAATGTATTAAAAAAAAAAAAAAAGGTCCTGCTTAAGACAAAGACAAAATCGAAGCTTTCAAATTGCCCGTTCACAGTCAGGATAAAATAGCCTGCCAATCACCAAGGAAGAATTCAACCCCCATTCATAAGAATACCATCTCTCAGTTCTCTGAGAAATAAGTGGGGTCCTAAATCACAAATAAATAAGCAGGCCGACGCTCTCAAAAGGAGATGCCACACGTCGTCTAGAAAGCTAAACACATGTAGATTAGACCTGAGGGAATGTAACCCTCACAAGTATTACCTCCTATAAGGCTGCTTCCAAACCAGAGGAATAAAGAGCTCACTTGCCCTGAATATACGGAATAAAGAGTTGCATCAGACTGTAGCAAAGGCAACCCCAAATTCACAGAGGTTTTATTAAAAACAGGAAAAGGTCAGTCCTCTTCTCCCCTCAAAGGAATGCCCAGGGCTTGTAGGAATTATTACTCCAAGATAGTTTCTTTATTAAATTTACTGTGCAGAAATAGGAAGGCAAAGCTCGGGGTGACTCAGAGGCTGAGCACACTCCCTCTCTCTAGCTAGCATCTACACGGTCACAGACGAAGCCCAGACATGGCCCCGTGGAGAAAGCCCCTCCTTCAAGAATTTAACAATGGAAGGGAATTTTTAAAACTGGCATTTTTAATGAGCCCAGAAACACACAAATTGTCTACGGAAAAAAAGGTATGTTGTTCTCACCTCCCCACACTGGGGTTTGATTTGTTGAGATACCAGGACTACCTCCCCTCACGACCTCACCGGCGGGCAGATACGGAAGCAGCCATCGACCTTTAACCTACGTGTGTTTCCACTTAGAACCAAGTGTTCATTAAGGAATGTGATGCAAGGAGGGTATAGATGGAAGGTGGTGGCCCAGCATGGCTTTGTTTAGTAAACATTTTCAACATGGGCAGTCACAGAGAAATCTCAGAGCGAAGTGAAGCACCATCTTAGAATGGATTCCGGCGACACCCCTGGTGTGTGAATTAACTCTATTTGTATTAATATTTAGAATGTCACACGAGATGCTGCAGCTGGTTTGGCGTGACACTCTGACTGTTCTCTACAGCATTCTTATCATGAAAATGACCGTGTTTCAAAGGCTGCGCCATACTCACGGTGGGAGAAATTTTCCAAGAATGAGAAAGACGAAAATTCTTTCCCCAAAGCCCAGGCTCTGCCTATTAAACAGCCAAGATTCCCAACTGCCGGCCACATTTTGGTGTTAAAGAACAGGGCTCTGTATTCACTTTGTGTGTTGTGAGGGGCCTGGATAATTCTGCTTCTTTACACTTTAGATTGGCCTCCCATGAGATAAGTCTGGGCCGGAGCACAGCTCAGTGGGAACAGTGCATGCCCTGAAAGCAGAAGGCCCTGAGTTTGATTTCCCCCAGACCTAAGTTAAAAGAAGCCAGGTAGAGCATGTCCCTCATCCTACTGCTGGAGAGGTAGAGAGGGGATGATCCCTTGGGGTTCGTGGACCATTTAGTCTAGCATATCTGGTAAATCCCAGGCCAGTGAGAGACTATCTCAAAAACCAAGATGGATGGCAACCTGAGGTTGTTACACCTGTATACACATGCATGCACACACACACACACACACACACACACACACACACACACACACAGAGAGCCATATACACAGGTACTTACACAGACAGGTACATAGGTACACACATAAACATACATGTATAACATGTACACACATATGCATAGGTCCATATATACATGTACACAGGTACAAAGACATACATACCCATACTGTACATACACACAGAAAAAGGAGAATCAGATGCTCCAAAACCATGCCCATACGATGTCAGAAAGGACACCCAGAACCTTACACAGAACCTAGTGTACTCCTTACACTAGGGCAATAACATGACAAGGCATGTGGTTTCAGTTCTCCAGCTGAAACCAAAGGCCAGCTTCAGAAATGGAAGCCCGCTGGAAACCCTTTGTAGCCAGCATCGCAAACAGGGACAAGACTGGTTTAGATCAGCAAAAACTGGGTGAAGACAAACCCCTCCCTTCGGTGTATAGCTTCAAGGGTTTCTTAACATCAAACACTTTTATGGCCTAGAAATGAAAACATCACCTGGTTTGGGTTGTATTTCTTTTCCTTGCAGGTTTCTGGTAGAGATGTCAATAAATCTAACGCAGCCAGAAAGAAAAGGAAGAACAATAAAAATAAGGATAAAGTTCATGCCACTTCATCAACCTGTAATCAAAAGGGAGCAGCGGTGGGCACGGACACCACTGCCTGATTTCTCCCTCTGTTGAGATCCCTCTGTGAGATCGGTCCTGGGAGAAAGAGTATCTGGTTTGGGGCTCTGGGGTTTGGGGATACTGTTACCCCCTCCTCTCCTCTTCCCTCTTTAATGGGTTCTAGAAAAAGCGTAGGAGATTGCTGCTTCAGCAGACAGGGGAAAGAGTGTGGATATGCTGTACGGGGTTATTTTTATATTTAATCCAAGAGAGGACTATGCAACCCACATGACTCTGAAAAGCATTTTAGGAAGTTGGCAAGGGAGCAAGCCACCTTCTGCTATCTCCTGCTGCGAAGTAACCGTATCCACGGTATAGATATGTTCTTCAAAGATATCAATAGCACAGATAATTAAGTTAGCGCAGCAAACCAGCTCCACGCTTTGAAGTGTGCCTACAGTTGGTGTACTAGCCTTTCCCTCGCCTGCTAGGCTAAGCCTCCGATCTCCTCACACATGTTAACAATCCTGTGACCTTTAGTCTCTCCTCATTATCACATTATTTACGTTGCCCAACCACGTGGGGCCCACCATAAAAAGAAAAAAAAAAATACACCACTTAGAAACAGGGATAGCAAGCTAACAGTCTCAGATTCAGACTCCAGTAGGGTCAGAAGAACCTTCCAGAAGGGGAGTTAAGAGTCTCTAGACTCAGCTCTACTGCTGCCGAAAAAGAGCACCACGAGGTGCAAGAGCGTCCTCAAACTTTGGAGTGCATAAATGCCCAAAGTGTTGGAGCTCTTTCCAAAGTGATGAGATACTGGCTATGGCCCAGTCTTGGCTTTTTCCGCACTTCATATTTGTGTGTGCTGTGTATGTACGTGTGGGAAGGGATAAGTAAGCATGTATGTGGAGGCCAGGGGTCATAACTGGACATCTTCCTTTATGAAGGGGCAGACTCTCACTGAACCTAAAGTTTGCCCTTTGGGCTAGAATGGCTGGTCAGTAATCCACTGGGATCTACTTGTCTCAGCCTGTCCCCAACACTGAGGCCCCAGATATGCACTGCCACACCTGGCTCTGTTATGTGCTGGGGATCCAAACTCAGGTCTCTATGTGTGCACAGCAAGCACTTTACCTGCTGAACCCCTCTGTGGGTCCTGCATTTTAACAAATCCTGTATTTGTAGTCCTCGGGCATGTTTTATAGATGGGGATGTATAAGCCAAATGTCTCAGAAGTCCAGGAGCCCCTGCATGTGACCCCAGAAGCAAGCACTGTACCTTTTCCCTTCTTTGTGGAATTTACGTCATGCAGCCTTCAAAACATAAGTCACAGATAGCCATAGGAACTAAGGCTGAACAATGTCAAGCCACTTCATCCAGGGGCAGCAGCCTTTACATTCAGAGACACCTTCAGGTAATAAACAAATGGTGGCTAACCATTTAACCACCAGACATGGGCTTTTCTAGGTAACTCTCAGGTTTACCCCATGCCACACTTGCTCATATACTCCCATAAGCCTCACAACATCAGTCCTGAGCTCTTGTGCTCTCTCTCTCTCTCTCTCTCTCTCTCTCTCTCTCCCCTCATGTATTCATGTTATATGTATACATGTTCATGTGTGCACATGTCTGTGTTAGCCAGAAGTCATACTTATGTCTCATTTCTCAGGAATTATCCACCTTGTTTTTTGAAAGATGAACACTTTAACCAGTAGCTCATCTGTCAGCTAGGGCTAGCTGATTCTCAGGGATCTTCCCAGGACTGAGACCACAAGTGCAGGCTACCACACTGGGCTTTTCTATGTAGGTCCTGGTAAGTTAACTTGGGTTCTCATGCTTGTAAGACTGACTCTTTACCGGGTGAACTCTTCCCCTAGCCCTTCATCCTGCCATGAAAACTGGTATGGGAATTCTATTTCCTTCATCTCAGGTACTAGGTCTGGGGACTCACTGTTCTTCAAGAAGTCCTTTTATATTAAGAAAAAGTCGGAGGTGCCTGAACAGCTACTACAAAGATAAATCACCCAGGGTATCCATTAGTGTCCCATAAATTCCATTGCTCAGAATGCTGATCTATGTCTAGTGATTTGTGATGTTGTCCCTTCCGGGGTTTGATGGCAACTTAGGTTTAATACAAAAAGACCGGTTTGGCCAAGGTAAAATACGAAGCCATGACAAAACTAATTCTCTATATTCCCAATCCCCTGGTAGGTGTAAAAGCAACAGATCCCAGCTCCTAAAAGCTTCTAGCCAAAATCTCCACTGGAAATATGACTCCCCGTGTGGCATTTCCAGGAGGAAATCCCATTGTTAAATGTATACTCAAAGAAAATCCCAAGAGGCCTGCTTAGAAAAATTTTATTTTATTTTTATTTCAAACCTAAGTGAGCTTCACCTAATCCTTATGATGATATCTTAAGAGGAAACCACCATTCACTTCTGCAAACTCAGAATAAGGTTGAAGACACAGCCAGCTTAAAGGGGACAGTCACAGGTGGGAAGGGATAGCTCATGTTTAAAAGGCTGGGCTGCAAAGGATACTCTCTCTGTGTCACTTACATACAATCTAAACACTAGTACAGTCAATAATGACCATAGGAGAAGGGAAGACAAACAGACATGGGGTCCTCTGTAGAACTGGACTATGCAGTGTTACATAAGCTTTCTCTCTCCTTCCTCTAGAAGCAAACACAAGCCTCCTTTATGACAGGAACCCTTATGTCCCAGAGAGAAGCTCCTGCAATAATAGCTCCATAGAATAAAGGCTTGAGCAACCAGGGCATTTAGAGAAACAAACCTTCCCTATTTCCAGATACTCTGCCATCAAGACCCTGTTCCTTGTGCTTCCTGCCAGGAGCTCATTACAGTCCTGCAGGCTCCAGGATTGGAGGGTACAGCCGTTGTACCTCCACTGTGAAGCCGCTCTGAGGTTTAGATGAATCGACACAAGCACAAAGACTTTGAAAAGTGTCTGGTGTGTTCAGTAAGTTCTCTGGAATTTGAAGCCATTTAAATTGTGACTGCTGTAGTCGGAGGTTCTGTTAGCCATGAAACGCTTACTGTGTTCTCAACACCTGCAGAGTGAGTGTGTGGCTTGTTTGCAGTTGTAGATTTTCCCGTGTCTCTCCTACGACCCATGGGGAGAAGTCATAATAGAAGTGCCAACCATCTTACAGACCCGAAGTTACTCTAGTTGCCCATCCCTAGTGGCTTTTTTAAAAAAAACCTCGTGTGTTTAAAGCAGCAAGTCCTCTTGGTCTTGACATTATCAGTTCTAACTCTTTGGGGTACCTGCTGTTGCAGGGTGCTCCTATTCATTGCATGTTTTAAGAACTCATGGGACTCCTCTCGCTGGATACCAACAAAACCTTCTATGCAACCATTTTAATCCAAATTGCCAAGATATTGTCAAGTGTCCCTTGCAGGGAAATTATCTCCAGAAGTATTGGTCAGAATTCATTTTGGAGCGAACACGTAAGGTCTGTAAATCACGCCTCAGGCATCAGATGCTCGCTCACCCTGTAACAGACTTGACTCACACCACAAATAGCATTTTACTAGCAGTAAGTGAACCCCGCAGCCTGGCAGGGTCAATGAGATGTTTAGCTCTAACAAGCTACGGTGAGCAAAACAGTCCAAAGTTCTCCATATATGCAAACTCAACATTTAATTTTCTGCAAGATTACCCACAATAATTACAAAGTTTCCATAATGCAGCCTCAAAAGCTTGGAACTCTGAGATACATAAGAATTGATCTCCAATCTGTTACCTTTGCTGTGTACTGTACCCATGTAACGAACCAAACAGGGGCACACCATGCTCTCCCCTTAATATTTAGGATTATTAAAGTGAAACTATCCTAAAATTAGGTTACTTAGCAACATGGTGAAGAGAAACACACAGCAAAGCCATAGCATATAAACAATTCTGAGGTGACCAAACACCCACTTTGCTCCTAAGCATGCATCCCTTAACTAAATATATTTGCCTTGTTCATCCTAAGTCATGGTTTGACATTCTAAAGATGATGTGCCAATATTTTTGTGATAGTACTACTGGTTAATGATGGCTCAAAGGTACTAAGTTGACATTCACATGACACCAGTTTGTTCCATCTGCCAGTAACACGCAGACCTTTTGAAGCCTTCCGATAGCTGGCGTAGACTTTCTACCGGGAATATGTAGTCGAATGCTGACTATGGTAGATCAACTGGAAGATTTCAGAGCCATTATCAAAAGACATAATTTCTTTGTCATGGTCTTAGCATTAACCTGGGTCAAGAAATCCATCCTAAAACACACACAGCTGTACTTGGATGTTATTTACTCGATAGCCGTCAAAGCTCACGGGAGAGAAAGCACACGTTCCTCTCACCTTCAAACAGCCATGTGACTAATAAAGCTACATTCCAAAACAAAACAAATAATAAAAAGGCGCCCATATTTTAACCAAGGAAGCTTCCAGTGACTTTTTTTAAATTAAAGGTATTAGATTAAGGACAGTTGAACCATCTAACACTTCCTTGGTTCTTCGAGATGATGTCACTGATGGGGCCTCGATTTCATGGGAAACCAGGTGGGGTCCAGAACTAGATAAGACAGGACTCAAACTGATAAGCGCAAAGCCATTCCTCTTGCTTTGAGTGGCTTGAGTCCATGTAAGAATAGAGTATGTCTCTGCTCTGCTATGTGACCCCAGAAATAGAACGATACTAGGAACTGACAGAAGAGATCAGCATCATGGGAAATTGTTCACGGGGCACTGACCCTCTCTTGTTCCCCTCCCTGTCCCCTTCCCTTGCTTTTCTCTCCTCCTACACTACACTGACTTTTCTTTCATGTTAAGGCTCATTTTAGTCTCAGTTTTGTGGATACGTGTGTGTGTGTGTATGTGTGTGTGTGTGTGTGTGTGTGTGTGTGTGGTGTGGGTGTGGTGTGTGTGGTGTGTGTGGTATGTGTGGGTGTGGGTGTGGGTGTGGTGTGGTGTGTGGTGTGTGTGTGTGTGTGTGTGTGTGTGTGTGTGTGTGTGTGTAGGTTTGTGCATGTGATCACAGGTACCTAAGGAGGTCAGAGGAAGGTGTCAGGGTCCCTGGAGCTAGAGTTACAAGCCTGTGTGAACCCGTGATGTGGATACAGGAAACAGAACTCCAGTCCAAGCAGCAAACACTCTAAATCTCT
Source organism: Mus pahari (assembly GCF_900095145.1). Taxonomy (NCBI): domain Eukaryota; kingdom Metazoa; phylum Chordata; class Mammalia; order Rodentia; family Muridae; genus Mus; species Mus pahari. The sequence goes on along the minus strand of NC_034594.1, from coordinate 159,643,112 downwards.
GACCCATCTCTCCGGCCCCTGAAGTTTCTTTGCCATGGAGGAGAAAGTGTGACTGGGGGCTATCCTGCAGTCTTGGCTCCCATACTCAATACACAGCGACCTTGCAAATGTTTTCTTCCCACAATTCTCTGGGGCCCTTGCCTGCTTCTTGGGCTTCTTCATACTCAGATCTTCAGTCTCACCTTTTATCGAGCCTCTTTCAGGTTGAGGATTCTCTAAGATGGGATCAAGCCAGATCTAGATTTTCGAGACCCAGTTTCTAGTATTGTTTTATTTTATTTTTTTAAACAAGCTTGTTCTGAACAAGCCGCTTCATCATGTAAAACTAACTCAGCTGTAAAAGGAAAATGATAATTTGAGATTTCAAAACATTCACAACACAAATACCATATATTATTAGAAGAAATACTTATATTTAGAGCAACAGAGAGTCGGTTCGCATATATTTTACTTGAAGCAGTGTGAAGGCAAGAGTTGAGTCATAGAGCACACACTGAATGCTTTACAAGGACAGTTGTATGGCTCTGTGACCTTGGGAAGGGAAAGGCAAAGTCCTGGCTTCCTCCCTTCTTCATCCCTTCTCTCCATCTCTAGCAAGTAAAAACACTGAAAGTGGGAGTGGGAGCTCCTGGATTTCCCCCCAAGAAGAGCTGTGAGTTCCCTGACTGATGGCCTGAGTTCTGGAATACTCAAACTGTCATAAGTAGTCTGACCTTGACAATGACCTTGGGAATTTCGAGGATCTTGAAATTCCCTCTCTCTAGTCTACCTTGGATCGTATTTCATTTCTGACACAAAGGTTTGGCACATGATTGGTTTTGGCCCCCTGCACTTACTGCAACCTACGTCTTCAAAATGAGCTTGCAGAGCAGGAAGTACCACTTGCAAGAAAATCCCATCTGCTCCACAGACAGAGTGCCAGTCCCTCATCACAAGAGCCACGGGTGGCCATCTGGGGAGGATGCCATGGCACCCGGTGGTCCCCAGGAGGCTATGGCCCAAGATGGCACAGTGCTCTGTCCAGCACCCAGCCTTTGTTCTAGAAAACAATAGATACCGTAGCCCTCCATCACTCCTCAAAGACTCAGCCGTGGACTTGTCAGCTTGCAGGTTGCAGCAAACCTGTATATGAGGGCTCCATCTTACTTCAGCAAGACCCTCACTGCACACCTAGGTGTGTGAGTCTCCTCTGTCACGTGTCTCCATTCCTTACAAAGGAATCACACCACATAGATGAGAGAAGCGGTTTTGTCTGGGAATCAGATTCTAGAGAGTGGCTTTCCTGCCTGCATAGCTAGCCACGTGACTCAGTTGCCTAATGTGGACCGTTGGGAAGAAAATGAGGCTTGTGTCGCTCAGAAGATCTTTTCTGATTAATTTAAAGGGGCTGGGGAATATTTCTTTAAGTGAGAAGTATCAGACTATACAAATGCATAGTTTTCTCTATGAATATTAACCTAATCTGTGCCTAAGCATCAAGAGCATAACAGGACATTCGGCTCTCCTCCCCTCCCCCACCAGGGTTAGTACCTTAAGGATGTGAAGACGGTTGTTTTATCTGACAAATACTGATGCACCTGGATTTCTTCCTGTTTTGTGTCTACCATTAAGTTTGCATGAAACACTTCAAGCATAATAATAGAAGAATGTTCCAGACCTAAAAGTTAAATGGTCATGATGCAAGGTTCAAAGTCATCAATTGTTCTGCTTCTAACTAAATTATGCTAAAAATTGGTTAAAGTGAGAATGACCTAAGATTCCCCACTTTCCCCTTCTGAAAGGACTGTCTAGTTGCAAAATGAGCCCCTATCCATCTATGTATCTGTCTGTCTCTCTATCTATGTATCTATCTATTTCTTCCTCAGTCTCTCCCTCCATCTCCCTCTCATTTCTCATCTTTCATTACAGAATAATCTACTTTTCTACTTTTTCTGAACAAAGTCCTACAAACTGTGTCCAGATGAATAGGGCAGAGTGCATACAGTGCACAGGGAAGGCAATAAATCCAAGCCTGGCCCTGTTGCCCATTAGCTGGAGATATGGGCAAGTTCCAACACCTCTAGGAGGCTCCCTGATCTTATTTATAAGATGGGGATAAAAGTATATACCATGCAAGAATAATGAGAGAATTGGCACAATTAGATACCACACACAGTACATGGCACAGTGGGTATTTAAATGGCACAATAAAGAAGAGCCACTATTATATCCGGACTAAAAACTGGTTTCATATATTTATAACATTGTGAATAGTCTGAAGAATGGGAAATTGGAAGGAGAATCACAAGGTAAGATACTGTTCTACCAGTGTTTAAAAACAAAAACAAAAGAACCATCTAATTGTTGCTAATATGCACGGAGCACTTACTGCAAGTCAGACACTTTTCTTAGACTCTCCAGTCACTAACACAGTCCTCACCACAGTCCTAAGAAGCAGCTGGCATTCTGATTCCCGGGATAACAAAAGAAACAAAGTGGTTCAGTTGATCATCTAAGTTATCCCAGAACCTTCACATGGAGTCTGGTTCCAGGACTGTGTTACGAAGTATCCTCCGAGGTCCTGAAGATCATGTAGGATGACACCTTCAAGACTAATTATCTACAGTAAAGTCCTGGCGTCTGCTGATCATGTCCCTCCTGTTTAGAGGACTCAACCTGCTCTTATTTACCAACATTCTGATTTCTTCCCTTGTATGAAGAAGAAACCAAGACACCCAAGCTAAAGTTGTGAGATCTTAGAGCCCTAGGAATCACCCACCAACACCAATATTTTTATCATCAACACCATTACCACCATCACCATACACAGTGTGTGGCTCAGTGAGTATTTAAAGGGCACAATAAAGAAAAGCCACTACTATATTCAAACTAAAAACCAGTTTCATATATGAAACAGTTTCATGAATGTGCCAAGACACCAGCAACTCAAAAAGTGTTCCCCATTTGCGCTATAATACAAGGAAATGTTGAAATCCATTGACCCTCCCACACTCTAGATGCACGTTTACAATCTTATGCTTATATTTCTACCATACACAGCTCCACCATCAGTTTCAATGGGGAAAAGATGGACGATTAAAATTAGCTGCTACCTTTCATGCCAGGTAAAGCATTTAACATAAGGTAATCCTGCTTAATACTCATAACAAACCTACTATGTAGGCATTAGAGACGCCCCTATCTCAGCTTCTCAGCAGAAGATATCACAGCCCTGACTGGTTAAATGTCCTTCTCAAGGACACAAGGTGCAGTATAGCTTTACAACTTGACCCAGGCTTCCATAATTCTTTCCTGTAGTCACTTTGAGATAGCCCACCTTTTTCTAGACTGGATGGTTTTTAATCCCGTGCATAAGCTTTCTCTTTCTGTGCCCTTTCACACTGTAAGGAAGGCATTTACTCTTAGAAGAGTGCAGAGAAGGAATGAGACCTCTGAACTTCTATCCTGGCTTCACGCTCTGCTCTCGGGTTTTGTAACCCCGAACAACCTGTGTATTGAAGCAAATGAAGCACTTTCGGCTCCAGCTTTGCATGCTTTGTGATTTCTGGAAAAGTAGATTATGGATTGCTATCATCCTCCATTTTAACCAGAAAAGATCCTAGAACGGGTTCAGCGGGCTGGCTTTACTTAGAGGCAGGACCATCAGGCAAGGGTAGTCAAGGAAAGGGCTGGCTGAGAAGTGTGAGAAAGACATCCACCTCGCAGCTGTCCCTGCCCAAACAGTGTCATGGGTAAACAAGCCTCCTCTCTAGAGATTGCTGCTGGCAATCTGTTTTCATTCCTTTCTTAGGGGGGAGAAAAGGAGAAATTCATATTTTCATGGAGAATGTATTACTTTCTACATGAAACTGCCAAAAACCCAACTGTAGACAAAATCCATCTGACAAAATCCCTTAACTGCTTTGATTCAGTTCTTAAAGGAGATTAGTCGTTGGAAGGTCACGAGGAAGCCATCCCACCACACACTGCTGTGTGGGGTTTCAAAGCCTTCACTACTGAGGGGATCTCCGTGCTTGATGGCCCCTCTCTCCACGGTGTTTAATCAATGAATCAACAAATAGTTCCCGAGCAAGGCTTCCCTGGAGTCTGCAGGTCACTTCAGATGTGGCTCTCCTGTTCAATAGTAGGAGAAAGAAAAACAGATCTCTCTGACTCCTCTAAAAGTTTCCGTTTATAAAAGCAGAGCTGGCATCAAAAGGCTTCGGGTCTCCTGTCCCTCTCTTCCCAAGCTCTCTGATTCATGCAGAAAAAGGAAACGCAATGTAGCAGAGGGGACACAGAGGGGACACAGAGGGGACACAGAGGGGGGAAAGAAAGGGGAAGTAAAAATGGAAGGAGCAAGACCTGGAAAGGGCAAGGCAAGGGGATCGCAGGAATGTGACCTTTATGCCACAAGGTCAAAGGTCAAAAGAGAGCAAAACAGAGTCAAGCAAGGTCCCCATGATGGTGTGAACTCTATGTGGACAGACTTATGCTACTACTGGTTTTTAATACAAGTGACAACCTCGCTGGCCATCTGGGGAGTGAAACTCTTACACTTAGGGTAATTATCTCTTCCTAAGCTTTATTTTTTATGACTCTGTGTGTGTGCCCTCAACTCTAGCAAACGTCACACATGTAATTCAATGTCTCAGGTGGAAATGTCCTTTTGACCTCAACACTAACAGGAGATTCTATACAGCTGGGTCTCAACACCTACACTATCAGAAGTCTTAATCTGCAATAATATATGTTTTTTTTTTAAAAAAAATACTTAATTGGCCTTTCTGAATAATTTTGCAGGAAAATGAAAGGACATGGAAAATACTATTTCAGGCTTTGAATAAAATGTTGTGCACCATACTGCACAATACAATGTACTGACTTGCCATCTCCCACGCCCAGGAGATGTGCAGCTGCCCCGGTGCAGGTTGAGATGTGAATTCTGTCTGTCCCTGCCCAGCACACAGCAGGACTCTACTTAACTATGCATTTTTTAAAATCAAAAATAAGCAATGAAGCTGGCAGTAGTTTATTGAGCACATACTGTGCCACAGAGCCCTGACCGTTTTCTACGCGATACTCTTTCTCTCTCACCACCCCCCGGCTTGCTTTAGTGCCCTCTGTCTTGCAATAAGAATACAAAGGTCAGACAGATAAAGCAGGCTCACGCAAAATCTTAAGCTTGTTCAGCCAAAAGCAGGGGGCTCCACACACTTCTCCAAAGAACGAAACTCCTTCTAAGCAGCCACGAGTGACAGTTCCAACTGTGCTCTTCAGCTTCAGCAACCAAGGTGAGGAAACATTAGGAACTGGATGTCTAGTGCAATTGCCCAAACCTCTCTCTGACAAGATATTCTCAACGTGTGCTTGAAATTCCCCTCCCCGACGCATATTAATTACCTGAGATTCATCATGTTTTAATAAGCACAGTTTGTCTTAAAGTACCAAGCAAACCCTAACCCACATCCTCAGCCGGGACATTCTGAAGAATTTGCCAGCCTAAATACCACCCTAGCATCTTTCAAACTCTAATTTTAAAAACAGCCACCACTCATAACTTGTAAGTGTTAACATGGAACGCTTCTGGTCTGAACAGTTTGCTTGATAATATCTTGATAATAACTTGATAATATCTTGAGAGGAGATGGACGAGGCCCCTACCTTTAGCTCTCCTTAAGCTCCAACACACGATTTCCTTGGGCTGATTGGTTCTACCATGATGATACGAATAGGAAAAGATACACCTGCGGTCTATACAACTCAGCACGACCTCAGAGGGTGTTCAACTACGTAGCTAGTCAGAAGAATCTATATATCAAAAAGAGGCAGAAGAAAGCCCACGATTTCCTTTCGTTCCCATATTATGTGATTGTTTACACAACATAGGAGGAAACAGAAGCCTAGCCCAAAACACCTATTCAAGCTCTCTTTCACGCTAAGACAAATATGCCTGGGAGTCCTTAGCATAAAGTATCCAGAAGATGAGAGCAGCCTTGGTCCACCACGCTGTGTGCGACAAGGTCCACCTCCAAATCCCGACAAGGGCAAAGCTGAGGCCCTCAGCCCCTCTAAGCTGTGGCCCAGACTCCTCTCCTTGTTGCTACTTATAAGCACAGCTGGACCCAGTTTACCACACTAACCATGAGTGAGTACCTAACACAGACACCATTTGCTCAGTAGTGGTTGTTGCTGTTTGAAGTTGAAAGCAATTTTAGAAAGACCATCATTTCCACACACAGTCACCACCATCACTCCCGGAGAAGTGCAGATGTCATCACGAGACCTGGCCCGTTCAGTATCCAGAAAGGGTCTGGATGCATTAAGAGAGCAAACAAACAAACAAACAAAACAAACAAAAAAACCTGAGACTAGACTCAGGACTCCTCCTTCCCCCAAGCTTCTGATGTGTTCATTATTATCCTACAAAAGCTGATTGGAGAGCAAATAACATTTTTTTCAGAAAGACCAAGGTTACAGATTAATCCAGAGAACAGGAAGAAGCGGAGAAAGATGTACCACTTAAAAGGGACATGGGGTGACCTGTGATCTCGTCACATCGTCTAGAGGAGCTGCAACGTGCAGGAAGCACGGTCATCCATTAAAAAAAAAAAAAATTACTCAGCTTTATTGTGTTTTGTTTCTAAACTAAAGTACTTACCACTGGAATCCCACAAGTCCCCATGCTTTCCCCACAACACACAGGCCACCTCTCTCTGTGGAAGCCCAGAGGAGGGCCTGTCAAGTTCAAGGAGATACTTACTCTAGTGGGTTAGAATTAGGCAACGGGGGGGGGGGGGTGGAGAAAAGATAGACTTTCCCTTTAAAACTGAGCATAAGCGGATCCCGAATCACATGACCTTTTACCGTAATTTCTATTAAAATCATTTCATGTCTGGTTGCCCCTGCTTTCCTGGCTCATTTGTATTGTTTACAACAAGCCACTGCACAGCCAGTTGGTGGTGGCTGACTCCATGGTTACCCAGTTTTACATTCACTAGTTAAATGGAATGCATCTGGGCTGTGGGTTCCAGGGAGCAGGCTCTTAAGTAACCACAATCCAGCTATCAATCAGGCTAATCTGAGAGAAATTAATCTTATAAACGTAAGTATTGTTGCAGATTAAAAATTGATAGAAAGAGGGCACCAGCTTTTACAGGCTGGAGTTCCAAAAGTGGGTAGGCTGAGAGACAGCTCAGAGCCCAAGCGGTGTTTGGTTTGTGGTCCTGACAGCCGGTCAGGTTGGGTAGCTAGAAAGCTTTCAGAGGTAATAGACCACCCTCGACAAGCAAATTCGCTACCCTCCTTCCCCCAGAGACCTGAACATTTCTTTCAACTGGCAGCCCTTAGAATCAAAACACAGGTTTAACCAGACTACAACCCAAGGAAAGTAAATTAAACAGATGCATCCAGGAGCGTCAAACACCAGACAAACACTGAGTAGGATTCAATTAAAACCGAACCTCAGAGGAATATGCTATGAGTAAATTATAACTGCAGACTGGTACAGTTTATGGAGAGAAAGCACACTACAAACTCATTCCATTGTCCAGGAATTTATGTAGTTAATTCTTTAAAAGCATTCCCCCCCAGAGCTAACTTGTTCCTCAAGATGGACAAGACCAACAATTATCGGCCCTAATAAAAATTGAGAAGTTGTATAGTTTAATGCCCACAATAATTGGCCCACGAGCCACATCTATGTGCTAACCGAGAAGGGCAAATAGCTAAAGCTAAGATATTACAACCTCCGTCTACTGCAAAGTCACTGTATCAGAGGCTACGATTGATCTGTTGCCTCAGAACGAATTGAAACTGAATGTAACATAAGGTCGGAAAAATCCCTCCTGTACTGCTAATCGGATATTGTATAATGGTTGATTTCAGCTCTGCCTTGTCCCCTTGCTGGCTAAATCATACATACTCACACGTTCTGGGCTCTTCCAAGAGTTTGGTGCAGTTTCAAGGACAAATGTCTTAAGCAAGCCTCTGTACTGTGCAGCGGGGAGTCTGCTCTGCTCGGATCTGATGACTGGAGTCTGGTGCTAAATCTGACAACCCAGAAGGAAACTTCCTGGGTGAAGAGGGGATCTGGGAGAGTCTCGGGTTCAAAAGGCTGCTGGGGAGGTTCTGCTTGCTCTGCTCCTGGGCTGTGTGTACAGGGTAGCAGCTGAGCTGTTTGCAGCCCTGCAGAAAGGAACCTTTACTGAAAACCAATGGTATCACATTTCAGAGGAGCCTGTGCCAAGTGCTGGAGAGCAGAGCAACCTTTGACAACTTCACACAATTCACCCCAGCGGACTCCAGCACAGGTCAGGGAGGAGTGTGGAAAGCGTCTCCCCTCTGCCAGGTCTCATCTCTGCGACTCAGCACAGGACCCGGCTAACCGAAGGCTGGCACCCACTGGACGTGGCACCAGAGCAAGACACACACACAGCTCTCTGCACAAAGCTTCGGTCTCAGCTGCCCTCACCCACCGTGTCCAATAGGCTAACAGAACTTTCCCAGTTAATCCAGTTTGTTCTTGAGTGTGTGTTTATATGTGCTTATGGAATGTGTATGTGTTTACATGTCTGTTTGCACATATGCATGCAGAGGCCAGACATAGATGTCCAGTGCCTTCTTCAATCCCTCTACACCGCAGTTTTTGAAACAAGGTCTCTCACTGAACCTGGGCTCAATGATTGGTTAGGTGACTGGCCACACTAGTCTCTGGGGTCCTCCTTCTTTGCCTCCCTAACACCGAGAGTACAACCATGTGGTGCTACTCTGGCTTTGTGTCAAGTGTGCTGCGAATCAGAACCCAGGTCCTCATGCTTGTTCAGATGGCACTTCACTGGCAAAGCCACATCCTCGGATCCTTAATCCAATATTTCAAAGTGTGCTTCCCTCTGTTTTTCTTTCTCTACCCCTTTGTCTGGGACCCCCGTGAAGTTCCTATGAGATGACTAGGAAGAGAAAAGGGAGGAGTGGGTCCTTCTAGACCAAAATCTAGACTGTGCTGACCGAGCTGGAAATTTTATAACTTGTAGAGATGAACTGGAGGTGACTACAAAATATAACCCAAGTGAGCTCACCATCCTTAGAGACAATAGGGCGCTAGGAACAGAGAAGCTACAAAGACCATGAGCCCTGCCCACCAGCACGGGAATCACTTGCTCAGTCATCAATCTTAGTATGGAAGAGACGAATCATCGAGACTGTACTACGTCTATGACTGAAAGGTGTTCTTACTTTATCATTTATTTACTGGGGAAGGGCCTGTATGTAGGGGCCAGAAGTCAATTCTCTCCTCCCATCATGCCTGTTTCAAGGATCAAACTCAGGTCATCGGGCTTGTTGGCAGGAGCTGTTACTCACCGAGCCATCTGTTTGGCCCGCCAGGAGTTAAAAGTAAAAAGAACATAGAGTGACCAGGACCACTGGTGGGGACAGGCAGGGGCTAAGAGCAAACCTGATCCGAATCGCCATACTCCCATCGTGCTTCCCGGCCCGTCTTTGTTCCTGCCTCCAAGACAAGGCAAGATGGCCAATGGAGAAGCTGCACTTCAACACTGCATCTCACTTCACAGGGTGGAAAACACAACCCCTCTTTCACGGGGGGCAATGTGAAGGAAATGTCGCAAGCAGCCCAGGGCACTGCTGCCCTCCTTGTCCTAAGCCTGGCCCAGACCTTGCCTGGGAAAATGGTGAACTATTATCAAAGTCTTCTTACTGCACGTCAGCCACATTGCAGTCTAGGAACAATAGCAATGCACTCCAGTGTGCCAGTCATGCCCTGTCATGAACGAAGTCAGCTTGATGACCAGTTTAACTTCTATCCTGACACTACCCCTTTACCACACAAGATCAACAGTTGCTCAAAATATCCTTTTTTTTTTTCCATCTATGAAAGCAATGCAATCTCACCACCATTCAAGATTTTTTTTTGTGAAGATTTAAAGGCTAACATATGTTGGGGACGGACCGCAGAGCCAGGCACTCACGCATTCATAAACATTTACTGAGCCTCTGTTCGCAGTCAGGCACTGTGCCAGAAACTGTGGGCACAAAGTTAATCACAACACAGGACCTTCCCTCAAAGCGCAGGCCCCTAAGAGTGAATTCTTCCTTCCTCCTGTCCCATAATCCCTGCAACCCGTATTGAACCATTCAAGAGCATGTCCAGATCTTCTTTCTCAGGGCTGGAGAGGTGGCTTGCTGGTAGAACTGTGAGTGACCTGCCTACATCATGCCCTGAGTCCATCTCCAGTATAAACAAACAAACAAACAAACAAACAAACTAAAAAAAGTCCCTTCCTCTCATTTGACTATTTTATGAACCCGATGAGACTATACCCAACTAATAAGTGGAAAAAACACATCTTAAATAGGACACAGCTAGTAGCCTAAGGCCTGGATGTCAATGGGGCTCTCCGGGGAAGCCCAAGAATTCCTTAAGGGATCTGCATGAATTGGTCATATTCCATACAATTCTTTCTTGTTCTGTAACTAAGTTTTGTTTGTTTGCTGTTTACAGGGCTAGTTCTCACATCCCTGAGCTGTGACTCCAGCCTGCAATGCTGTCACTGTAATGATTAGTATATTTCCCTAAAGGCAGCATGGATGTCTTAAAGCAGAGGCCATCTCTTAAACACGAGGCTGTATTGCTAACTGACCTATCATGATGGTAAAGGCACAGCATGTTCAATACATTTTTGCTAAATGGGAGAGAAACCTGAGCTGGGCTGATTGTATTCACTGACCAGTTTCAGAGACAGCTTTCATCGCAGATGGCGAGAAGCTCATCTGCAACTCGCAAATAATCATACGTCCGTCAACGGTCAGGGCGCCAAACCCACAATTAAGCTTCCTGGGTTTTGGTTTTCTCTTGTTTAGCACACATCTACCCCGGACGGAGAACCTCATGGGTTAGACAAAAGCAAACAGCAATTGGCTCTCAAGGACAAATTGGGTCTCACAACATTTTTGATTTCTACTTTTACTGAGTGTCTAGGTTTAACAGATCACAAAGTGCGGGTTTCTGCCCATCATTATCTGGGAAGCTAGTCAGCTAAGGATGCCCAGTTTCAGATAGAATCCAAATGTAATTCTCTGAATCTGTGTTTTTTTTAAGTGCTGTCTGTACAAACAGTCCATTTCTTGAACAATTTCTGACCTATCCCTTTGACACAGGCTTTGGAATATATATATTTCATTTATAATGGCAAAATTGGCTAGGCTTAATATCACTGAATCATTCATAAAATACCCCTAAAAGATATGTGTGCCACACCTGCATGTGGAGTCAAGTGACCTTCCATTCGTTACTTCTAATCTTATAAGACATGTTTTTCAAATGCAATTTATAGAAGCATTTTTAAAGTATTTATTACCAAACAATTCCTATAGCCTTCACAAAAATGCATACATTTCAAATTAATATCAATGCTACAATAAAGGTGCAAATGACAGGTAAGGTTTGAAACAAAACCATCATTGAATATTGCAGGTAGAAGAGGCATCTGTGGTGTGTGTGTGTGTGTGTGTGTGTGTGTGTGTGTGTGTGTGTGTGTGTAAAATCATCTGGCCTATTTTTGCTATCCTGCAATGGTTTTGATGGTTTATTTGGATAAAAATTGGCTTTCTCGGTGGGGTGGGGGATAGTAATTAAAGATGCTGGTGTATTAGCACTATCTATATCACAGTCACCATGTCGATGGAGTGCTCGCCGCACGCATTCTGCTGCTACCCACCTATGTGTTACTCTGCTTCCTCCCTCTCTTCCTGGAAGCAAGAAAAGTACCAACAGAAGAGGCTCTCAGTGAGATCAACTTAGATCCAAATGATCAGAGACCTGGTCAGATGAGGCTGGCGATCAACTTAGATCCAAACGATCAGGGACCTGGTCCGATGAGTCTGGCCCAGCCGTTCCCACTTAACTCTCACAGCCGTCTTGAGAAGCTTTGATTAATCACATTTTCACAAATGACAAAGGTTCAGGGAATTAATAATTTACCCACATCACACAAGTTAGTGAGTGGCCCAGCAGAAGTTCTACAGCAAGCACTGGAGACCTAACTCCAAGTCTTTCCACAGTTGTCCCTTCAAGGGAAGACAGAAAAGTTGTCTGCATTAGTTCCTCTTGGTTGTCTGCATTAGTTCCTCTTGGTTGTCTGCATTAGTTCCTCTTGGTTGTCTGCATTAGTTCCTCTTGGTTTTTTGGGTAGATTTTATTTGTTTGTATATTTTTGTTTTGTTTTTATTGTTGTGGGTTTTTTTTTTTTTTTTGCTTTGTTTTAGACAGTGTATTACTCTATAGCCCTGGTGCTTAAGGTAACCCCTCCTTCGTCAACCTCCCAAGCGCTAAGGACTACAGGCAGGAGACAATATGCATGAGCCTTCATTTTCCTTCACATCCCACAGCTCAGTAAAAATAGGCCAGGTGATTTTACACACACACACACACACACACACACACACACACACACACACGCACACACACACATAGACACACATATGCAAACATACACACAGACACGCATACAGACACACACGCATGGGCACACGCACATATGCACACACACATACATGCACACACACAGACACACATACACACACACACACAAACACACACACACACACACACACACACACACACACACACCTCTTCTACCTACAATAGCCTTGTATCTTATCTTATATCTTATATCTTATATCTTATGTCTTATGTCTGTCTTATATCTTATATCTTATATCTTGGCCTATTTTTCTCTCTCCATTTCCCTCAGTCCTACTTTTAATGAATTTCAGTGACAAAAACAAAAACAAAAACAAAAACAACCCAACAACAACAACAACAACAAAGACTGCATCCAACTATTCACAAAGGCCAAATACTTCAAAACAATGTTATCTATTTCAAAAAAGTAAAGCTTCTATTTTTCTGTCTCTAAAATTCCTAGAAATTTCTCAAAACCCCTTTCAGCCATTCTGCAAGAGTTTGTATCTGCCCGTCCAACTTGTAGATTGATGTTCAATGCCTTAAAGTTCGACCCCCCTCACCCCATGTCCACACATTGAAGAGCATTGCTTGGCCATGTGTAGAACATGTGTACACAGTGAAGAATACTGTCTGTCATGTGTATCTCTTGTATCACCATAGAACAACTATCCTTACATCTGGTGTGTTAATGGGTCACACCAGTTGTTGTGATCCAACCTAGGAAACTGGCACATAAGACAATTTTGTATTGTTTTTTTTTCTTTTATGCAGAAAGAGTCTACTTAGAACAACTGATGTATGACAGATAAAGAAAACATCTACAGTCAACCCTGAATGACTAAGTCCCATGAGGTGTCTATTCCAAGCTAATGAACTTGAGCCCTGATACATACTCTGCACATGCCATTTATAGCCATGGTATATGGTCCTCCATAAAGAAATAGTTTCTAGATAAGCAGTAAATTGGACCACCATTTTTGGTTGACTTGTTAGTATCCTTAGTCACTGAAAGGATAATCAAGGGGAATGTGCAGTGGAGGCTGAGAGAGAGCAAACGGCTCACCGTTGTTCTCTGATGAACTGGTACCAGATGCCACAGACAATGCTCCCTCCCTTCACTGCTGTTGACCTTTTGTGACAACCAGCATCCTGCCAAATCTACATTATCTGTAAAAAGCAGTTTCTGACTCTAACGGTGACTGGCCCGAATGACCATCAGAACTGTGTCCTAATTCTGCAACCTTTGGAAATCAAATGCCCATACAAAACAGAAGATGAACTCCTCATAACTGAAGGGACTGCTCATTTACGCAGACAACTTTGGATCTCTCTCCACACACAGTAACTTGGAAAAATATATAGGCTGTGTTTACAGCGGCACGAGAGAGAGCTGCAGTCTCTAAGAAGGGCTATAACTTGTTAACAGTCTTCCTGATTTATGTTGAAAAACATACAGGGCATGAAATGGTTTCTGCAACCTCACATTTTCCTCAAGAATGTTGGTGAGCAGAAGATATATTCCCCAGCTGTGGGGGCTGCTTGTTCCTGCTCCCTTTTCAAGAGATATGTACGTTAGGCAATTATACATGCTCTGTCCCTGAGAGGGGGTTTTACATTATTAAGGGGAAAAGGAAAGCAAGAAAAGGAAAGGTTTAAGGAGAAAAGGAAGTAAACAAGAAGAACAGGAGAGTAAAGAGTCCATTTTCATATAACGTTTACCTTGTAAAAAGTGATTGCCTGCTTAGCATGGGTAATAAATAATCTTCTGAAAAGCTATAGGGAATGTATAGTTATAAACTATCACTCACTAGACAAATGCTAGTTATTTTTCTTGTTAGTATTTCACAGATATGGAAATTTGTTTCACAGTCTACAACTGTGCTAATAAAATAGGTATTTTTAAATATAAATTACCATGGTCATCACAAAAGCCTTATTAATTGAAAATATTTAAGTATGAGATTAAATTTAAGTGGGAAGCATATATTTTTGAAACACGACTTACACATCCCCTTAAACATATGTGAAAGTAGAGATACAAACATTTTGCCTTGCTTCAGATAATGTTAGCACTCTGATTTGCTATCTGAAACAGTCAAAAAAAAAAAAAATCTTTGCTAGACATGAATATTTTCTAAGGAAATAAAATAATTTAAATGTAACTTTAAAAAACAAACCAACCGGCGAGTCATGCTTTAGCATCCTTTTCAGAGTTTGACCAAGGTTATTTACCTGAGCAGACATGCCCAAAAAGCAACTCTGGGTTGAATTTCCAGTGTCCTGGACATCTCAAGGACCCCATCCCTTCTTCTGTGGTCACTGTGACCATCCCATCGTTTAATGGGCAAAGTGTTTTTCATCATAGGAATATGAGAAGTGACACCCAACACTGTGCGGGAGGCCATGGTGCTGCCTCTACAGCCTCTGGTATCATCCAGTGAAAGGGTATAAATATCTGTGTACAGTATGCATGTCTGAGGGAGGACGGAAGGCTGGGTCTAGACCCAGTACAATGGAGGAGGCAATCTAAGGCAGAGGCTTTGCAATCAGGGTTGAGTACGGAAGGCTCTCTAACCTCCAAGAACGAGAAACTTCCAGGTCTAGGGACCCAAAGAGCCGAAGCCTCAAACCCACAACTTTTATCAGGAGCACAAATATCATCCCGAATATTCATTCAACAACTTTTTAAAGGAGATTTTTCCTGGTACACTGAATCTAAGGGATCAGAGCCATCAGAAAAGTATGCTGATCTATTTCAAGTCTGGGAGATCTTTTACAATGATTCCTTCAAAGAAGGAGCCCTCCCCCCCAAGGGGGTTTCATAGCCTTGGCCCACTGATTCCAAATACAATGATGAATTGGGATCAAAGTAAATAACTGAAAGGTCACTATTTGGCAGAACTATCCTTGGGCTGGGGAGCAACTCAGCACTGGAGTTTTTGCTGGAACATAGGATTCCCTGGGTATCTGCTCCAGTACCACCAAAAGGAAAGGAGGAAGGAAAGGTCTCTTACAGAACCCTGCCCTCAGTTGGAAGCCTGTGGACACAGGGTTAAATCCTCCCTGAAGGCCCAGGAACTTCACTGGGGTGGCAAAGCTAACATAAGCCTGACTTATGACAACACAGTCCTAAGAGACAATGTCTTTTGTCCACATAAAACAAAACAAAACAAAACAAACATACAGATAACAAAACAAAACACTGTTATTTTTACTTTAGGATAATAATTTTATGTGATTTTAAAAAAAAAGAATCACAATATTGTGACACTTGGTAATTATTATTTCTAAATGACAGATGCTATTGTTTGTGGATAAATTTTCAGTTGCTTTTCTCCTACCAGTGCTTTGATTGAAAGATTTGCCAAGTGCCCCCTGGAGAAAACCAAAGATCTGCATTTAAATAGAGATATAGTCCTTCCTTCAAAATGTGTGGTACCTGAGAGACAGGTCCTATCAGGACTCCTTAGTGTGAATAACTCAGATTGCATGAGGCATTTCAATGCTGTAGATGTCCTGTTTCACAGCACTAGGATTATTTCCATCACAGCCCTTTCCTTTGGAAGATTCTTTCTAATATTTGTTGGCCTGAGAAGTTAAAATTAAACCCTGTTCCAAAGCAAAGTCCTCACAAAAAACAAGCAATTACTACCGTGCACATCAGTCCTGATGTGTACAAAGAAGACCACAGAAGATAGCTTGGCCAGAAATGCTAAATAATTGAAGAGTATAATGACTTAATAGAGTAGTAAGCTTGGTTTACACTGCAGCCAATTTAAGCCATAAAAATACTGTGTAAAAATTTTATCTTGTGGTTGACCATTACATAGCCAATCTATTATTCAAAAGTACCTACCTCTTCAGTGTTTTTCTTCATCAATGTGGCTTTCCCTCAAAAGCTTTCTATTCCAACAGTTTTCCAACAATTCCCCCACACACACCCTGCCCAAAAAAATTACCAATTTCCTACTTTGTTTCATAAAATCCTTTCACCAGGATGGCCTTCTAGCATCCAGGTCTAATGGAAACTGACGTCACCGGGCAAGCTCCAAAGGTACACATTGACCTCCTCAAGAATGAGTGGACTGGCCATAAAAAGAATCAAGACATCAAAGGAAGTAAACAGATAGAGAGGTAGATAGATAGATAGATAGATAGATAGATAGATAGATAGATAGATAGATAGATAAAGGTACTTGCTTGCTACATCTGCAAACAAAAAAAGACTCTTCTAGATAATTCCCTTTTCTGTGACAGGTGAACGCAGGGACTTGGCTGCTAGAAAATGTCAAGACACTTCACCTTAAGTGTCCACCTAAGATACATAGAAAAGGAGCTGGAAACAAACTCAGTCTCAAACATAAGTCCATGACCTCTGACAGGCTCTTGCCGAAAATTCTCAGTACAGCTGAGAACACGGTCCCTGTGAGGAGGTCACTCCTCTACCGTTTTCCTGAGACAAGCTCCTGAGAGCGAGCGTCCTGGTGGTCTGCGAGCTTAGTTAGCTCTTATCTTGCTGCTCTGCCACACTCATGCTGAGTCAAATTTGGAGCTCAAAATGAGAGATGAAAGACCTTGGAGATCACTTAATATTGAAATACTGTTGTGGTAATAAGTGGTGCTCGGCTGGAGATGGGAACATGGCACTCTCTGGTAACCTTTTAATTTCTGGAAAAAAATGCACAGAATAAATTGAGCTGTATACACACACACACACACACACACACACACACACATATGAAAAACTAATCAATTGATCTTGTCTATTCAGTCGAGCAAAGAATAGCAGCAGGTTTCAGTCCCTATCATACAAGAAGACTTAACCCATTTTGATTTACTAAGGGGAACAAGCCTTCTTTTACCCACACTCACCGCCCCAGTCAATGGGCAGTTTAATGTGCAATATGATACCGTTCACAATAGACACGCATTTAATACTACGTAATGCAAGTTTAAAGAGTTATGAGAATTGCTTTAGGAGAAAAAACAAAGGCGCAGATCACAGCAGACAAATCAATGTTTGAAAGATCCTGGAGGCCTGCTTCCTCACAGTCTGATTGCTTCGTCAAAGCAAGGAAACATCCCCTTCAAGGTCACTTCCTCTCTGTCAGCGTCCACACCTCTGCTGTTCCTAAGTTCAGAACTGAGAGGCCTTCAAACTTCCCCCTCTTTATCGCAAAGACAGAACTGTTTCTCAGGATGGCTAAGTCGGCGGACAGCATCCGATCTACTGGACAGGAGGAAAACACGAAGAAGCCAAACACAAGCCTAGAGCCACTTCTGGGTCTGTTTCCTGCCATCCTCCCTCAGACACTTCAGACCCTCTTTCCGAACTTGGGTGTTTCTGAATATGGGTGTTTTCCAGACACCATCCCCTGTTTGGTCTTTGGGCCTTGTGGGAAACAAATTAGTTTCTCTTCCAAGCTAATCCAACCCACTCAGCTGCTCTGCAACATACTTCAGGAGTCTGTGGGTCTTCTCATCTTGAAATACTGGGGAGGGGCTTTCGAAAGTAGCAGGAGGTCATAGGTCTATCTGGCCACTCAGAATCAGTCCAACCAAAACAACACAATTAATAAACACACATAGTCACCCCTCAGTGGTGAGACTTGGGGGGTGGGCTGGGGGTTCCTGGCCCCTCCAGAACAGTTTGTTAAGATTCTGGAAGGAGGAGGATTTGAATCTCAAAGAAGTCCCCCCCCCCCTGGAAGGGAAGAGGAAGGAGAGGAGGGGAGCCTTGGGTCTCCTCTCACCCAAGGAGGGGTGGGGAGGGGCAGGGGTGTGCTGGGCTCTATCCTGCAGGAGCTCTGACAGAATCAAAAGGTGGCAAGGTAGGATAAGCAGTTTGAAATAGTTAGTCCAGTGACCTCCAGACAACTTCAGTGACTTCCTCCCTGGGAAAGGTGACAGTATTGGAAAGCCTGGAGAGGAGGCGCAGGCTTAGAGGACAGGAGGGACATGCAGCACCAGAGCGGCGGCACTGCCCAATGGCAATATCTTCCAACTCCCGGGCACCCCCTTCACCCACAGCGACCCCTGCCCCATGTCCCCTTGGCACTATCCCCTCCCAGTCCAGGTGCCCCAACTCTGCCCGAGGGTTATTTTGCCACTTTCCCAAGCATTGAAGTCTGTAACCAGGAGGGGGGGATGGGAGGGGTGTTGAAAGAAGGAACCTAACAGCAATTCAAATTTATCTGTGTCTCCAGCACACCCCTGACAGTTTTGCAGTCTGGGCCGGGCAAGTCTACAAGAGGTGGGCACTACTTATGCGTGTGTTATTGAGAGAGGGTGTCCTTTTTCTTTTTCTTTTCTTTTCTTTCTTTTCTTTTCTTTTTTTTTCCTCCAAGAGACTCTAAGCAAGTGAAGGGGGTAGCAATACGGATTCCAAGCCGGACTGCAAACACAGATGCAAATGTCTGTCTCTAGACGCTGGTGGTTAAAGCATGGGGCAGTTACCTTTGGCAGGGTCAGAACTGCAGCAGGTTAATCGGGTGAGTCCTCGGGGATTTTTTTTTTTTTAATTTTTTTTTTCAAAGCAGCCGAGGCAGCCCCGGTTGCTTTGGCTTAGGAAAGTCTACAAACCCCCCATGCAGGGACATCGCACATCTCACACACGCCTCCTTGAGCTGGGCTCCCGCGACCTCGGCGGGGCGAGGGGGTGGCGGGCGGCCGGCGGGCGGCCAGGGCCCGGCCCCAGGCTGTTTCCCCGCGCGCAGCGGCCCTGCGTGGGCCCCGGGGTCCGCGTCCCGAGCGGCGCAGCACTCACCCAGCCGGGCGGCGAGGGGCCGAGCTGCGCCCGCGGCTAGCCGGAGTGCCCAGGCGCCTCCCTTCGCTCTTGGTAGCGTCGGTCCGCACTCCCTGTGACCCAGGACGTCATGATGCCTCCCCTGTTTTCTTAATGATAACTTGGCAGAAGAGGAGACAGGCTGCCAGGTTCTCCTCGGGTGGTTGCATGGTATGTGCACGTTTCTCTTTGCATGCGTTTGGCTCCCTCTTTTTTTAAAAAAAAATAAATATATCTCTCTATTATTTTTTTTGAAAAAAAAATTTTTCCCCGGCACTGTCAGGATTTGATGGCATTACTGCGTTTGCATAATCGACGCCTCTGGGTGTGTATAGATGTATGTATGTGCGTGTGATTTCTTTTTTTCCCTTTAAATCCTGCTGCTCCTGCCTCCGTCGCCGCCGCAGCCGCTGCAAAAGCAAGCATGCGTTCCTCTTTTGTCTTTCATTTTACCTTCAGGGTGACATTCAGTGCCAACTGCTCCCTTTTGACCGTCGCCAATCCCCGCCTGGGCAAAATAAATTTGAAAAAAAAAAAAAAAAACGGAGTGGGGGAAGGGAAGGAAGAACCCCTTCAGTCCCAATGCTGGGGTGCCCGGTTTCCATTCCCTGAGCTACAGCATCCCAGACCTACACAACCCACCGCCCGACCTCCAAAAATAGACATTTTCCCTTCTACCCACCCAGCCCAGGCAGGTTAGCACCGAGGCGGCAGGGGCATCCACCCAGGGCCCCACTCGTGTTCGCAGTTCACGCTGGCTGACTTGCATACCCGGTGTGTAGGCCTCACACAACTGGAGCTGTTTTTCTTTAAATCTTTTTTTTTTTTTTAATGGGGAGGGGGTAGGGAAGAAAGAGGAGTCCCAGCTTGTGTGTATGGGTTCTATGGACACAGAATTAAACTGGGGGAGGGGGTATGCCTCAGCCTGTATGTGAAGGGTTCTATGGACACAGCAGAAAGCTGGGGTGGGGGTGGGGGAGGGGGTCTGCTGGCATCTAACTCACCACCAGGGGAGTTTGGAAGGACATAAAAGGGTGATAGCTTTTATTTGACTTATTCTAAATGACAGTAAAACTTTATATATATATATATATATATATATAGACAAAGATGTGACAGCTGACTATCCAATGTCCTTGTTTTCAATAATTATGTTTTCCAGCACCAGTAGGGAAGGGGCTCCAGGGTAACCTTAATACTTATGTCTGCAAACAGGAAGATGTGCTGTAGATAGTGAGTCCACAGGATGACAGAGAACATATTTCGTCAGGCTTCCTTTGCGATCTGCTTACTGTGTGGCATAACTATGTTCTGTCGTGGTAATACTGTATATGTTTGCACCCTGTATATATACATGCCCAGCACCAGGCCTGATAGATGTTCTGTCCGTTTTTATCATTACTTACCCATTTGGCGTAGTAAGATGGCCTAAGGGATTTCCCTCAAGCCTGGCTATGACCTTGGTCTCTAGAATCTATTGTTGGGGTCACTCATTGTCCTCTACAGATTCCAAATCCCTAAAATATGACAGTAGATGCCAAGGTTGGGAAGGGGTACGGAATCCACAGAGGAGAATGTCAAGTCTGAAAAGAACTCATCCCAGATCCTGCTCAATGGTTATCCATTTGCTGTTATCTAACTGAAGCGGGCTAAGTTTCACGTGCAGGGCACGGGCACTTGTTGCCTCTTCTCCCTTCAGAGTCACAATCCAAGAATCGCTAGCAAACCCCATGGGGAAGACACTGTAATTATGCAAAGCCAGACAATCCGAATTGGAGGAGAGCCTGGCTGAAGTCGACTAAGAGGGTCAGAGGACTATTGACGAATGGCCAGATCCCAAGACTCTCCACCCTTGACAATCGGCCCAGATACTCTGGCTCTGCTCACAGTCTCTTTGGACTGCCAGGAGATGAGCTGGTACATCCCCTTGGTGCTGAGAGGTGACCAGAGCCATTGATTCAAGAGACCGAGAGCCTATTCAGCATGCCTGTGTCTAGATGTTATTGGTAACTTTCCAGTAAGTAACCAGAATGTACAGGTTAATGGGAAATCTCCAGTTCTTGGGGTTGGGGGGGGGGAGTCTTTTTTGTTTTTGTTTTTGTTTTTGTTTTTCATTCACTGTCCTCAGAACCTCTCATTGACCTACCTCCGGGATATCAAAAGAATTTTAAAAGTTGACTAACTTTAATCCCCTGAAATGCATTTTTTTTTTCTTTTCAGGCAAATTCTGTTTGTGCTTCACAAACCCACAAGTCAGTGGAGTGGCCAAATGGCCCCTCTCCTTGGCAGGCAACGGAAGCTCTGCAGAGGTCTGAATGGATGATTGTTTCTTTGCTTGCTTTTGTTTGTTTGTTTGTTTTGAAGAGGGTCTTATACACCTCTGACTGGCCTCAACCATTCAGCAAACCTCCTGCCTCAGCCTCCTAAATGCTGGGATTACAGACTGCACCAGCATGCTTAGCCTGCATAGGTGCTTTTGAAGCCAAGACTCTCCAACTCTTTGAAGAATGCCTCTCTGTTGCTCATCCAAGTTTAGACTTGGACTATATACAAGGTTTTACTTTCTACCTCCATCTTAAACACAATAGTTAATGGAGTTGGAGCCTGCTCAGTTTTAACTTCTGAGCCAAACCAGGAAGGACTAAGAAGGCTTGCTAAGGATCACGGGACACCCTGAGAACAAGGTTGGAAACTTAGCTGTGTTTGGAACTTGTAAATCAAATCCATCCTCTAACACGGTGGGAAGGGGAGATGAGGATTAGCCCTACCTTACAAAAGAATATCCCAGGATGGAGAAGTGCAGACCTAAATTACAAGGCTGAGCTTCAAATTCAAGGGCTCTGAGCCACTACTCTCAACCTATAGCTAGCTGCTGGCATCAGATCCAGACTGGTCCCCACAAGGACCAATCAGGTTGGTAAACACTGCCCTCTCACAGTCTCAAAGCCCCTCACCCTTTCTCCAGCATGCCAGGCCTTCCCTCTGCCTCTTTAAACTCAATTCCTTGTTCCAATTCTACCCATGGATGAAGGCCAAGGTCCAAGCCCAGTGGGTCCACCACGGTGTTATTTACGAGCTTTCTGCTCTTCTACAGTTCTACAGTGTTCACTGCTGCATAGAACATGAATGTTCTCTATTCGGGGTTATTTTTAATCCCTTCTCCACCTTCCAGTTCTTTCCTAACAGAATTATGCCTCCCCACACCCCCACCTTTTCCGGTTCATCCAGCACAGTACCAATTATAACACTGGCTTTCATTTATACCTCGGGTATATTAATCCACACAAAGGTACCCTTTGGAGCGCAAGGTTAGTACGTCTCAAGCTGATAGAATTTGAAAGTTCTGTGTAATGAAGGCTTGTTTTCCTTTCATCCGAAAATATACAAACTGGTTTCAGTGTACCTTAGATAGTCCCCAGAAAATAAGTCAGTCTGACATGAGTGCACATATCTGTCTGGAATCCTAACACCCCCAGGGGAGTCTGAGACAGGGGGAGTTCAGGTTCTGGGGAGGGATGGACAACAGGGAAATTGTTGGTATTAGAGGTGAGATTATGTAAGGTGAGGATGATACTACATTAAGGCAGAGACAGATTGGCATTAGGACGATGAACCAGGATGTGCAGAGCACTGTTGAAACTGTAATCGTGCAGGAGTCATGGTAGGTAGCTAATTTTGCATTTTCTGGGTACCTTTGTGTTTAAAAAGTTAGGTCACTCGGAGTCTGGTGTTCACCAGAGCAACTCTAGATCTTCTATTGGGCAGCTTGTGAGACCTCAGGCAGAGGGCTCTGGTTCCCTAGTTGTATAAAGTGTAATTGAACCTGACTCCCAAGTCTCTTTCGCGCTAAAGTCTTGATTCCTCAGTGTGGCGGAGGAATCAGGAGTAAACCTGAGCATCCCTCGGTCACCAGTGGCTTGACGATTAGTGTAAAAGAGGATGTTCAACTGAGCAAAGTCAAGTTCAAGTTCTGTAGCATACTGAAGGGACATTTAGAAAAGCAGAGTTTATAGACAAGAGTGTATTGAAACTTACATCCTCAGGGGATAGCGCACAGTTGTACAGCTCTTGCCTAACATGCATAAGTTCTTGGAGTAATGCCGAGAGAGAGAGAGAGAGAGAGAGAGAGAGAGAGAGAGAGAGAGAGAGAGAAAGAGAGATCCTTCTTCTACCAGATGAAATTACCCGTGATTGTGAATACTAGTCATCTACTACAACTACCAGAATGACGTCACTAGACATCCCCGGAGCTTATGCATGATTTACATTCCTTCTGACACAGCCAATTGATATAAGGGTTCAATCCCAGATGCCTGGCATTTTTCAACTCATAAGTAGCTTGAACAAAATGACGACACACTTTGAAAAGCAGAGAGTGACAATAAAGAGACATGGGAACGAGAGCCAGACCGTCTGTGTATTTCCTGACTATAGCTCACTCTCAATGTGTCTTGCTGTGTATTCCTTTCTTGTTTACCCTTTAGAATTGAGTACTTACACTCATCGAGTTTCGTGTTTGTGTTCGTGTTCGTGTGTGTGTGTGTGTGTGTGTGTGTGTGTGTGTGTGTGGCAGGATGTTTGTTTGGCTGTTTTTTTATTTTTCTGAAACACAGTCTTATATAATCCACAATGCTAGCCTCCAACTCAACATGTATCTGAGGATGACCTTGAACTTCTGGTCTACCTTCCTCACTTCCCATGTGCCAAGATTCCATCTCTTGGCCTGGTTTGCACGACAGTTTCTGTCTAGATTAGACAATAGAAATGAAAAAGATGCTACAAATACAAAAAGTTTGTCAATCAGGTGTACATTTGTACACATGAGTTATGTTTCTAAAAAGGTTTCCACGGTTATGAAAAGCATGTGGAGCCAAGCACTCACCAGCCCTGGTCAAGAATCCAGGTTGATTTCCACCACGGTTCATTATAAAACCTCCTAGAGTCTTGGAACTAGCTAAAGGTAGGTCCAGATGGCTGTGTGACCAGCTGCCTCATCCCCAGAGCACTTTCAAAACTACGTTACAAACTCAGGGGGAATGGCTACACGCCTCGATTAGAACCAAGTTCCTTAGAATTTTTATTTAAAATAGGCAAGTACGTTATGGCTGGCACACGGAAATATGCAAATAAACTTACATAAGGCAAATGTCCTCATAGAGGTTTTACCATTTCAAGGATGCGCGGATGAGCTGGACGTTGTCTGTTTGTTTGTTTGTGTTTTGAAATTGTGGTTAGAGAGGACAGAAGGGAAGGCTGCAGGCAAGGCTGGAGGAGAGAACACGCGTGTGGTAGTGTTCTCAGTGTAGAAAATTTATAATTTTCATTGCATTCCAGGCGTGTTCCTGATTTTAAAAAAAAAAAAAAAGGTTAAGAACCACTGGAATAAAAAAAAATAACTTATTTTTAAACTGAGATCAAAGAGAATAGATATCCATTTAAGGCAAATGTCAGAGCTATCCCAACACGGAGAGTATGTAATAACCACTAGTATTCAAAATGATAGCCCTGAGACACAATAAAAGCCTCTGTCATCAAAGAAATCTATTTCCAAGGTATTTTACTTAACTGATAGAGGAAGAGGTATTAGCCTGCTGGAAAGAGCTGAACGTCAAGTGCAAACGGGGCCAATGCTTTAGAGCTGGCTGGGCAGCTCTGCTAAGCAAGGCAAAGTGGGATGAGAAATGGTCTTCCTTTTCTCCTTTTTCCTATTTTTATTTTATTTTATTATTTTATTTTATTTTTAAGGAAAGAGAGGAGTCACTTACAGTCCTGCAAGTCTTAAGGTTGCAAGAGACAGAATCCTAACAGGCCTGAAGGGAGAAACAAGGATGACTTGGGAAAGAGTCGGGGTCAGCTGACTTCAATATTCTGTAGTGGACAACTGAATTAATTGTAGGCTATGAGTGATGTGCATATTAAAATTAAGGAAATATTGAATTCGGATTGAGCTATTGTGAGGCTACAACCCTTTAGTACAGCCTGATTCCCTGGCCACAAGAAGGAGGATGCCGAAGGTATTGGTGGCTGAAGACATTTATTTGTGAACTACCAGCATGGGGAGTGATAGTCAAAGCTGTTAATAAAGATAACGAAAAGATATTAATGAAAATGATCTCATGGTCTGAAATAAAACTACATTTATTTCATCAAGCTTAGTTAATTATGTAAAATACATAACACCCCGGCAAATGTTGGTGATTTGGGATTTGCATACTGCTGAATTTGTCCCATCCTTTGCAGAATAGAAGCCTTTGTCCACCCTGAGTGCTGGGTCACACTTGGTCCACTTGAGGCTCAGGTTTCCATATGCGATAGCACACTGACTGCCTGGGGGTAGAAGGAGGCGGGCAGAGCTTTCCCCAGCAGCCAGGTTCAACTGGAAAAAATGCTCACAACGTCACCTGATGCCACTGGCTCCCAAATATGTCCTCATCTATGTGGCTCTGCCAGCTGCTGAACCAGCAGGGAAACTCGGGGTCATGGAAAGAACACTAAACTTAGAGGCAGAACCCTGGAGGTGAAGGCTTACTGCTGCCTCCGGCTGTTCATACAGGCCTGGGACCTCAACGTCTGGATCTACCCTGAACCCCCTGCTACCATCCCAGGTCAATCCCCCAGAGCTAACCAGCCAAAGGGAATGATGAGTGGAATCAACCACACTGGCCCAATTCACCGTAGGAGCTCTTCCAAGATGGTTCCCACTGCTCCCCACTGTGGGAACTTCCTGTGTTCCCACTCCATCCTCACACTGCTGAGATCAGCCTTGTACTGTTACATCAGCTGGCATAACCCATGTTTATGACATCTTTTGGCTCACAGTGTGTGCAGTTGCTCCCTAAGTGCTGAATGAATGAATGAATGAATGAATGAATGAATGAATGTCAGGTAGGAATCTTGGCCTGCAGATGCTCCAAGCTATAAAGATACTTTTGATATGCAGGGAAGAGAGGGAGAGCTGGGCCAACCACAGGCACATGATACAAGTACTCAGAGGGGCCTCTCTATAATAAAACTTCTACAGTTACTATATACTATGTATTCAGCCAGTTTTAGGGAATAAAAAGCTTTATTTCCTACACAGGATTAAAGCCAAGATGCAAGGGTCCCCCTCTCTCCTACCCCGCAAATATTAACACTGGCTTTATTTGACATCGACATATAAAGAACACATTCAAGATGTTTTCAGAAAGCTATGAAAAAGAAACTCCGGAAGCATCCAGACTAGGGTCCCTACACTTGCATAGCTGCCGCCTTATGGCGGGAAGGACTCAAAATGCATACCAAGCGTCAAATTCTTAAGGAACTTTATGAATCCTTTTGGGGTCACAAACCCTACCTTCAAGGTGGCAATCAAAGGTGTGGGGATCGGTGGAGAAGAAATGGAAGATAAAGTACATGTCACAGTCAAACCCTGGTTAGTGTGGGCAGATGCTGGGAACCACCCCTTCCTAGGCCTTCCTGCATAGTCAAGAAGACAAAGCAATTACTACATCAATTTTTATCTCCTGGTAAGCTTTTTGCTTGGCCAACGTTATATATGTAGCTTGAATGTCCCACAAAGCTTATTGTCTTAAGACTTGGTTCCTATCCTGTTGTGCCATTGGGAAGAGGTAGAAGCAGGAGGTTGGGTCTAGGGTGAGAACACTGGAAGGAAGGAAGTCTGAACACTGTGGACATACCTTTGAAGGAGAGCAAAGGACCCTGCCCCTCTCCTGTCTGTTCACTTGCCAGCTGCCTTGAGATGCATGGCTTTGCTCCCTAACACACTCACACATCGTGTGCTATCCTAAAACGGAAAGACGGACCAATCCACCACAGTCTCAAGGTTCAGAAAAAGCTCACTTTACACTGAGTACTTCATTCCAAGGAGTAACACGTGGTTGTGGTTCCCAAAGTTGGCCACGAATCTAACCACTTGCTCAGCTCATCTCTTGACCCTCATCAGAGATGTAGCAGGAACTACGGGGTCACCTCTATGCAAACGCAGGGGGCTAAGGGAGGACGTGATTAAGGACTGCCTGAGAAGCAAGGATTGCTGATGTAGACAATGCCAGCCAATCCGGAACCGTGGTTTAGAAGAGATGCTTTCTTAGGACTAATGGGGCACAGGTATAAAGGAGCTTGAAGCAGGGTTCAGATGAGCTTGCTGTGCTGTCTCTCACCTGTTCCTAGAGTCTGTGTCATTGACTCTGGGCCACCTCACCTCCTATCCCCAAGGACAGGTAGGGTCCGGCAGAGAGTATTCCAGGGCACAGGCAACACAGAGACGCTTCTGTTTACAGTAGATGGCGACTAACACAGAGACTCACAGCTGGGCAAAGTGAGGAGAGATTGCAGAGTCCAAAGCCCTAAAAGAAACACAGCTAGCCCAGCTCCTCTTCCCAAGGCTCAGGGATCCCTGTAGAAGAGGGAATGGGAAGAATGTCCGAAGCAGAGGTGGGTGACTCCGAGGAAACTGTGTGTTCTGGATATAGGACGGTTACGTGTATGAACTCATAGTTGTTGTCACGGCATACACAGGACGTGTGCAAGCATAAGCAGGACCAAATTCCAGCATGGAGAGAGGAGTTGAGCATGGAGTCCCATCCCTGGCTGTGAAGCTACTGGAAGCCATTAGCTGCGAGGAGACGGAGGAAGACTTTAGTCTAATAATAGCCTCTGGTATGCTAACCACACTCAACAGGAAGGCCATGCATTGACGAATATTTGGGCAGCACACATTGGCCTTGGTAGGTTTTAAAATAAAGATGGGTAGGGAAGGGGTGTGGATCTGGAGGAGAGAATCATGATCAGCATACACAAAATGTCTGAAGAATTAACAAAAACTGTTTAAATTCTGTTGCTCCAGTCATATTCCACAGCAACTGGGTCAGAACATCCAGAGGCAGGAGCCAAGGAGTCACTCTTGCTAATGGAAACCCTCCAAATGTGTGAACAAGAAGGCTAAACACTCATGCAAGTGTGAGGACCTGACTTTGGGTGCCCAGAGTCTGTGTAAAAGACAGACACACTAGCATGTCTGTCTGCACTCCCAGAGCTCCCACAGAGAGGTGGAAGGCAGAGGCTGGAGAGTTCCAGGGAGCTCATGGCTCATGGGTACACAGTAGTAGAAGTGGAGACCCCAAGGCTTCCCCTAGCTTCTGTATGTGCTCTGTGGCCTGCATGCATACACACACACACACACACACACACACACACACACACACTCCAACTCATTCTAGCACACAGCAAAGATTAGGTCCCACTGGTTATTACAGATGAATGGAACACGGGCTGGTTAAATTAGTTAACAGATACATGATGTTAATTAATATCAATAATTATACACTGCTCCAGAATGGAATAGTTTACAGACTCCAAATCTCTATTGTTTCACCACCAAACCTCTCTTGGAAAGCTTTTTGTAAGTGAACCATAAGTAGGATAGTAATGGTGGATCAATTCATCCCAGATATCAAAAAAAAAAAAAAAAAAATTTAAAAGGTGCCTAGAACACATAAATCTTTTTATGCTTTCTCATTCACAAATTGCTTTAACAAATCACTTTATTATTTAATCTTCACAACAAGACTGCAAGGTCAGTATGCTATGTCTACTTTATAAAAGATAAAACAAAAGACAAAAATACTTCTTCCCCCGATTTGGGAACAAACGGAGGCTCGGGTCTCAGAAAACGATGTTCCTTTCCTGGACCATCTGCTTCGGATGCCCTACTGATGGCTGCCCGCAAGACAGCATCAGCACCAAAAGCTGGTGCAGAGCCATGATGCTCTAAAAGTAGTATCCAGCGTATGATGCTCTAAAAGTAGTATCCAGCGTGCAGCCCAGCGGCCTGCAGCTGAGGATGGTAAGGGATGGGCCCGATGCTAAACAGTAGATGTACTTAAACCATTCTGAGGTGCGGGAGGGTGATTTTAACTTGTAACTTAGTCATGACAGTCCTGAGCAGGAGCTTTGTAGATGACACATTGTCTTGCAATGTCAAAAGTTCCCACCCACCCTCAGCATGTTAGGAAAGGAAGGAAGAGAGGGAAGGCAGAAGAGAGGGAAGAAGGAGAGAGATAGGAGAGGAAGAAGTATTTTTCAATAATTTTAATAAGCATATTTTAAGCAGATTAAATGTTATTTATTATGCTAACAAGCCTTGTCACTGTCTAAAAATCTCTTCCTTCCACCTTAAAAAAACCCTTTCAAGCCCAGCACTTCTTGGAACTGACACCCCATTGGCCACACATTGTCCTGGCTTCCTCAGCTCTTTCACTCTCTAATTTTCACCCTGCCTAATATAACCCTCTTAGGGAGAACCCACCACCATTTTGGTTTATGTTTAAAACTGAAACGTATTCCTGTTTCCAGGAAGTCCTCCTTGTCTCTCCCACTTTTTCTTCCCCTGTAATCCTTAGCACTCTGCAAAGCGCTTAATAATTTACCTCTCTCTCTCTCTCTCTCTCTCTCTCTCTCTCTCTCTCTCTCTCTCTCTCTCTCCTACTTGCCATTTCTGCTGGCTCCAGGGATATTTTTTCCCCACACCATCTCTCCAGTATCTAGAAAAACCAAGCAAGTGTTCAAAGAAATCTGTTGTAAGAAATTGATTGTCAAAGAGGCCACAGGAGAGGCTCAGACAAAGACACTGCCTCTACTACTGCTTTGTCTTCAAGAGTGTCTTTTGGGCCAATGAGGTGGCTCAGTGGGAGAAGGTGATACTAAGCCTGTTCACCTGAGTTGCAATTTGTCCTCTGACCTCCATGTTCATGCCTTGGCTCACATGTGCACACACACACACACACACACACACACACACACACAAATGCCCATGTAAGTAAATAAACTTAATCTTGAAAAGGTAAGGACCTTTTCTGGTTTGAGTTAACTTTACAACCTAAGGATGTCAGCAAGATGCATGACTAGCTGAAACCTTGGGAGAGAATTAAGATGAGCAGATCACTGTTTAGTGAGGAGCACTGGTGCCCTAGACATGACCTTCCGGTTGTCTGTAATTATTGGGAGATTGAGAATAGAAAGTAGAGGTTTCTAACCATGGGTGTGAGGCCCAACAAGGCTGCACACAGCCATGTACTGTGATGACACCTAATGGATCCCCTCAGGGAACTACTTTCCATCTTCTCACACCAGAACAGGCTTTGAAGAAGTCAGCAGGTTCCCTGACTCAAAAAAACATTAACTATTGACTGCTTTTAGATTTCTCAGAGTGAACTTGTGTTCCAGAAAGGGTTCTAAGGAATGTGGCACGTCCACCTGAAGCACCACGTTTGGTGGGGCTTCCCCACCACGTATGTGCACAGTTTCTGAGATGACACCATGATCCTGCTGTCTGTGTGGGGCTTTGCTCAGGAAAGGTCAGAGTGCAGAGAACAACTCAAATATGAGCGGGGATGATGATGGCCCCTAAAGCAACAATGGAGCAGAGTGACAAAGGGACAAGCCACTCCTCCACACTGCCCCCCCCCCCCAGGAAAGCCAGGTTTAGGAAGCAAAGCCCTTTCAGTAATGAAAGTGGTATTTATTAAATATTCCAGCAACTACAAATTCAAACTAGCATTCCCTTCAAAATAGTCACTTGGGGAGGCAATGTAATTACCTCAGCGACGCCATGATTGCTCTAAACATTTTGGGAATTCCTCTTTTAAAATCACCTTCACAGCTGCTTTAGGACCCATACGGAAAAACCAATATCATTTCATTATTGGCTTTACTTTATGTAACAAAACTGTTGTGGTTCAAATTTGGTTGGCTCTTGTTGTAGGTCAAAAACTGGCCTCTAGTCTAATGTTCTTCCATGTTGAGGGCACAGTGGGACAGGCTGAGCCTGATGTACACACAGTAGGGTCAAGGCTGGTGACTGGGAGTCTGTATTTGAATGCTTTTTCTGGTTTTCACTGTAAACCATGATCTAGAACATCTTGTTACTGGAATAGGAGTCGGCAGTGTCAACTAGGGAGAGGCTTGGGTCCCTAACGTTTACTGCCTCACAACGTATCTCTGAGTCCCCATCTTTAAGCTCACAGGCATACCCTCAGCGGGGCTCATCCCCTTTCCTATTGTGCAGTATTGGAAATTGTGTGACTTCTGCCTTTTCCTTGGAGACAGAAGAGACAGGAACGTCAGCTCCAGAATCAAAATTACCTGAAGTGAAACACTCAATCACGTAACCTGGAACACATAAGTCATGGGCTCTGTGCCTCAGTTTCACCTCTGTGAACTGTGTCTAATCATGGTACCTAGCCCCAGGCTGGTCGCCGTACTAGGACAACATACAATGCTGACCACGGCGCTTATTTCTTTCAAGCCTTGCTTCCTCCATCCTAGTGCCTCAGACTCCCAAGCGCTGGGATGGCACGTGTACATGACCACACCTCGCTGCTTTTATCACTTCAAGTCATAAATTATAAATCCGAAACTCCAACCTATCAGCTTTTCTTATTGACCAGATACAAAATTGAATTCCTTACTGGCTAAGCTTCTCAAATTATTCTAGCTCCTCAGCTCTTATTTAAAGACATCAATAACTGTATAGTCATCAAATCCCAAATCAAATTTATTTTGGATTCTCCCTCCAGCCTTACACTACATCCTAGACCATCACGTATACATGTGTGTGTGCATGCCCTTTGTGTGTGTGTGTGTGTGTGTGTGTGTGTGTGCGCGCGCGTGACAGAAGAGTTAACATTAAGACACCATTGCATACCAGACCAAAGCACAAAATAGGTACCATGTCATAAAAATTTCACAACCACTTTGTGCATAGTTCAAAGTTCAGTTCCATTGTGACATCCATTTTGAAGATATTAAACCCAAGCTACTAAAATGTGGCCCAACTTTCCAGGGTTTATGCAAAAAAAAAAAAACAAAAAACAAAAAAAAAAAAAACCCAGAGCTGTGGTGTCTGCCACACAACTCTGCTGATATTCTGTTTTTAAATAAAAATAATTGGGATGGGCCACACCCAGCATCCACGGGAAACTGAGGCAGGAGGACTGCAAGGCTGAACCCAGCCTTTGGTATATGGTAAGACCCTGTCTCAATAAAGCAACCATTAACAATAACTTCAGATCAAAAGATTTTATTATTGCTATTACATGTGCTGAGTTCAAAATACAGAGTACTCTAACCACAACCCTACGATCCCAAACTCCACTTTTAGAGATGAACAAACTCGACTCAGAGAAGGTGAGCTATCACTCCAATGGAGTACTACTTAGGCCAACACAGTCACCAACTAAGTCTCTAGTGCATTACCTGGCCTTGTGATGGCCAGGCATCTGTATTATGCTAAGGAAACCCTCCCCCTATATAACCGTCAGCACCATCTCAAAGATGTGGTCATCATGTTATGTTCAATGTGCTTAATGTTAGAAATAACACTTCTAATTCCACAAGGCAGGCATTACCACATCGTGCAGACCTGAGAGTCTGGTTGGTGGCATCTGTTACGAGTGGATGTAGTAGTGGATTCCATGCAGCTCTGCATCTTCCCAGGTTTAGTAGAATGTGTTAGTGCCCATCCTGGCTCCTGAATGCTGCTCCTCACAGGGGTCCTCTCTAAAGCCCGAAGCTTGGCTTTCTCTTCTGAATCACCAGGAATTGGTCTCACCTGCATTTCCTGGCGGGTGGGCATAGCCACCACCTATCATTTGCTGACTCTTAGAGAAGTCCCAGACTGTCTCCATGGTAACAGAGTCAGCAAATCATTTTCCTGCTTAATTTCCCCTCTTTCGACATACATGGCAAAAGTCAGCCTAACGCTGCCTTCCACCAGCAGCCACCTCTAGCCTTAAGTTATATTTTCTCTGGTCAGTGGTTTCCAGGTACATGGAGTTGTTAGCAGTGTGACTTTTGGGTCTTTTAGAGGGGAAATGCTGAAGGTCATGATGTGGTCACCAAGAAACATACCCTGCCCACTTTGCCCTATTTCAGGTTTCTTTTTACAGCCAATGGTCTCTGAGCTCTCCTTGAAAATAGGTATCAACGGAAAACAACTGACTCAATGAGGTGTGATCGTTATAGATCCTTTCTAGTATCACACACGCACGCACACACACACACACACACACACACACACACACACACGGGAGAGAGACACACATACACACACAAGGGAGACATATACACACACACTCTCACACACACAAATGAAAGAGGGAGAGAGAGAGACAGACAGACAGACAGACAGACAGACAGACAGACAGACACAGAGACACAGAGACACAGAGAAGGGAACTCATTCTTTTTCTAGGTGATTCCTGGAAGTTTTGGTCCAGCCTAAGCTAGCTGTATAAGATGGAGGCAGTTCCACTCCAGGACCTGGGTATAAGGAAAGAGAAGGGTCTTCCCATTCCTAGGTTTCTGTTGGTTATTTGTTGTTTTGTTTGTTTTATTTCTGTTTGGTTTAGATTTCAGTTTTTCTTGTTGTTGTTTTTCTGTTTGGTTTTTGGTTTCTTTTGAGTATAAGAAGTTGGTTTTGTCTTTAAAGGGCCTCATAGATCCCAGGCTGACCTGAAATTCATATCTTGCAGAGTAGCTAATTCTAAGTCACTGTGCTAAGCCAGAGAGAGTTGTGAAAAAAAAAAAAAAAACTTCCTGATAACATCATTTTTCTCATAGAAACTGACTACCCATAAGTTCCACTAACATGAGAAAGGCTTTTTATTTTTATTTTTATTTTTTTTAAGACAGTCTTACTATGCAGCCCTGACTGGTGTGCAACTCACCATGTAGACCAGGTTGGTCTCAAACTCACAGAGATCTGCCTGCCTCCGCCTCATGGGTTCTGGGATTAGAGTAATGTACCACCATGCTCAGGCCCTGGAGACAGCTTTAGATTTTGCTCCCCTCCTTGTGTGGATGGCTCTGCCTCTAGCCATGTGCCCATCACTTTAACAAGCTCCTTCCTGCCTTTGAACACTCACTACCAGCCTGAAGCATGCCCCATTCTGAACATTCTTCGTGTTGATAATTTTGCCTAATATTTTATTGTTATTGGACCTATGATGATTTAAAACTTTGCCTTCCATTTCCCTCCTGTTATCACATAGCTAGAACAGAACGAAAATCACGAATGTTTAATACAGTTTTACTTGATCTAGACTTCGTGAACAGGCTCATCTTTGGAAAACGTCACTCTGAGCTTCTAAAGAGACAGAGGGATCCTGGCAGAACTCGGGTCTTGACTTGTTTTACTATCTTCTGGCTGATGGGAACAGTCAGGTATAGTCTTAAAACTTGGAAGAGAAACACCGGTAAAACTTGCCACTCTGTTACGTCCCATCAGAAAAAATAAAAACAAGCCAATAACGATATTGATTGCCTCTCTGAGAACATTGGCGAACCATCCCCTTTCTAATGTCACTAGACTCTGCCTGGCTCCAACTTTCCTATCTTGGACAAAAGTTGAGCTCACATTAATTTTTATAAGTTGTGACAATGATAAGTATCCAAACTTCAGCCATAATTTATTCATGGGGTGAACCAAAAGCCAATGTTTTCTTGATGGCATCCTATGTGACTTCTACTTATGCCCTGCTCTCTGGTACCTAAACATTACATACATACATATTACAACATTTTCCTCTGGGTTGAGTTTGGAAAGTTTGCTTCATTAGGCAGCAGACATAGAAAAGGGCTTCACCTCTTAATAGTTGCATTTAAATGCATATACAAACATTTCACTGGAGGTAGCTGGGCCTGAAGGTTCACAGGGAAGTTGCCTATTAGATATATGGTCTATTTCCATGCCCCAAAGTTAATGCTAGGATGCATGAGAAACTCTCCTAAAATTCAATCTGAGCTACTTATGCACAGGGACCACTGGATTGGCCGCCACACAATTATTTTAAGATGTTAGAAGGAGCATTTCCCATCTTTCTTATGCTTGGAAATAGTTAGATTTTATGGTTGCTGAGTCAGAGCCAAAAATATATAATTTTATGCCACAATATACAACCTTTCCCTTTAGCTGTGAAAATTTATATGTACATATTTATGTGCATATATAGATAAAAATCTTCATAAACAGAGTGGTCCATTTGAAATGAACTGTATTTAAAGCATGCACTTTCTGGCCCTGATGATATTACTACTATTTAAGAAAAAAAAAATCAGTTCTCTCTGTAACTTACTGAACCACAAACAAATGCCCTAAACTGGTGTTCAAGTGCATGCAGTTTTTTCCATTAACCTTTCCCTGCTTCTACTTTGTGTGTGTGTGCACGCTCAAGTCGGGGGGACAGTGTGCATGTCTGCAAGTGCATGAGAACTTGTATGTGGAGGGCAGATTCCAGCCTTGTCTATTGTTTCCCAGGAGCGGTCACCCTTGGTTTTGCTGACAAGGTGTTTCCTTAAGTTCTAGGCCTCACCAGTTAGGAGAGGCAGGTTGGGCAGCAAGTCTCGTCTCCCTGATACAGAGGTTCCCAGCTCACACCCCCACAGCTGGCTGTTTGAGCTGAGGATTAAACTCATACTCACTCGCTCAGCAAGCATTTTGCCAACAGTCTCCACAACCCTGCTAATATTTTAGCATGTACATTCTTAGTATAGCTAATGATGGCAGGCCTGACCTCTGCATGGGACAAACCATCTCTACTGGGTGGTTTCTACATCTCAGCTATAGTATTAGCTTGCTTTGGTGTTCTCTTGAACATGTTTATAGGCCTCATCTTCAAGTCCAGGTCAGCCTCCAGTTCATTAGCTGCGTTGTAGACAACAAGTGCACTGCCCACCCAGCCTTCTGACTGTGGCAGACATTATTAGTCAAGCATGATATCCTACTGTACATATGTCAAACATGGACTCGGAATATCTCTCTGTTACAGTAAATCTCCAACCCCAATAAGCCCATACAAAGAACACACAACTCAGTTATAATATTTTTAAGCTGCATGCCTAGATTGGGCAGATGTACCACTCACTACACTATTCCCTGACTGTGAGACACCTTGCTACTTTCAGCTTCTCCAGGTCATATGGTTCTGCTCCATCTTCCTTCCACCTCCTCTTCCTCCATCTCCTTCCTCTCTCTCCCTCTCTAAAACCTCCATCCCTACATTTCCTTTCCACTGCCCAGCCACTAGCTCTGGCCTTTATTTGACCAGTTAAACTGGGGAGAAAGTTCACACGAAATCACCTGAGTATGTGATCCACTCCTCATCCTCGCAGCCCCTCTTGAGGAAGCAGGGTTAACATCAAATTACAAACAGCCCCAGGGCAATCCTCAACACCTCTCTGCACAGCACTCTAATAACCAGCGGTCAGTGAGTCAGAGTAACCAGAAACCTACACTAGAGAAATCTCTTTAAATCACCTGCTTGCCTCCTTCTAATAACTTTTTTTTTTCATATTTTATACAAATGCATCACCATTCTTGGCTCTTTGTCACTCCATGCTGCCCTCCTCCACCTACCTCTTATTGGTCTCTATTCTCTGCTAATCATCCAGCTTCAGCTTTCATGTTCCACATCCATGCTTATTACATGCACATACAGAGTTGCACCTCCATTCTGCCCATAAGAGACAATGCAGCGTTAGGCTCCCTGAATTTGCCTCCTGAAGGCTCTTGATCTGCCAAGCACCATCAGCCGCACAACATGGCAGAAAATCAACATGCAGAAATCAGAAGCCGGGATCGCTGGCACATGCCCATAATCCTGGCATTCAGGAAACTGAGGCAGGAGGATTGCTGGGAGTTCAAGGCCACAGAGCGAGATTCTATGTTAAGAACAGAGAAATGAGTAACTTTTCAGTATATGAATAGGAAATTACCAGGAAAGGGAAGGGGAGGGAGGAATACCATTCAATAGAGATTCAAAAATATAAGCTGACCATCCAGGAAACCTAGGCAGCCCTGAGGAGGTGAAAGATCTCTACAATGAAGACGGTTACAAGCCAAAGAGGGCAATTAGAGAAGACTCGTGAAGGTGCAACTGCCCCTGTGTTCATCTGTATCCTCCCTTGCTCTGATCTTCTGAGGTCAGAGACCATAAGGAAGCACCGATTTGTGCTACACTGTGATATCTCTCTTTCCAGGCTGTGGCATGCATCCCATCTTGAATCTCTCTCACCTCAATTTTGGTGTCTGCCAGCCGGAATCACCACCCCGTCTTTATCTTTCATGAATGCCCTTCAGGGTTTGTTCCAAGTATGTAGCCATAGAATAAGGTGATCTAAGAGCAGGTCCCCAATTAAGAAAAGTGGATCACTGTGGTCCTGTAGCCACGATGTCAAAATACCATTGTCAGTGTTACAAGACATTGCTGGTCCACTCTCGTTACCATCTCTAACCTGTGGCTCAAGAGGGCAGAATCCCATGGCTGACAACCTCTGACCACCACCAGATGTGGGACTAGATTCACTGTTACATCACAATGTCATACTAGAACCCCAAACAAAACAAAATGTCAAGGTGTGTGTGTGTGTGTGTGTGTGTGTGTGTGAGTCAGAGACTGTGGTAGTTTGAATGAGAAAGCTCATAGATCTGAAAAGTTGGTCCCCAGTTAGTGGGACAATTTGGCAAGGGTTAGAAGGTGTGGTCTTATGTCTTACGTGTCCCTGGGAGTTAGCTTTGAGGTTTAAAAGCCCATGCCATCCCCAGTTAGCTCTCTCTCCCTTGTGTGCTTATGGACCAGGATGTGAGCTCTCAGCTCCTGCTGCAGCACCATGCCTGCCTGCTGCCATGCTCCCTGATAGGATGATCATGGACTCTGTCTGCAACTCTGAGCCCCAAATAAACTCTTTCTTCTACAAGTTGCCTTGGTGTTTTATCACAGAAAAGTAACTAAGACGGAAGTTCACACTGCATGTCTTCCTCAATTCCTCTCCACCTTAATTTTTAAGACAAAGTCTTTCACTGAACCTGGCCTCAGAGATTTGCCTAGACTGGCCCGGCTAACAAGCCCCGGGGTCCTTCTGCTTCCCACTTAACTAGAGTTGGAGTTATATAGGTACACTGTCTATATCTGACTGTTGTTTTGTTATTGAGGATATAGCTCAGGTCCTTTATCTTGCACAGGAAGCATTTTAGCAATGGAGAAATCTCCCAAGTGCCTAAAAGGTCAAGGTTCTGGTGGGGCACAGTAAAAAGGTCACTGAGTCCTGCTAGAGACTACAAAATAGGGCGCACGGCTCAGCTGAAGTCAACGCGTAGATTTCTGAGGCAGGGAGGGATTCACACAACTTTAGAACTTCCACCAAGCATCTTTTCACTTGTGAGCTTTTAACACTGAGATGGATACCAAGTACAGAGCACACACTCAGGAACCATGCGACTGAGTTACCAGAAGTGCCTTCTTAAGAATCCCAAGTTTGAAGTAAATGTAGAATTTTGTGTTAGGCCCTAATTCAGAGTTATTTGAAGGTGTACTTGTCTATGAATTGGGGATTGGACATACCTGTGTGGCACTGAAACTCAGAACAACAGGAACAAGCTAAAGAAAAAGAACTGGGTTGAGAACGTTGTAAGATTTCATAAATGTTAGATGCTTTCCTGGACAAAAGACTGAAAGATTTCTGTTTCCTGTGGATTGAGGCTGGACGTGATGGGACAAACCAATAACCTCTGCATTTAGAAGAATTAAGACGATTAAGATTTCAAAGCCACCCTGGGCTACATGGCAAAACGCTATCTCCAGAAATGTTTATAATGGATTAAAATTCCTTTGACTCTTGCCTAGAAACACAGATCCCTATGGAAGCCGTCCCTGTTTTTTAGCTCTGGGCTCTCTTGTCACCACTGTCTCCTCTAGGGTGGGGTAGTTGTGCAAGGCTCTGACCATTCCTGTGGAGAACCAAAGGGGACAACAATAACATTTGTAGCGTCTCTCATTTAGATGATATTTACAGAGCAAGGGGAGAGGATTAGTCAACCAACAGTTTGCCACACAAACGTGAGGACCAAGATCCGATCTCCACCTCCATCGACAGTCATGTGAGAAAATAGAAAACTGAAAAGAGCCGTGTGGGGCTGTGGTCCTGGGTGTTGGGATGATCGTGATATACCACCCATATGTATGAAGCAGTTGAAGAACAAATAAAAATACTATTGCAGATAAGAACGTAGTCTCTCCATCGACTGAATAGGAGTAATTAGGATTCAGTGGCAGTGCAGCACATTCTGAAATTTCTAAGAAAAACTTATAAGAAACTACTGAGGTCTCTTGAAACATTCTTTCTGGACTGTCCTTCCTGGAACACAGCCACCATGCTGTGCAAAGGCCAGGGCTCAGGGCCTTAGGTCAACATCCCCTCCTACATTCCCAGACAACAGCCAACATCAACTGCCATGTAAGTGACCCATTTGGCCTTCTGCCTGTCAAGGCCTTCTGATGTAACTGTATCCAGAGCCCTACCTAGCCAACATCTATCTGTGGAAGAGACCCAGAGAAAGACCCGAATGGCCTTGCCTTTCCAAACCATGAGCAAGATGAAATAGCATCTTTAAACTACCAGCTGGTAAGGTAGATTTCACATGGTTGCATGTAACTCGAGAGAACTTGTTACAAAACAACATTCTATCATAGAAATCCAAAATAGGGTTCATGGCCTTTGTGACCAAATGATAGACACTGGCTCTCAAGACCTGGAAAAGGTGGCTAATGAAACTGGAAAGAACCTCAAGAAAGTACGAATTTGAAAGGTAGGGAGAAAAAGAAGTGTCAGGGAGTGGAGAGACACTGAGTTAAACACGGACAGAACAGTTCACAAAAAGCTTGCTTGACTAGAGCGCTGTGGGATACAGAAGAGACCAGATGTGATGATGGCAGAAGGCTGAAAAGTGCTTCTCAGAGCCACATATAAAAAATACTCAGGAAGAGAGGGGTGGGTTCAAGAAAAGGTTGTTTAAGGCTGGGCATGGTAGACAAGGAACACAGAGGGAGGGGAGATGGTTTAAAACCACTTCAGGAAAACTTAGAGGAATTTGAAAGTAAGCTTTCTCCTCTCCCGCTCTTTCAAAAAGTATTCTTCAATAAAGACATGACTAATTGCCTGAAGACTGAGATCAAATCCCAGCTTGGCTGAAGATGGCCCCACAGAAGGTCTTCACT
This sequence comes from Mus pahari, assembly GCF_900095145.1. NCBI lineage: Eukaryota > Metazoa > Chordata > Mammalia > Rodentia > Muridae > Mus > Mus pahari. The sequence goes on along the minus strand of NC_034594.1, from coordinate 159,602,812 downwards.
CAAGTCTGCTTCTCCACAGCAGCCTCGGGTGGGTTACACGGACCCAGTGGGTTGTGCTGTAATGAGTCCCATAGCCGAGAGTCTGACCAGAAAACAGCAGCGGTCATAGAATGGAAATAGAGTCCATCCTTCTCCAGGGATCACTCTTCCAATGGGGACCTGAGCTTCCTTTCTCATAGCTGCATACTTGAGAGTGGAGACAAGTATCAGAGAACAAGAGAACTGCCCTGGAGTAGCATGAACAGAACCAGCCTATAGACTGGAACACGTCAGAGGCTGTGTGTAGACCAGCAGCTGCTCTGGCCTCCCTCCTGTCTCCCTTTTTTTCATCTGGATGTGTTACCCTTGTACTACCATGGATTGGTGGGTGGCAGACAATCTGTCCTGAACCATGTTCAAACACACAGCTCCCGGAATCCCCATGCTTCCTGAACTTGAACTGTTTATTCGTTGATTTGCTGTGTTGACTTGCTGAACTGGGTATTAATTATTTCCTTGGGGGCTGGGTTTTTTGAGACAGGTCTTTACCTGTGTCCTTGCTGCTACAATTGACTCACTATAAGGCTCTCACCTCAGCCTCCCACCTGCTGGGCTTAAAGTGTTACCCACCACATCCAGTGGACGTGGTTTAAATAGCAAAACCCTGGGTATTAGGTCACTGTTGCAGTGAAAAGAAAGTTGGGGATCTTGAGTTTTTGTTATCTGAAGATAAACAGTGGGTGATGACAGATATCCTCCAGTTCTTCCCTTTAAGGATTTGGACAGGAGAAAATGAAATCCATGTTAGTTGTTTTCCTGGTCCTTTAGTGTCCCATCTTCTTAAGACTGGAGAGGTCTACAGAGAAAGGGCTTATTTAGTTGACTATTCCAGTTTAAGTGCAGAGCATCAGGACAGGGAGGCTCTGGTGCTGAACTCACGGAAGATGGCAGCACAATGACCAGAGTGAAAACGAAGGGAGATGTCCCATAGAAAGATGGACACCAGGCAATGTGGGAAGGACCAGACCTGCAACTCAAGCCATCTGTAACTGCAGCTACAGGAGAGTCCAGACTGTCTTCTGGTGTCTTGGTCTCTATCGGCCCTCTCACACACACCTCTCCTCTCTCACACACAAACTCTTTCTCTCTGTCTCTCTCTGTCACTGTCTCTGCCCCCATACACACATCAATAAAATCAGTCTTTTAGAAACATTCCCATCACTTTTCAAAATTGTCATAGTTTTTAGTCAGTTATACTAGGGACCAAGCTCCCTGATCATAAATCTTAAAGTACATACTTAAACCATTCTAAGCCACCGGTTCATCCATAACACTATCTATTCATAAGATTCACCAAGCAGATTTAGGGTATTATACAGAGAGAGAGAGAGAGAGAGAGAGAGAGAGAGAGAGAGAGAGAGAGAGAGAGAGAAACTTAAAATTTTAAGCTTCCTGCTACTTTACTAAGTGAGTACATAAGTCAGAACTAAAGATGAAAACTACTAAGGCTGGAATAACTCTTGAAGAAGAAGTCTAAATTTGTCCCTGGCCTTAGAAGCACCATGAGCTCTGTCTTTGCCTCCAGGTGACATGGAAGCAGAAGGTAGTGCCAACTTATCAGCAAGCAAGTCTTTGTATGTTGGCATGCTGCAAAGTAGGCAAGGCAGAAGATGGGAATTATCATAGATCAAGTGTTTGTTAAAACCAATGTCCTAAATTTACTACAAAACAGAAGGAACTCATCCTGTTCATAAGACCACAACCAGGAGGTTTGCAGCACTGCTGGTATCTCAGAGCTTGTTCAGAAAACATCCTTAAATAAACCTAATGACCATACTGGTTCTCCAGGATGAAAAGTGGTGAAATCAAACAGGCAGAGGTAGAAGATCTCCTCCCATAGGAAAAAAAAAGGAAAAGATACCCACAGAAAACAGGGCACCCCTGTCACTATATATGCGTGACAAAAAATGTTTATATTGTTGAATGTGTGTGGTCTCTATCAGAATGTATGAGTATTGCCTCTTCCAGACTTGACAATTTAGGCATGTCCAATCTTTTTACACACACAACACTACATTAACATCTAAAAGAGCTGTGCTCTAGAACTGCACAATCAAGTTACAAAACATTACCATAAAAAGAAATCACATAATCTTTGAGTTCACAGTTTGCCTTAGGGGTCACATGCATACTGCAGTGACATGGCCCAGGGTCACTAGTTAGACATGCCTGCTAGAGAATCCAGAGCTTTGTGGGATGCTTGCTGCATGGTTGATGACTGATGAGTGCCAGCCACCCAGAAAAGCGCCCCACCATACCCGTGCATATTCCAGAGCCCCATCCATGCATACGCAAGAGCATCTCCTTTCTACATGCTACCACACTCTTGGTTTTAGGGCGATGAGAAGTCAAGTACCCCACTGACCTATAGAGCCCAACGTCTCCAAACGCTCCCCTACCATCCCCCACCAAGCCTCTCAGCTCCTCTCCTATGCTTGCCCTCTTGGGTCTGTGTTCTGCTCTGCTCTCTCACTCAAACACAATAGCCATGCTGTTCCCTCCCCCAGGAAATGTTCTTGCTCAGACACCTGTCAAGTTAGCTTCCTTAAGTCCCACTCAAAATTCACTCCCTCACCAATGTCTTCTCTGCCCATCAAAGCCTCTCAGGGTTCCACCCTTTCCCTCTGTCTTCTCCGTACCCTGTACCGTCACCATAGGTTCTACACCACGGCTCTTTCTCAGCTACCACATAGACTCCATACACCCCAGGATTTTTGTCTATTTCGTTTACCATCCTGAATCTAAAATCCATACCTGCCCAGGATAAAGAAAATAAATTAATAAGTGAATGAATAAATGAATGAATGAAATGACTTCATAGCAGAATACTTCTAATATCCAGTTGATGAATGGGCAACTTGGCAGTAGGCTCTCTTCCAACCCACAGAACAGTAGTTTTGAAGATTTTTCTCAATGGCAATTTTTACATACATGAATGAAAGATTTATTAATGTTTTTCTCCCTAAGACCCTGATATCCTATGCAGTCTGCTAAAGTGTCTGGATTCTAGGTAGACATTAAAGATAAAATAGATTAAGGTAGGTACTTTTCCATTTTATGGATATAAATATCTTAATTACCTTGAGAGGAATGTAAAAAAGTCATAAAGCCATCACTGTGGGTAATAGTGATTGCTGGCAGCTCCTAACTCTGGTTGTCATCACACTGGCAAAGTCCCAGATAGAGTATAACAATTTTCTACTAATTCGGACCAAACTAATAACATCCCATAAGGTTCTTGACATGTCTAAGGCAAATGCTCTGCAATATCTACCAGACTTGCAGGCAAGGTCTCATCCAAAGACTAGACATGATGCCCACTTGAAATATTGCATAATAATATGCAGGTGACATCATGTCTTAGAAAGTTATGGGGAACGCGGTTCCCTCCATCATCCCTCATATTCTGAGACTCCTTCTGTTCAGATACGTTTTCTGGAGTCTAGCTAGGATGTTTTCTCTTCTTACTTGGACGGTGTGGATGAAGGGCAGAAAATCAGGCAATTGTGGTACTGAGAATGGAGCTGCCCAGACACCTTCTACTTTTAAAGGCAGGATGAGATTACTAAGGGCCACTTCTCTCTTTCTTTCTCTGTCCACCAGTCAAGACGATTGTGGTAGTCATGGAGTTAGCAAGAAACTGTTGTTAGAGAATTTGGTTACAGCATATGGGATCTGAAGAATCAGCCTGGTTGAACCAACCTCAGAAATCTTCAACTTCCTGACCAGAAAATCGACACCTGAAGAATGTCTGATGCAGGCTGGGGTGAAAGTATAACTGGCACGTGCTGGCCAAGCAAGCATGAAGACCGGTGTTTCAGCCCCAGAACATCCTTTTTGGTTTTTTGTTTTTGTTTTTGTTTTTTTGAGACAGGGTTTCTCTGTATAGCCCTAGTTGTCCTGGAACTCACTCTGTAGACCAGGCTGGCCTTGAACCCAGAAATTCGCCTGCCTCTGCCTCTCAAGTGCTGGGATTAAAGGCATGCGCCACCGTGCCTGGCATCCAGAACATCCTTTTAAGGACCAGGTACTGTGGCTGCACTTGTAACCCTGACACTAGGGAAGCTGAGGCAGGCAGGTGATGGAGGTTGAGGCTCCTGGCCAGCCAATCTTATGTGACCTGGGATTCCCCGGAGAAACAAAATGGATGATGCATAAAGAGCATGATATGGAGTTGACCTCTGACCTACACACACATGTGTATACATGTGCACCTGCACCCTCACACACACAAGAACACACACACACAAGAACACACACACACACAAGAACACACACAAGAACACACACACACAAGAATACACACACGCACATATATTCCCTCTACACATATACACACATACAAAAGAGCATATAATTTACAAAACTATTAAGTGCTTTGCAAAACTGGAAGTGCCCTAGCAATGACAGATATGAACATCGTTAACAACAAATGGAGGGAAACACAACGGAGCAGACAACCAATGGAGGCTGAGAAGGGATGCACCACTGAGCTTCATGTCCCATGTCACCTGAGCCTCCAAAGGCCACAAGCCTGCGTGGAGCCTCGCATATGTGCACATTAATTAAAGTGGACTGGGCTCCATGGAGTTTGGTGAGGACCAAATGAAGTTACATAGTTTAAAAAAAAAATAAATAAACGAAACCAAACGAGTAAGGGAAAACAAAACTCTATTGACCTAGTAGTAATTGCTAAGTCAACACTTCACGTTATTATATATACATTACACAAGCCATTTCTAAGACTTTTGAGTTTTCTCTTCACCAAATTGAAGCACCCTAAGGTTTCTTCTAATCTTTACTAAATAGTACTTTTGTCTCAGCAACTCTGGGTGTTTTTTGAGAGTCTTAATACTTTTTTAGAGACTATTTATAGAAGGTAATCTCTGTAATAATTCTGTTTTTAAAATGTCAAGCAGATGATGTGTATTTAATGGTTGACCAAAAAGTTAATTTTTTTTATATCTCACCAGAAGTTCCACTGCCCTCTGCCCTCATTAATCTTTGTCTTTCTAAGGTTCATCTCTTGAGCATTCTCCTAATCTAATAATAGCAGCTAGAAATTACTTACTGTGTGTGTAGCAGACCCTGTCCTAACTGTTTTGCTGATAGTAACCTTTAATTCCCCTGGGCAGTAAGTATACTACTAACCCCACCACGCATGGGCTAAACTGAGAATTAAGGAGATATACAGATCAACCAAGACTGTGCTGCTAGGGAATGGCTAGCGGGAGATATGAATCCAAGCTGTGTAGTTCAAGATCCTGAGACCCTAAACACCACACTGATCTTCTTAATGCAATCATTGGGGGCTCTGAGACCCACCAGACGCTTACCTTTGCTTGTGACTGGAGTTACTGGAAACCTGTCAGAACTATGCTCCTCACATTATAGATGCAACTTCAGAGTATAGCTGTATCCAACAGACTTGCCACAGCCAGGCATTGGAGTCAATATGATTGGACTTGCTTGATGCTCAACTCTAATCCTCACCATTACGACCAACAAGAAGGGTTCTGGCCAGATGGCACCACATCTAAAGGTTCCTGCCCCCAAATCTCACAACTAGAGTTTGATCCCTGGGACCTACATCATAAAAGGTGGACGTAGAGAACCAATTGTGCACACGTTGTTTTATGAACGTTGCATGTGGCATGCGTGTACATGCATACACACACACACACACACTAGATAAGTAAACATAAATCTTTTTAATAGAGTGGTATGGAGGAGCTGTGGTTTGTTTGAGTGTCAACCACTGTCTGCCTGGCTCATGTGGCAGGGCTTTTATAGTCACACAGAGGAATGAATTGTATGCGAGACTGTTTACTCTCGGGGACGGGGAGGGGGGGATACGTTCTTTGACTTCAGTTATCCTCCTGCCCCATGTGGACGGTAAATATGAGACCTTACAATACAGATGTCTAATGAGGGCAACAAAGGCCAGTGAATCTGATTTCAGGAGTGACTGAAGAATTTCTCATCCTGATCCCGGCTAACAAAACTCAAACAGCCTCATTCATGACTGCAAACTGGCTTCAGACAAACGTTGCATAAGTCAATTTTAATCCCAAACACTTCTTGAGACATTTATAGACTCGGCTTTGTCTCAGTGCACAGTGTCTTATAGAGGCTGTTTGTATGGCTTTGACTAAATTAAAGTGACAGGAACTATTTTTCTATGACAATGGCCCCAGTAGATGGGATAGCCCTTCAACATTAATCTCTGCAGAGTTGAATTCCAAAAACAATCCAGCAGCCGACCCTGTAAATATTCGGCTTCTCTCTAGATTTGCCCTAATGAACAAATCCTAACCTCTAACATAAACCCAATAAACAGCAAGTGAAAACATAAATAGTCATCACAACATGTCTTCTGTATTGCTAGCCTTTTTCCTGTGGATTTCTTCTGAATCCATTTGGTTCTCACTTGTCATAAAAGCTTGGCTGATTCTTACAGCATCACCTGTGTAGTCTTCCGTTGGCTTGGCTGTTGGCTTGCCTTGATTTACTTAGGAGACAATGTCCCTTGAGTAAATACTGTAATGTTTTTAAAATAGCAGAGGCACTATTTGAAACAAAGGTTGGGTTGGAAGGTAAATGTAAACTTGAAGTTTAATTACATTCATGTCTTAATGTAACTTCTTAGCCAGAGATTTAAAGCACTCTACCGCTGAGCTCCAACTTGTCTTTCCAGTTTGGTTCCTTCCTGTCTGTTATTGGTGTGGGAGAAAATGTGCAGGCCTTCGGGGTCAGTTGGAGTATTTGTACAAAGGCATTTACTTGGCAAATATTACACACAGTTACAGGGATAGGTATAAGGGACACAAAGATGAGAAAGAATAACAATAATAAATGCTGTTTCGCTGCTTTGAGTGGCTCATGACTCTCATGGTAGGATTTGCATAATTATAATTATAACACGGTAAATACAAAGGGAGGAAAATGCATATGGAATATGGTGGGATGCACCCTGTTTCTTCCAGAGGTAACTGCCATTTTTTTTTTTAAATCTTAAATGTCCCTGAAAAAAATCCAAGTATTAAAAGTGTGGTTGTCAGCTTAGTGACACTCTCAGGAGGCAGTGGTGACTTCCAGGGCTTGGGTCTTGTAGCAGGAGGTTGGGTCAATGGGTAGGTCCTTGAAAGGAAACTTGGGACACCAATCCATTCCTCTGTCCCTCACTTCCTCTCATGCTCTCAGATCTCTGGCTGCCATGAGTTAAGCTGCTTCCTTGTCAAATGTTCTCTCTGTGTGTTGACTCATCATGAGCCCCAAAGACACATCCTAACAGAGGCTAGTCTAGAATCTCCAAGCTGAGCTCAAGCAGCCTTTTCTTATTTCAAGTTTTCTATCTAACTTTGCTTTTCTTGTAGCCTCAAAGTGGATTAACCAGCACCTTCCATCTAAATAACCCCCGCACTGACTTTCTCCAGCTGTGTGTCAGTCCCACGGCCAGCCTTCACATCCATCCAAGTATGGAAGGACCTCTTCTAAGGGATCCACTGTAGCGAGTCCATCCCAACCCTCATTCAACATCCCTGCACATCTTCTCGAACAAGTCTTCCATCACACATTTAAGTAATTCTGAACTTATTATCCACACGACAGAATGAATTATTTCAGGTTTTTTTATTTTTCTTTTTCCATTTTGAATTACACACGCCTGTCTATATTTCAGTACCCGCAGAGAGTACAGAATCCATGGAGGCCAGAAAGGGTGTGTGTGTGGGGGGGGGGGTATATCAGCTTCCTCTGGATCGGGAATTATAGGCAGTTGTGAGCTGCCCAATATAGATGCCATGAGAGCAGCCAACATATCTCTCCAGGCCCAGCATAAGCATGCCTGTCTTCTTTATCTCTTACCTCCCCTAACCCCAAGGCTGGGGACTCAGAGCTTTACTAGACAAGTAACTGATCTACTCTTGGGCCAAATCTCTAGTTCTTTCTCTCTTTTAATGTGGCTTCTAATTCCTGGTGGGTAAAAAAGAAGCCCTTGGAATGTAAATGGCTCGTGTACTCTTCACTGTCCAGCCATACGGCTCCCGCCTGCTCCCATGCTTCCCTCACACAGCTCATTACACTTTGTTTTTATTGAGTCTCTATATACCCCTCTATCTGAGGGTGGTATGTTGTGTGAAGCAAGGCCTCACTCTGTGCCCAGGCTAGGGGCTGGAGACACAGCTCAGTGCATATCACTCTTCCAGAGTGCCTACATTCCACTCCCAGAACTCACATCAGACAGCTCACAGCTACTGAGATTTCAGCCTCAGAAGATCAGGTATCTCTGGCCTCCTTGGACATTCACACACACATATGTGGCACACAGACACACACAAAGGGACATACTTTCAGAGAGGCACACAGACACAGGACACACACAGACAGACAGACACACGGCAGACATTCATACAATCACACAGACACACTCACTCATGGGACACAGTCACACAGACACTCAGGCTGACACAGACACACAGATACTCATCAACACAGACACATAGACACTAACACACAGAGATGCGCAGACACTTGATTGAAAAAAATCTATATGGATAAGGAATCAGCCCAGGATGGCCTCAAGTGCACAACCCTCCTTTTGGTGTCCTGAGGACTGTGACTATAGGCATGCTCACCATGACTGACTCAAACTCCCATGGGGTTTCTCCATCCCCTCTACATGCAGCCCATTTCCCTCAGTTTCATAGGTCAATTTTCACATCTCAACACAAGCACATTTTTGTTAGTCCAAGTTTCCGTTGTCTTCCCATATCGGTTCAGTTCTTCTGGGTTCCACTTCCTCATAGTGTATCAGGGTGGTAATTCCACCGATATCTGTGAGGATATCTGATTAATAGCCAGTTCTGTTGAAAGGGTGTTAGCAACTGACAGGGTAGAAACCAGAACTATTTCTGCTCACAACTAATGCTTAGCTGCCATCCTAAGAGACAAGTCCAAAACTGAATCTCTGAGGACAAATGACACAAGAAAAGAGCAATGTGCCATCCTGGGAAGAGGGTTGGTGCAGCATCACCGTGTTGGGTGTGTAAGGGGTCACCCCCTCTGTGTCTTTTTTTTTTTTTTTTTTTCGAGCAAGGGTTTTTTTTTATAGCCCTGGCTGTCCTGGAACTCACTTTGTAGACCAGGCTGGCCTCAAACTCAGAAATCTGCCTGCCTCTGCCTCCCGAGTGCTGGGATTAAAGGTGTGTGCCACCACGCCCACCCCCTCTATGTCTTAAAGGCCACACAACCATTTATCAAGCAGAAGGAACACAGAAGCAAGCAGACAGAAACGAGGCGGTCTGTCACTGGTCACTGTATTTGGAGCTGGGTGGAGGAACCATGGCATATCAGACATAAGGCTGGAGAGACTCGAGGATAGAGCCATGGAAGGCCTCCTGTGCTCTGTGAAGTGATTTGGATGTGTGCTACCAGCCATCAGCGGAGGGTTGTAAAACAGGAGTGAAATAGTGTCCACACTGACATTTAGAAACATCACTCTCCTGACTGTATGAAGAATGTTGTTGACATGTTGATGGGAAAGACAGGGTGACCAGCTGGGAGACTGTGCTACAAGTCTACGTCAGAGATGATTCTCAAGCCAGATCAAAAGAGGTCAAAATGAGAGAAAAAACAAAAACTGTCTGTCTTGTTTGCTTTTTAAATCAGTGACTATTACTCTCTCACCATCTAGCGTTAGGACTGTTGGCATTATAGATGCATCCTTCACTACCCAGCTCTGTGTGGGTTTCAGAGATGAGAACTCAGGCCCTCATTTCTGAAAGGCAAGATATTTCCTCACAGAGCATGTCTCCAGCCCACAGACCCTTATTTCTAAAGGCATGTATTTTTATACCCTAATACTACAAGACTGCCAAGTAGAATTACTACTCAGACAAGCACCTCCACCTGTCTTGACCTGCAAATGATGTCTGGAGGAACAGTGGGTTTTGATACTGCTTAGCATGAAGGTGGTGTTGAACCCAGAGAAGCACCGTGAAGACAAGCCGGGGCCTGAAGGTTGGCCCTCTCCTGTCCTAGTTATGTAGCCCCGAGTTGCATGGGAGCCGCTGGGAAGTGGGCCTGTAATCATCCCCATCTTAATCAACACAATTCCCAATTCCAGATGCTCTGAAAGACAATTCACAAATCTCAGAGCTGAAGCTGAAGCAGAGTCACCTCTCAGCACGTAGAGCCTCCTCCTTTCATGGTTCTCCTTCCACTGAGATGTGCAAGTCTCTTTGTTTATGCCTATCCCCATTGACTGCCCATGACAGAAAGGAATACTGGGTTCCTAATGGCTTCAGTGGAAAGGATACATACTACCCACCACTGATAACATCTGCTTGACCTTGATTCTGGGCAACCCTGTATGTCTTAGCACTGCACAGTGGCTATGGTGCCTCAATCATTAACAATCAGTTTTGCTTGCTGTGAGACTAACCCTTGAGGACAGCTAGGCCATGGACTTACAGTGTGTGGCACCTAAGGAACCCTGAGAAATACCAGTCCTCACCCCTTCCCCTTCATCCATCCTAAAAGTGCTTCTACTGTGTTCCCAGTAACCTTACATCTTCCACTCCTGTCTCTATTCATGTTCATGGCTGCTCATATAAAACCCCAGTCCCATCTCTGTCCCGGTCAAAAGCTCACCAATTCTACTTGTGGTCTCAAAGCCATCTCTAATCTTCATGGCCAGAGGAAGCTCCTTGAAGCCTATCACACAGCGGATAACCCTTCCAGTTTGAACTTAGCAGGTGTTTGTTTGGGACCCACTCTTTCTGAGTCTCACTCTTTCTGAGGAAGCCTCAGGTACAGTTTCCCTGCAGGCAGCCACCAACCTCTAGTCTTCTTCACTGAGAGCAATGAGAAGGGTAAATTCCATAAGAGTGGGAGCCGAGGAGGCCATCTCACATGGGAGCCGAGGAGGCCATCTCACGTGGGAGCAGAGGAGGCCAGCACACAGAGCCTTGAAGAATCCTCCCAGTAAAGAGCTAAACATTTATTCAAACAACTCTGGAAAGACTGAGAATATAATTTGCCTCGAGAATATAATGTTCAGGTAATGGCTACCTGAAGTATTGGGATAGTATGAAGTGTCTTTATTTCATTTTACATAAGCACAAGAAAGCAAGTGTGGTTAAGGCCTGCTTATGTGGTGGACAGTACATATTTAACAACAACAAAAACAAAGGGACCCGTCTTTGAATGTGATGTTAACTAAGAAAAGCAAATATTAAAAGGCTTCCTTAAGAAGTCTGCATGTGTGTGGAGCGGGATGGTGATGTGGACGGTTTCAGCGTAATTTGATAAATGTCAGCAGCTTAAACTATTGAAACCTATCCGTCAGGTAGGGACACCGTTCCTGGTTAATCTGAGTAGATGCCAAGCCCATCTGTTTAGATACAGAAACTTTCTGACAGTAAAAGAGAGGTGGGGGAGGAGGAGCAAGAGGAGGAGGAGGAGGTGGTGGTGGTGGTGATGGAGCAGAAGGAGGAATGGAAGGAAAGAAGAGAAGGGGGTGGGAAGGGGAAGGAGGGGAGCAGAGGGGAGTGTGGAGGTGGGGAGAGAAGGAAGGGGAGAAGGAGGAGAGCTACATATTGGGATCAAGGCGACCCAGCCAAAAACGCCGATATTTTCCTTATCTCCACAGATACCTTGGCATGGGATAGGCAGAGGGTCAGCCTTGATAATAATCTTATCCTATGTACCTAGCCAGAGGGTAGGAGTCCCTCTAATGAATTGTAGCCACTGGTTTGGGGGGGACTGGCATGAGTTTCCTATGCTACTACCTTCTTCACCTTGACTTCACATTCACATTGAGACAGGAGGGTCTCAGACTTACTGGAAGACAGGTAGCTACTCTCCTGCCTCAAACGTCTTCTGGAGAGAACAGAGACACCTTTAATATCCACTCTATGTCTAAACATACACCTAACCCAGGACCTTCAAAGACACCCCATGTTGTCACGGACTCCTGGGCAACAGCCTTTGACTATAGCCTGCCCGCAGTGTTCCCAGCAGAGACATTTGTCCACTAGGATACAAGGACACCGCCATCCAGGGGAGGGAGGGAGGGAAGGAGGGGCAACGGGTCCCATGTTCATAGATGATACTCTCTGGGTCTAGACTAGCATCATAGGTCTTTCAGAGGTCACTGGAATTCGATGCTGTGTTCTGCACACCTCTGCCTTTCTATATAAAGGAGCCTGGAGAGCCTGGAGAACAGTGCAGTGTACCTTAAATCCCCTCTGACAGTCATGGGATGCAGGAGATCACACGAGGCTCTGGAGCATCCTGTAATGAAAGCTACGAAACCCATTGGCTTCCGAAGTCTTTAGGGGGTAAGGCACGCCTTAACTAATCTGTCTGGAAACTACAGGCTGTCAGAGGCAGGGTCTTGATACTGGAGGGATGGGTTTCAGGTGCAGAGTTGTCCCCTCACGAATTAGACCATCATAGGAGATAATTCCTGAGCCTTGCCTCTTCCCTCTATGGATCCACGTCACCATTCCTAAACTCTCCATCTCCATAGCACTGTAAAAGGAAGGCACGCATGAAGCCAGCAGACAGAAAACACACACTGCTCAGCAACACAGGGAGTCTGCCGCTGTGTTACCATCCTCTTGTATTTTAAGGAGAAAAAGAAAATCACAGCACAGAATCATGGCAGCACAAACCAGGTTTCTGATATTGAAAGAGAGAGAAAGCAGGGCTGGCCCCACTGTACCGTGTGCAACCATGTGAACCATCCCGGTAAACTATCCCTCAGTGAAGCTGGTTTTGCTTAGACCCACTCTGATGAGTCTTTTAAACAGCCTCATGCACTGCAGATGGTCTTGAACTCACTGTGTAACTGCAGATGACCACAAACTCCTGACCCTACCCCCAGCACCCCAAGAACTCTTATGTGATGTCACGTCTTATTTATTCAGCACTAAGGATCAAAACCAGAGCTTTGGGCACGCCATGAGAACACGCCACCCACCAAGGCAAATTCCCAGCATGCCTTTCTGACCTTTAAACTTTGTTTTATGTGCTTGTTGCAGGTTTCAAAGAGGATCACATGATCTTGCTCTGGAAAGGGCTGTGTACTTCTCCTCACTCTAGATGAAGAGGTCATCAACAGACTAAAGAAAGAATTCCACTAGGCGTGGTGGCTCACATCTTTAACCCCAGCACTCAGGAGGCAGAAGCAGGAAGATCTCTGAATTCAAGGCCAGGCTGGTCTGCAATCAGAGTTCCAGAACAGTCAGGGCTACACAAAGAACCCCTGTCTTGGAAAACAAAACAAGAAAGAAAGAGAGAAAGAAAGAAAGAGAGAGGGGGGAAGGAAGGAAGGAAGGAAGGAAGGAAGGAAGGAAGAAAGAAAGAAAGAAAGAAAGAAAGAAAGAAAGAAAGAAAGAAAGAAAGAAAGAAAGAAAGGAGAGAGGGAGTGAGGGAAGGAGGGAGGGAGGGAAGGAGGGAGAGAGAGGGAAGGAGGAGGAAGGGAGGGAGAGAGAGAAGGAGGAGGAGGAAGAGGGAGAGAGGGAGGGAAGGAGGAGGAGGGGAGGGAGGGAAGAAGGGAGGGAAGAGGAGAGAGGGATGGAGGAGGAGGGAGGAAGGGAATGAGGGAAGAAGAGATTGATTCCATCCAAGTCAGCCTTTTCACTGAAGAGCTCTGCCTCAACATCTGTAAATCACTGAGAGAGGCGCTTGCACAGCTGGAGAAACAGCCTCACTGCCCTGGAAGCACACCCTACCCACCCACCCTGCCTTCCTTCACCTACATAAAGTTAGGAAATGTGGGGAGGGGTGGTACTCATTAGCCTCACCCCTCCCTCCTCCAGGGACTGATCCTGTGAAATTCTGATGATCATCACTGCTCCTCCTCAAGCTGGAAATAACCGGTCCAAACCAGAAGAAACAGCAACTCCCCAACCGACTCCAGGAGTCCTTGCTCTGTGGTCAGATCACTGCTAACAAGAAAGGCCTTTGTAGGGCAGAGCCTGTGCCAGAAGGTCCCCTTCCTGGTTATCCTTGGCTTCCCTCTATGCTTTGCTTATAATGGTTTTTCCCCTTGCCTTCAGCCTATATTAGTTGGAACAAAGTGGCTGAATCGAGGGCGCAGGCATGTAGAAAAGGGGACAATCAAGCCAGGCAGGGTAGCTGTGAACAGGTGACAGAAATAATGCATGTCACGTGATGATAGCTGTAGCAGGGCAGAGGAAGGAAGCCCAGTGTTGCTAGAATTTTCCATGTTTCAAGAGAAGGTAATAGGTAACCAACTGATACATGTTAAATCAACTAATATATAGGTTTAGGTTTTCATTAGGATCTTGGAGGTATTTAATTTTAGTCAGTTATACTGTAGCAGATAAGCCAGAACAAGGATTCTAGAAACAGACTCTGTATTTCAATATCTGCTCCTTGGCAGTGGTGGTGGCAATGGCCTGCCATTCCAGTAGTCAAAAGGTAGAAGGAGAAAGATTAGGAGTTCAAAGGCAGACTTGCCTACACAGCAAGCTGAAAGCCAGCTCAGGGTACATGAAACTGTGTCTTATAAAACAAGCAAGCAAAAACTCCAGCTATGCCTCTTATTTACTACGAGAATGTGTCTCCATTTGTTCAACCTTAAAAATGAAGAGAAATTAGAATATATAGTTTACAATATTGTTTGAGAAATTGTGTGCTCATGTATATGGGTGTGTGCCTGTACATGTACCTGTATGTATGTGTGTGAATGTGTGTGTGTGTGTGTGTGTGTGTGTGTGTGTGTGTGTTTTGCTGGAAAAGAAAACTAGTCATCATACATGCTACACAAGCATCCTATTACTGAACTACATACTACACACTACATACTATCTACTATGTATTACATCCCCGAGCTGTGTTTCTTACATGCCATTGTGATTATAATAGTATTTCTATTTCTAGGTAGCACAGAAAAGCCTTGAACTCATGACCTTCCTGCCTCAGCCTCTTGAGTCCTGTGTTACAAGCATGTCTCACCATCCTTGGCTTGTTTTTTAGAATAATGTTAAGTCCTAGGATAATACCCATATAAACAAGAAAATACACAACGCACTTCAAACCGTTTGATGTCTCATACATATTCCCTCACCCTTATCCACATTATAAGTCTGAGATGGAGGAATAACTCCATCGAGGAGGGATGTGGAACCCTGGAGTTCCTCAGGACTGTTGCCTGGTAACAGCTATACATGGCATTTAAAAGGTGGCCAGTGTTTTACACAATAGCACCCTCCATAAAATAACACCCAGAAACCCAGACTACAAAGCCAACTAGAAAAATCTGCATTTTCAACTGGCTTTGTTATTCCATAACTCAGTAACTAAGTGAAATAAAAATTTGATACAAACCAACATGTGTATTATTTCAATCAATAAATGAATTGTCCAGGGGGCTGGTGAGATGGCTCAGTGGGTAAGAGCACCCGATTGCTCTTCCGAAGGTCCGGAGTTCAAATCCCAGCAACCACATGGTGGCTCGTAACCATCCGTAACAAGATCTGACGCCCTCTTCTGGAGTGTCTGAAGACAGCTACAGTGTACTTACATATAATAAATAAATAAATCTTTTTTAAAAAAAGAGAGAAAATATTTGTTTCTTAAAAAAATAAAATAAAATAAATGAATTGTCCAATGTAACCAATCTGAGTTAGGAGTGGACTTTACATACTACAGGATCCATTTCTATGCAATCTCTTCTACTAACTTTGTAATGGTGTATTGAGACAACAGTTAACTATGCAACCTAGGCTGGCCTTGAACACATAGCCGTCTCCCTGCCTCAGCTTCTAGGACGCTAGTATGACGGACATGAACCACTGTGCCAGCTAACTTTTAAAGAATGTCTTGTAATAATTTACCTTCCCTTCTGACTCTGAGAACTTTCTCCCAGGAAATTTACCAGCAGATTACCTGACTACCCAGGCCCATGGCCTAGAAACTGCTAACTTAGTCTGTCGACTACATTTTCCTGGTTCTTATTAGCTTAAGGTAGATGCTTAATGTTATTTAAACAGAGGAGATGACTTGAAATTACTTGGTAGATGAATCTGATAGTAATAATTTTAAAATAACAACGGCCATCACCTGGAGATGAAAGGTCTCTTTCATGGAGGATCCCTTATCTGGATAAGTCAGAACATCTAGTAAAAAGGTCAGTGGACCCACACCCACTTCCACATCCTTTTCTGAACAACAGGAGAGTTTCTCCTATTCTGTGGTAGTCAGTATTTGATAAAGTGGAGATGGTACAAAAGAATCCTCTTATTTAGAAATTCTGTTTTGGGGGGATTTGGTTCTTTTCAGCTGTATCTAAATTGAGTTCTTTGATGCAGAATATACCCATTATCAGAAGTAACTACTGAAATTGGCATTCATTAAAACTGGGAGTTGGGGAGACAGCTCAGTTGGCAAAGTCCTGACTATGCAAAGCATGAAGCCCTGAGCTTCAGTGACAAGGAAAGAACAGCAGGCTCCTTGCTGTTTATAATCCCAGAGTTGGGGGAAGGGAGTGGAGACAGGTGGCTCACCGCAGCAGCTTGCTGGCAGTTGAGTGTAGGTGAAATCATAAAGTCTAGGTCACTGAGAGACCCTGGCTCAAAAATGGGGTCCAGGGAGGTGGCTTGACAGTAAAATCCATAGCCACGAAAGCCTGATGCCTGGCTTTGATCCCCAGGACCCACAGAAATGGTCCCTATGGGAGAAGCAGAATGTGTGGGATATCTGTAATCCCATAGTCCCTACAGAGAGACTGGAGGTTGAGACAGGGCAGTGGCCAGGAAGCTCAGAGGTTGGTGAGTGGGTAACTAGCAGCACTGAAGGACAAACAGCCAAAGAGATCCTGCCGCAGAGGTGGAGGGGGAAACCCACTTCTTAAAGTTGTGCTGTGGCCTCGACATACTCTCACATACGTGTTACATACATAATACTCACATAATTAATGCACATCTGTGACTGGCTGACAGACAGACACAGAGACACAGAGAGAGAGAGAGAGAGAGAGAGAGAGAGAGAGAGAGAGAGAGAGAGAGAGAGGGCTCTAAGAGTTTATCAGTCTGCATTAATCCATCCTACCTTACATCTCCTTATCAAATGTCCTCTGTAAACAGTTTAGCCAATTTGGCCACCATCGATTAAGGGATGTGTATGGAACCTCCTCCCTTGTTAATTACACTGAAATATGTAATTAAAAATATTTGCACACTAATTCTACTAGAAAGAAAGGGAGAGGGTTAGGATTTCTGAGATCAGTAATTTGAACCTTTCTTTAATTGGCATCAGGTAAGTGAGTCCAGTAGACCGATCTATCTGATATAGGGAAATAAAGAGTCCTGGAGACAAACTGATGATTCAGCAATCCTTCCTGAAAAAGATGACATATACTTTTCTCCCACAAGAAAAATGTTTCTTTGGTTTGTGTTTTATTTACTATTACAACATTAGCAATAAAATAAAGCTTTCAGTCTTGAGATATAGCTCAGTGGCTGAGTGCTTTCCTAGAATGTATGAGGGAGGCCTTGGCTTTAATCTCCAATATTTCAAAATAAAAATTTAAAAAAACAATAATAAAATACAGTTTTAGAAACCAGGCTTATGAAACATACTACACCTCTTGTACTTTATTTTTCTGAGCTGCAGGTGGAAAAATTGGATACATTTAAAAATAGGGGGCGGGGGAGTCTATTAAAGTAAATACTTATTCAAACAATTGACCACAAACTAATTGGATAAGAGAATACAGTCATGAGAACATAAAGTAAGCTGTAAGTGTCTGAAGTGGGCATATTGGCCAATTCCTGTGAAATGGAGAGTTTTCTGGAATTGCCTTAACAATCTGGCCTATGACTTGAAAACTATTTCAAATAATTTACTACATAAACGTCACATTGGTCTCTTATGACATATCTTTAAATGTTAACATGAGCAGATTTACTCCTCCTGCATAAGGAGGAAAAAGGGAGAGAGGAGGAGGGAGAAGGAGGAGAGGGAGACAGTCTTCTAGTTTTTTTTTTTCTTTAAATCTCTTTCTTTCATCTCAAATATGTGTCTAACTGAGATGAGAACAAAAGCAGTTTTAGCCAGAACAACCTGGGAAACTGTGGGGTGAATTACCCTGCCCCACAGAAACTAAACACAACCTGGTTCCTGCATTATTATTGTAAGGAAATTTGAGAAACAGAAATAGATACCAGCCTGTTGTTTCAACCAGTTGTTGAAGGCGAACAGGAACTTGAAAAGAAACATTTTTACTTTGTGTCAAAATCGTGAGACAGAGGTGGGCACAGAAATCTGTGTAGGCTGTAAATGGTTCGGGCAGTCAGGTTGTGAAAGTCGTTAACCAGAACACAGACTTCACCCTTAAGGTGTGGTGGAGGTAGCCACAGAATCTGTGAGGTCTGTCTCCCCCACTTAAATGATGAACTGGTGCATGGAACAGTGGGGAGACATGGCAGAGACACATGAGTGCTTTGTCCTGGACAGCTCCTTCCTAGGTCTGGTCCCAGCTCTCCTGCCACCTGCATCTCAGGCCTCAGCTCTTTGCCTGAAAATGTGTGAAGGTAATGACCAAATGAAACACAGTAAAGAAAGCTCATTATCCCCTTCAGCAAATTGATACCATGAAGAAGCAAGCAGCACCTAGACTGGGAGCACCCCATTGAGGGAGGCTAAGTAAGAGTCCACACCCAGGAAAAGCCCTGTTATGTTGGGGGCGGGGTCAGAGTGGAAAAGCAGGAAGCTGAAATGATTGTCTTGTGATTCTATCCAGGTAGCTATTTTCCTTCTCCAGCAACATTTAGCTGGGGGAGGGAGAACGATAATGTGGTTGACTCTGATGTCATCTTAGTGCCTGGGTAGTTCAGACAACCAACCAAAGTGCAGTTTGTAGCCAAAACTATGGAGGTGGATCTGAAGAAGAGAGAAACTGTAGTCCTCTAGCAAGAGATTTTAGGGTTATAAAATTCTCTTGGTCTGGGAGAGTTCAGGTTGATCACTCCAGGGCATTAAGTAGCCACCAAAAGAAAAAAAAAAAGAGGAAAATAAAGATTTAAAAAATAGCAACTATTTGCAACCATAACAGAAGGTCACCCAAGAGAAGCCTAGAAATCTGACTGCCTTGCTGCCTCCAGTCACATCTGTTAGGGGTTAAGTTGTAAGTTGCAAATGTTCATAAAAGGACACTCCTTTCTGCCGCTGTCCAGAGTTCCTTGAAAATGGGCCATCTTGGAGAAGAACAATTCTTCCTCATCCATTATTGATTTGGAAGCAAACAGGTCTCCCGGTCCACTGCCTTTCCTACCCTGACTGGTCCTCCTCTGGTCTTATCTGCTTAGTGGAAATGCCACGAACATTTCACACTCTGAAGGAGGACTTCTTCACTAAAGACCTGTGGGGAAGGTCCAGGGAGTTGGAAGCCATCTCAGGACAAGTGCAGAAGACAGATCTTAACCTGCATCAGGGAACACAGGAGCCAGGGATTCCAGCAACAGCACAGTGGCATGAAGTTATACCAAAGCAAAGCTTCCCAAGGTCACATCCAAATGCCTGGAGGAGCTTGTGGATCACAGAGTTGATACAAGCCAAATGTTCTGGGGAAGTTCAGGGGCCTGGTGGGCTGGGTTCAAGCTCAAGAACCAGAGTTTACACCCAAGGAAAATAACCTGGGTTGCTGGGAGGGGCGCTTGGCTTTCTCCATCTCTAACTAGTGTCTTCTAAGCAAGGGACAAATAGGAAAGGTTGATGTCCTGGGGGTAAGGAAAGGCTTGGTTTATTGGTGGCCACTGTCCTCTCTAAGGCTTCAGTTCCTTTCAAAGCCCACGCAGAGGGAAAGCAACCAGCAAAGGGTAATTCTGTTTTACAGAGGCCTGACTATTTCCATTGTGCCTGACTCCACTTTGTCCTGCCCTTCTTTTTCTCCCTCCCTCCCTCCCTCCCTCTCTCCTTCCCTTTAGGCACAGGGCAAGCAACTCTTACAATTCAGATGAGGCATCTTGGGAGGGATAGGAGAGAGGTAGGTGGAAGAGAGATTAAGACATAGGACTTCTACTCCCAGATTTGGACAGTAAGTGTCAGTGCTACCAGATTCCTAACCATAGTTCCAAGATCAACCTGAGGATAATGGCAGAAACTGGCTTTTGCTTTTGGCAGAGGAACTGCCAACTGTCTCAAGCCAGCTGGGGTTAATATCTGGGCAGATCAGAACTAGGTGTGGGCGCCTGCTATCCAGTCTGAACCAGACAGGTCCTGCAGTGCGCAGACTGAAGGGAGGCAGGCAGGAGGCTGGCAACACCCAACATGCCATCCCTTTGTCCTGTAGGCAGTGGGAAAATTCTGATGTGCGGAGAAGACCCACTCATAAGGCACCACTACAAGTCTGAGCGTAGCCTTCGCCCATTCCTAGTCTATCGCTAAAGCAGCCTTGGCAATCTTGAGCAGGATGAGGTTCCAGGAAGGATCCTAAAAGTGAGATCCAGTATATCGGGGAAATTGCATGGAGGTGCTTGCCACGGGGGCACTAGGCAAGGACATGCGGCAGGGCAGGGGCGCGGAATCCAGATTGTACATTTCCTGGCTCCTAACTCCCTGCGCTCTCGTTTTCCGCCAAACTGATAAGAGACCAGTATTCTGCAGTCACAACCTTCCCTGCATCGCTCTCCATCTAGACCGTGACTCTGCCAAGATTGCAAAGGACACTTTGACACACCAGGAAGAAGCCACAAGCGGGCCACAGCGCGCCTGAGGGAAATAGTGTCTGACCGAGGCAGAGAGCGCACAACCTCCCAGAGCCCGCCAGTCGCGGTCCACGTCCACGCATGCCTAAGAAGAGCTCTCGCCCCGGGGACGGGAGAGCTTTCAAGACACTACCCACAGACTCTTGATTTTTAACACCATAGAAACCTAGTCTGAGGCTCTGACGCTTAGGGGGAAAAAAGGACAAGGTCAAGGTCTCCCTTTAGCCACCATCTGCCCTGCCTTAAGCAAGATCTACCTGCATCCATTCCTTGGAAAATGGATGGCAGAGTCCAGTGGGCCTGACTGGAGCTGAGGAACCTTAACCCTGACTTTCTGACAAGTCCCGGACCACAGCTTTCCTTTCTTTCCTCTCTTTTCTGCTCAGTAGTGATTAGAGGGGCTATGATTAAGACCAATAGACGATCACACGGCGGCCGGGCGGCTCCAGACAGTCAAGCTACGCGGGCACCAAGGCCAAAGCGACTGAGGGCAAGGTCCTCAGCTGGATGCACCTCGTCCCCTCCCCCTGAACCGCGCACTTGGCGGGATCCGGGCGCCCTCGGGTCGGAGTCTCCCCGACCGGCCCGACACAGTCTCCCGCACGCACAGAGCACACACCCGCCTCCCGCCGAGGTCCGCTCGCCTCTTTTCTCTCCGAGTCTAGAAGCAAACTCGGCTTTAAGTTGACAGCAGGCTAAAGCGGGGAACTGGGGTGCGGGGGGGGTGCACAGAAATGAAAAGGGTGTACGTGTGATAGCAAAAAGAGAGCGAGCTAGAGCGCCCGGCTGGTGGTCGGAGGAGACAGAAGCTGGGGACAACGCGACCGGCGAGGTCGCCTCGGCAAGTGACAGCGCCTCCCGCGCGTACCCGGAGGCTCGGCGCCGCCAACTCACAAGGTCCCTCGTGCAGAGCCGCTTTCCGAGCTCTCAGGAGTGGGTGGCTTTGGGGTCCCCGAGGATGTCCGCTTGGTCGCCGGCTGCAAGAGGGGAAAACCAACACAAACAAGTCACCGGATGCCAGCGAGACTGTCAGCCAGGCGCCGCGGGGACCTCTTGCACTCCGCACCAGGAATCGGGCACAGGGTTCGGGCTGCCGGGCGTAGACTATAAATAGCAAAGTTTTAGATGGAGTCAGCTAACAAATGAGAAGAGCCGTTGTAAATGTGTGAAGGACCCTCCCCCCACCCCCACCCACACACCTTGGGGGAAAGACCCCACATTCCTCTTCACGCTCCTGGCACGGGTTGCATTTTAATATCTCCAGAATCTCCAGTAGTTTTGTTGCTTTGCTTCATGCGCTCCCCTACTGCCCCCTCACCCCACTCGCGGCCAACTCACGAGCCAGGAAGGGCAAATCCTCCTAGTATTGAGAGAGGGAGAAGGCCTGGGGCGGGTTTCCCCCAGGACTGGGCGAGCCTTAGTCCTTAGGGAGACAGGAAAACTGCCAGGACTCGGGGTTCACTTGAGGTACCGGGACAGAAATTTGGGCAATCCCGCATCTGTGAAGGAATTGCAACAGGGTGAATTTAGAAGCCACCAGAGTAACCTGGAGGGCAGGGTTGTCCTTCCCGACCCAACAATGACCTCCAGTGAGAGCGACCTCTTTCGGTTATTTTCCTTGAACTTTGAGCCCCGTGGAAGGACCCTGGAGAGCCAAGGCGCGCACACCAGGCTGAGGTTGGAGGGGGGTGCCTTTTCTCTTGCTACACCGATGCAGGGTTTTCTAGCAGCCGGGCTACGGAATAGCACCAGCGGATCCTCCTCGCTTAGCCCTCTCCACCCTAAACTGCCTCCGGAAGCAGATGCCCTTTCCCAGGGGTTCACACCAGGCATCAGGAACAGGGCGATTTGTCTAACTGACCCAGCTCATTGCACGCTTTCACCTTTCTCGGGTCCTTTGGCCAGGCCGGGATATGGGCGGAGGTGAATGGCTTAGTTCGATTTTCATTTTCATCTTGTTTCCTCAAAAATAAAATCATTGCAGACAGGAAACACTACACACTCCAAGCCCCCTAAGCTCATGAGGTTTCAGCTTTAAAGCTTTGCTGGATGCTGCACAGAAGGGGACCCAGGGTCACAAGGAGTATAAACGTAGGTTGGTGTGGGAATTGTGCCAGGAAGAGGGTTGATGGTAAACAGGGTCTTCCCTGCTCCTTGGGAAGGTTTACTGTCCACGCGGGCCTGTGGAATCACGTCGCCCACTGGTCCAGAGGAGGCCTGTAGCTGCAAGAGTAAGGGTAGTTGTCCTTTCTTCCCCGCACCCCCATAGCCCACCTCCCCTAACAACTTCTCACCCTCCCTCTACCCACGAAAAGGTCAAATGTGTTCTTGGTGCGGGTTGCGAGCTGGGAACCTCCGTGGGTGAATGTCACTGACCTCAACTGTACTTTCCCACAGCCCATCCTGCCAGTTGTCGCCTCATGATCCCTAAACGCATTTGCCCAAGAGTCTAACCTGGCTTGGACCCAACGGAAAAGGCCAAAGGGCTAAGGAGTATTGGGCGCCCCGCAGTGTCCACAGCCCAAGAGTCCACTTAGGCCAGTGTGCGCGCGTCCTCTCCGCCAGCCTCTGTCAAACCTGTGCTCCTGCCCTCCCACTCGAGCTTTGGACCCAACCGCACCGCCTCAACATCCCTCCTTGACCTGGAGGGGGGGGTAGCCAGAAGTCCTTCCCGGGCGGGAGCCAT
Organism: Mus pahari; assembly: GCF_900095145.1. Classification (NCBI taxonomy): domain Eukaryota; kingdom Metazoa; phylum Chordata; class Mammalia; order Rodentia; family Muridae; genus Mus; species Mus pahari. The sequence goes on along the minus strand of NC_034594.1, from coordinate 159,579,346 downwards.
TTGGCCCCGGCCCCTGCTTGGGCTCAGAAAGACATTGAAGGCGCCCCAAGGCTGGAACAGAGGTCAGGAGACGCGGGATCCCCCGCCTGCCTTGCGCACCCAATGCTACGCACCTGGCCTGGCCTTCCCGCCGCGGTCGCTGAACAGGTTGGGAGCTGGGCCTAGAGCCCACAACCTCCAGCCGAGCCCGCCCTCACCCTCACTCTCGCCCTCACCCTCCTCCCCACTCGCCTTGCCTTTCCTCTTTGGGAAGCCCTGCCACCAACGGGGCAGTTGTTTTCCCGGAGCTGTTGCTGTGGGCTAAGGTTCTCAGCCTGCTGTGGTGAGACTATCTTTCGGCTGTGTGACTCCTTGGTGAGTCCACACCAAGGGAGCATCTTTCACCGTTTTCTGTGCCCTCCCCCCCCACCCCCCACTTCACGTCCGCAGGTGTCCCCCTGCATCCTGCTTTATTATCCCTGACTTTAGAACTGAGGAGGTGGAGCAAGGAGAAAGGCTGGAAAGACTTGCAGGAAGAGGGTGGGTGTTATGGAAGGTTTTGAGTGTATTCATTGTAAGGAAACAGGCCTTAGGGTGATGAACTTGATGGACGGACAGACAGCGTCCCCATGGCTGCCCCCATTGCGGGGTTCCCGCTCATTGTTTTATGCCCGGGGGAAAAGCTGCCTAGCGTGATAGATCTCTGTAGATCCCATCACTGGAAGAAAAATCCTGCTGATAACGATTATCTCCCGGTCGAGCTATCTTGCCATCACCCCAATTCATCTCCTTCTTGCTCCAACCCCTCGGGGAGACGAGGAGGGTGAAGAGCTAGAGGGAGGATGGGCCAAGCTGCTGCCCTCGGATGGAGCGGAGAGGCAGAAGCGCCAGCCTTTCCGCTCCAGGCTTCGAAGAGGGGACTGGGAGGGTTTTTCTCTCTGCCAAGCCTCGCGCGTCTCGGATGATTTTAGTCTGGTGCTTCGGTCTACCCATATACATTTCCAATCTCATGGCTCATAAACTATTAGCAAAATGGTTTCATTATTCACCTTCTGCATCCTACAAAAGGAAAAAAAAAAAAAAAAAAAAAAGAAAGGGCTGGTGGGAGTCCGACGCTAGTTAACTACGAGGCTGTGCAGGCTTAAATCACCTCTCCTTCTGCCTTCAAACTTAACACCCAACAGATTGGTCCTTTCCGAAGAAAGAATCTCTCTCTGATTCCTTTTGGTCTTGCTCTCTGTCCATCTCTATCGATGTACCCCTAATAGCCAGGTTTCTGGATGTCATCCATGAAGCATGTCCTTTAGGTTATAGACACTCAGAATTAATTGGTTGGAATTGCTGTCCGGAGGCCCATGCTGGGGTGTAGTGGATAGGATCACTTGTTGTCCCTGAAGTCTTGGAGGAGAAACAGTAAGAGGCTGTATATGGGGTTAATGTGCTCAAGTGGACACTAGGTCCTGGTCTAGCTTAATTAGATCAAGTGTGTGGGGGTGCGATGGGAAAGAGTGTGTCTCCGAAGGCAGGAGAACCGGGAGCTAAAAACTCGGAGAGAAGATGGGACCAATACTCTTGAATGGGGATCTTGGGTTCTGAGACCACACCTTCCACCGGTCACATTCAGTGAACCAATGGGAACGAAAGCCAAAAGTCAAGGGGGCTCCTGAGAGCCCCGAACAAAGGCTGAAGGAGGCAGAAATATAAGGAGGGTAGGTGGCAGGTGCAGCCTCGGGCCAGTACCGACCGGTCGGCACTTCCTACGGGGTCTGTGACAATATTAAGTATCTCCACACTCCCGTTTACTTCTCATATAAATGCATTTATCTAAAATGACTGTCGCCCCACCCCCACCCAGCACCCCATCCCCACTTCCCGACACTCTTTGAAGCTATGAAGAACGTTAGGCGAATGAGCGCGCAGTAATTATCCCTGGGTCTGGGAAGCAATCTGGCTGCAAGAGGCCCCTCTGCAATTGCCAGCGGCTGCGGCGGCGTCAGTGTGCGGGCCGGAGTGGTGGCCGGGGACTCCCTGCGCTCGCTGGGTCACCGAGAAACGCAGCCGCCACTCGCTGGCTGTTTAATATACATGGGGTGGGAACCGACAGAAGCCGGTCTCCCTGCCCATCCTGTAAAAGAAAAAAAAAATCAATTTGCTATTTATTTTTTTGAAATATATAGATTTAGGGATTTTTTCCCCCTAACCCGACCCCTCCAAGAACAGCGGCCCACATTTAATTGCGTCTTTTAATGACTTTTCCAGCATTTGCCAGTGCTAGCTCCTGTTCTGGGGTGGGAGTAGGGTGGAGTTTCTTTAAGAGGTGTGTGTGTGTTCAATTCTGGTATCTTCAAAAAGACTTTCTTTATGTGTTAATTGCATGCTGTTATGCACATCTGGGACTGCGTGCTGACCAACTCGGACCAACTTTTAATTAACACATTGACCTGGCAAAGAAGCAGCGGCCCAGCCTCCCCCTCGAATTATGGATATTAAGGCGCCTGGTAGCGCCTGGGCCCGCGGCGCCAGATGCGTGCGAGGAATTGCCTGCGTCCAGGGGCACGACGGGTGCAAATCGCAACTGCTAGCTCTCTTTCTGCGAAGGGTTTTTCTCGCCTCACCTCTAGGAAAACAACAAAGGAAAAGAACAGATAGTCTGACGCTTGGGCGAGCGTCTTACATCCTTCCCCCAGGCTTGACCAGGGGAATGCAGAGTAGGAGCAGAGACCGGACAACGCCGGTTTCTATACAACCTGATTTGGGCCTGGGTTCTGGCCTCTGGGGTCTTTGAATGGACTAAGTTTCTGGTCGTGAAGATGGAAACATAGCGAGAATCCTGTCGGAAGGAGAGAAGGGCCGGATATGTTGCCCCTTTGAATGTCTGGCCCAGTCCCTCCTAACCTCCTTGCCTTCGCCCTAGGCGCTCTGAGGCAAAACCCCTAACTCCGAGGTCCTAGATTCGAGAGGGGAAAAAAAAAAAAAAAAAAAAAAAGTCTAGAGGGTGCCCTCCCTGCTGGCTTCTGCCCAATAAGGGCAAAGAAAGAGTGGCTCTCGACTTCCCTAGGCCTTTCCCAGAGGCTAGGCTCCTCCTCCGGGCTTTCTGTTCAGCTGGCTAAGGCCAGCCTAACCCAGACGAAAGGGAGAGGGAAACGCACTGAGCAGTTCAGTCAAGCCACCTGGAGATATGCAATTTCACCCTAAGTAATCCCATTCAGGATTGATGGCTTCCCCGGAGAGCTGCCTTCCAAGTGAGTGTCTAGTCCGCTTCCCTGTAGAGCACAAATGCGGGTTAATCCCCAGATACGAACTCATTTTCTCTTTCCGTGTCTAATCCCAACTGCCTTGCTCTGCTCAACGCTTAGCTTCCGCATACAAGCCCATAAAAACTGTCGGAGTTGTGTTCCTTCTCCCAGCCATAAAGATGTCGGAGGGAATCACTCCCCAGCTACTCTTTAACGTCTCCTCTAGGTAACAGCGGAAGTTTCTGGTTTGACATTTTTCATTCCCCAACACGGAACTTTTCAGTACACGTTCAGAACCAGTGTGATGAAAGACAATGTCACGCTCAATTCGCAGCTGTGTGCTCTAACTAGGTCGGAGCCTTAGAACATTTAGTGAAACAAGGTCGCTCCCCAACCCCCCCCCTCTTTCTCTCTCTCTTTCTCCCTTCCACCTGGTCCCCCCTCCCCCTCCTCTCTTCCCTTCCTTCCACCTCCCACTCTTCATTAATCTGGATTTTTTAAATTCTTTTTATTTTTTTATTATTTATTTATTTATTTTAGAAAAACCATAGAAAAGATAACCCAGAGAGGGCCATTCTAGACCCCAGTGTTTCTCGGCCAGGTCTTTGCATATTCAGATAAAGGTGTAATGCAAGTCCACCTTTAGACAAGGATAAAACCTAGTTTACTGGTAAATTACAATGTCCCTCTACAAAGATAAGGCCTCTGGAAAGTGATCGAAAATACCGCCCAAACAGCCTCGTTTGGGATTTCTGGGGATTCCAGTTACTAACTTGAGTTCACCAACTGATCTGTAGAATTGCAGCATACACCTGATGTCGAGAGGAACAAGTCATGGTTAACTACAGCTGCTTTTTCTTTTGATTTGCTAGGCCTGGTAAGATGTATGCTGGGTATTTTGATAAGGATAGAGGGGGAAAAAAAAAAAAGAGTCAGCAGTTTGATTTGGATTTTTTTTTTTTTTTTTTTTTATTGCTGAACAGTTGCAGGTTTAAACTAAAGAATGTGTTTCGGCTGGGGACATTTGCATGACACATGCATATGCATTAGCAGCTGCATAATATTAAGAGCACCAGTTCCTCTGAGCATTTATCCTCCCCCCAACCCCCTCTGTCCTAAGGGAAGTGGGTAAGTGGCTTGCAAGAAACCCTTTAAAGAGGTCCATCGAACCTCGCTGGCTCATATCTACTAGTTTCTTTGGAGGGCTTTTGGTCTTTGAAAATTCGAAGTAACTTACCTCCCTGGTTATTTCTCTCAACTAAGATAATCGATTAAGAGTGTATAAGATATATTAAAAGAATTATCTAGAGATAGAGGCCTGGCAGTCCAAGTCTGAAGTCAGAAAAAGAATTATCACAAGGCTTCCTTTGGATTAAGGCTAGCCTGGTCCACATGAGACTGTGCCTCCAAAATTATAAAATAAAATTTAAAAAGAGGGAAATAGCAGTAATCCTACCAAGTGAGCAGGACTCCAGAGAAATATTTCATGGCATGAATTCTTCTTCAAGTCACCATCTTTACTGCGTGCTCGGTAGAGGTGACATATTGAATCTCAACAGCCTGGGCCTTGCCAGGGAGTCAGGGACATGTTCTGGAAGATGATGACCTTTTCACACACTATGAGCCAAGTGCTGGGACTGTTGTTCAGTTTCCACAGTATGGTGCTCCTCAGCTCACTTGAGCAGTATGCTACATGACTCTTCTTCATAACAAGATCCAAACTGTAAAACCAAAACCAGAAAAAACTAGGAGGCTCTTGACTAGTCTGATGCTATTCAATCATTGGGTTGTCTGCCTTTCTTTTCTTTTCTCTACTTTTTCTTCCTTCCTTTCTCTCTTCCTTCTCCTCTTCCTCCTCCTCCTCCTCCTCCTCCTCCTCC